>NC_045436.1:26106568-26342182 GCF_002776525.5 Piliocolobus tephrosceles | reverse complement strand
AGAAAGAAAGAAAGAAAGAAAGAAAGAAAGAAAGAAAGAAAGAAAGAGGGCATACAGCATCCTTTAGGTAACTTTTCTGAGACTTGCCCTGCACCCCCAAAATCCCCCTCTGCTTCAAATACTATCAATACTATCCAAATATAACTAACACAGACACGCCTTTGATAAACCCATGGTAAGTTGGAAATACCATAAGTTGAAAATGCATTTATTTTATTTTCATTTTTATATATTTTTGAGATAGGATCTCACTCTTTCACCCAGGCTGGAGTGCAGTGGTGTCATCTTGCCTCACTGCAGCCTCTGCCTCCCTTGCTCAATCGATCCTCCTGCCTCAGCCTCCCGCGTAGCTGTGACTACAGGTGTGTGCCACTGCACCTGGCTAATTTTTGTAGAGACTGGGTTTCATCATGCTGTACAGGCTGGTCTCAATCCCCTAGGCTCAAGTGATCCTCCCACCTTGGCCCCATAAAGTGCTGGGATTATAGGTGTGAGCCACCACATCCCGCTGAAAATGCATTTAATACATCTAACCTGTTAAACATCATAGCTTAGTCTAGCCTGCTTCAAAGGTGCTCACGACACTTACATTAGCCTATAGTTGGACAAAATCATCCAACACAAGGGCTATTTTATTATGAAGTGTTTAATATCTCATGTAATTTATTGAATACCATACTGAAAATGAAATACAGAATGGATGTGTGGGTATCCATAGTATAGTTTCCACTAACTGTGCATTCCTTTTGCACTATTGTCAAGTTCAAAAATCATAAGTTGAACCATTTTTAAGTTGGGAGCATCTGTACGTGACCAGCAGTATTGCAAACTGTGAAGCACATGTTTTCATGTTTTACTGTTTTCACATTAAAGAGAACTGTAGGGATGGTGGTATTTATCTCCTATAATTCCAGCTTGTACCAAACGATTGTCTTATTTTATTTGCAGGTTATTAATCTGCCCTTTTTTCAACTCAGAGCATTTTGTACTTAGAGTAAATATTATAGGGCCTGTAACTTTTCATTCTTGAGGGAATTTTAAAGATATGTTTCATTTCATTGCCTCAATATCTTTTAAATCTTCAAACATCACTTACAGTGCTTACAGTTCATATTCTGAATAGGAGTTTTTTTTTAAAGCAAAACTTAGAGCCTGCCATGTTTATTTGGTATTTTTTCAATTACATATTTTAAAATAAAATTTAAAATTCAAATGTGGAATGATTGGAAATTATTGTCAAATGGAATTTTATTTACCTCTGAAACCATTTCTTTTCTTTCTAAAAAAAGTTGTATATGTTTATTAAATTTATAGATGGAGTCCCACTCTGTTGCCCAGATGGGAGTACAGTGGCACTATCATAGCTCGCTACAGTCTTGAACTCCTGAATTCAAGGGATCCTTTACCTTAGCCTCCTGAGCATCTGGGATTACAGGCACGTGACACTATACTCAGCTATTTATTTATTTATTGAGAAGAGGTGTCTCTATATTGCCAAGGCTGGTCTTGAACTTCTGGCCTCAAGTGATCCTCCTGTCTCAGCCTCACGAGTCACTGATATTACAGGCATGAGCCACTATGCCCACCCCACTTCTTTAGCATCAGTTTATTTTAAAAATAAGAATTCAAATATAAAAATTATGTTGCACAAAGGTTAATTCAACTCTATCTTTTAAAAAGTTCCCTTGGAAATTAGCGAAAAGGAAAGTCATATCTTCTAATTTATCTATTAGTCAATTGCAGTATATTTTCTAGTGAACCCATATTTCAGTATCAGATCATGATGAACAGACCGAGAATTATGAATGAATTAATGAAAAGAATGCACGAAAGAAAAAGTTGTACTTATTGAACATTGAATTTTATACGAAAACTTCAGCCAGGATGGTACCCAGATTGCTTTTAACATATTAGAGGACATTTGGCTCTGTTAGAAGTGATGTATCCTCTGGTGGTGTTAGAACTACGTCCAACAATGACTTGTTTGTTATGGTTCAAAAGAAACAGTAGAGTGCTTTTGATTGTGCTTTCATAAATTTATTTTGGGTTTACTTCCAGTAGCACTGCCTTAAATTTTATTTAGATCATCACAGATCTTATATATCTTAAATTAAATTATTTTACTTATAAATATCACCCATGCCTTTTTACTCTGTAAGGTGTTACTAAAACTGCAAACTAGTCACTTAGGAGGAGTAGGATGACTTCATTTAATTCTATTGAGAGCCATGCTTTCTAAACTCCTTTTATGTTTTTTTTCCTCAAATTTTGTTGGTTTATGTTTACAAAGAATTCCTCTAGATTCTCATTTCTAAAACTAATAAAGCTAATTCACAAACACTAGAAATACTTGGGTGACGGGTGGAGTTTAATTATACCAAAGGAGAAAAAAAAAAAAAAAACCACCTGAAGCAAGAGTAGTTGATAACTGGTGAAGAACAGTGCTAGCTGGAGCAGTCAGAGTCTGGGACTTGCTGATTCAGCCGTGTGGGAAACAGCAGGCATGCTAAACAGGGAGAGGGAGCACAGCTGCAAAGAGCAATGGTGCTGACAACGGATGATTTCAGAGTCTGCGCTGTGTGGAGGAAAAGTTGCTGGCTGTCCAGGAAACCCTTGTTCCCACAGGGCGGCAATTCCAATCTTCAGGATTATTTCTTGATTAAAATATAAAGCAGTGAAAAGGTAAAAGATATGCACATTTATTTTTATTTACTGTCTAGTCAATAATAGCTTTTTACCCTGGAGAAAATAAATGTTGATTTTTTTTCTTTGTTTTTAAAGAAAATGGGGAAACAGCACCTTCTACACTGATCACTTTTAGATCCGTATTTTGTGATATTCATCAATGTACCCTCATCAGAGCATCTGCTACTCTGTGGAAAGTTATAAATAGAGTAGTCAATTTCCAGTACAAAGATTGCAGGCCATTCTAAGGCGATTTTTTTTTTTTTTTTTCAGACACAGTCTCACTCTGTCACCCAGGCTGGAATGCAGTGGTACAATCTCGGCTCACTGCAGCCTCCACCTCCTGGGTCCAAGCGATTCTCCTGTATCGGCCTCCCAAGAAGCTGGGATAACAGGTGCCTGCCACCACGCCCGGCTAATGTTTGTATTTTTAGTAGAGACAGGGTTTCACCATGTTGGCCAGGCTGGTCTTGAACTCCTGACCGCAGGCGATCCACCTGCCTTGGCCTCCCAAAGTGCTGGGATTACAGGCATGAGCCACCTCGCCCGGCCTCTCAGGTGATCTTATCCTATAAACTAATCTCCAGCATTTAACAAAATAGAACAATACTGGTGTATTAGTTCATTCTCATGTTGCTATAAAGAACTACATGAGACTGGATAATTTATAAAGAAAAAGGTTTAATTGACTCAGTTCAACAGGGCTGGGAAGCCTCGGGAAACTTACAATCATGGCGGAAGAGGAAGCAAACATACTTCACATGGCAGCAGGAAGGAGAAAAATGAGAACTGAGAGAAGGGGAAGCCCCTTATAAAACCATCAGATCTCAGGAGAACTTACTCATTATCACAAGAATAGTATGGAGAAACTGCCCTCATGATTCAGTTACCTCCCATGAGGTCCCTCTCCCAACACGTGGGGATTACAATTCAAGATGAGATTTGGGTGGGGGCACAGAGCCAGATTACATCAACTGGCAAAGTATGGCCTCCAAAATAAAATTCCTAAACTTTAACCACGTCCCATTATTTCCATTTTCTTATATTTTCATATTCTTTTTTAAACATCAACTCAAATGGTTCTTCCTCCTTATAGTCCTCTCTAAATTCCCAAGTCAGCATTATTGCTATCCCTAAAGTGTTCCTGAAGCTTAGTTTGCATTTCTATTACAATATTTATTTAATTCTGTCTGTATTATATTATGAAAAATCGACTCTTACAAAAGTAACAAATTACTGGTCTTTGTCAATACCTAAGGTCATTTTCACGCTTGTCTAACTCAAGGATGTTTTCTCAGGATCTGATTTTTTTCTCACCTTTGCTCTATATCTGTACTCAACAAAGGCGTGTTGGTAATAAATTATTTTAGCAACCATTATGTGGTAGTAAAATAAAGGATTGATTTCTTTAAAGCCATAATTATTTATTTATAAACAGTTTAGAGGTTAAACTTTACTCAAACAAACAAAAAACCAGGTGACATTCTGGGGTATGAGGGGCTGAGTCTCTCCTAGGTGCTGGGCAACACCAGGCACTGGCTGCACAAGGCCAGAGAGGTCACATGGTGGCTCTCTAGAAACCTGACCGCACAGAGCTGCTACATTCCCTGTAGAGCATTCACTTCTTCCAAGTCCAGTTTTATATGTGGAACCTCATCACCTGGTTCCTTTTTCAAGGTCCCCCTGGGAAGGCAACCATGATAGGCAGAGGGCCACATTCCTCTGGGAATTCCACACTGTGGAAGCCCTTCTTACCTGCCAGCCATTGATGGGTTTCCTAAGAGCCCATGGAAGAGGCCCCAGGTGAGGGGGAGCATACTGATGGACCCAGAGACCTTGGCATACATGTCTTTGATGCCAGCTTGCTGGCATATGGTGATGATGGCCCTGTGGCAGCAGACATCATAACCTCTGGGTTGTTTCTTCATCTTGATATGTCTCCTTTTAAATCTTAATGAAATATCATGGAATACTGTATGGTCTTCATATCATTCTACATAACGCAAATAGTGAATTGCTCTATCCTTTGTTTTTCTGAAAGCATCTATCCGTTTAGTGGCTTTCCCTACAGCAAAACTTGAAGCTCCTTTTCCATTCCCTACAGCATCCAGGACACCTACCAATCTCTTTCTTTCCTCTTTTGCTGTCCTATTGAAAACATTTCCTACCTCAAGTATCCTGGCAGCATCATTATCATATTTTTCTGTGTTGGGACCAGGGTCAGGGGGCTAAGACCGATGCCTCCTCACAAGTTTCCACTGCATCCTTGCTCTCATTTAATCTTCATCTTCCTCTTCCAGTCCCATTCTTCTCTCTGCTGGGTCATGTTGGCCTCCTCCTTCTGTTCTTCCTTACTTTTTTGGGCGATGATCTGTACTGCTCCATTTTTAATAAGAGGGACATTCAGACCAGGCTACAGAAACCATAAGGCCCTTCACTAATGATCTGACCCCTGTTCAAATCCTTTCTTCTCTTCTTTTTAGTTCTGTTGCCTTTTCCTTTTCTTACTCCAGCACCAGTCTCTGCTAAAACACCTTTCCACAGCTCTCTGCAGTGGAATTTCCTAGACAGTCACCTAAAAAGTGCAGCAACTACAACATCAATATCAAATTCCTGAGGAACTGAATTGAAAACTCAAATAAAACTGGTCAGCAAACAATTATCTGCTCTGTTACGAACAAAAGAAAAAAAAAAAAAAAAAGGAAGACTGTGATAAAAGACAGCACTTCCAAATCTTCTCATCGGTGTATAATGTTAGTAAAACCACGAAAGCTGATTGTTCATGTTGGAAGTAAGTCTCTAATCCTTGGAGGCAGCACTGACCCAGAAAGACATTTTTGAAAAGACAGCAAGAGAATAAGAAGAAAGAAAAACTTTTGATATTGTTCCAGTTGGTGCAGATATTGACTAAAAGGAAGGTTCTTATTTGTTTTGAAAACACATTTCTAATGCATATCACCATGAATATTATAGATAATAGTTTTATATTTTGGCAACAGTGGTGTCATCTGGAAATTATGGCACTCCATAGTCAAGTAATCTGTATGTGATCACAACTAAGTGATTTGCAGAAGTACCATCATGACAGCTATCACATCCCTATGCATCTTATTATTCTTTCTTCAAATGTTTATTGGTTCCCTTGTATCTAAAAACTGAGGGCACAGGGTGCAAACAGACTGATAAATATATATGCTCCTGGGAGAAGTTGCAGATGTAATCGATTTTGCTTCTAGAGCTAGAGGAAAGGCTGGGAAAAGTAGGAGCAGCCTAATCTAGTTTCACCAATGATTACAGTTTAATGAGTAGGTGGAGATGAGTGGAGAATGAGAGATTTTCCAGACAGAAGAATGAGTGCAAAGGACTGAGGAATGTAAACATCGGTAAGGTCAGACCTACTGAATTTGCTGAAAATCAATGGTGGGAATTGCAGCTCAGATAAGTATGAAGATGTATCCAAATGTGGAGGACCTTGTATTTGAAGCTAAGCAATGGGACTTTATCCTGCTGGCTGGTGCATCTCTTTAGTGGGTATAAGAATGAACTAAAGCTTGTTAAAATGCCCAATTATGAAAAATTCTCATTCAGTAGGTCTAGGATGAGGTTCAGAAAATCATTTTTAGCAAAAATGCTGGGTGGCATTTTTTAAGATAGTCTTTGTTCAAAAATTAGCTGGGCATAGTGGCGGGCACCTGCAGTTCCAGCTACTCAGGAGACTGAGGCAGGAGAATGGCGTGAACCCAGGAGGCGGAGCTTGCAGTGAGCCGAGATCGCTCCACTGCACTCCAGCCTGGGCGCAAAACAAAAACAAACAAACAAGCAAACAAACACACAAAAAGATAGTCTGTTCATACCTTAAGGAAACAGCAATTGTGGGATGTTGAGGCATTCTAACCAGAAGCACAACACTCTGCAAGATCATTTGGGGTGAGGAAAAGAAGGAAATTGGAAACCCTTGTTTTGATTTGAAAGCACAGTTTTTTTGTAAAACCCACGGTCTGGGATGAAGGAGACCTGGATTCCTGCTTTGCCTCCTTCACTGATGAGTTATGTTTCTTAAGAGCTGTTGTCAAACTTATTGGGCTCTCATTTGTGCCTTCTTTCTAAGCAGTTAAGTATTAAGGGTAAAGATGCTTTAAAAATATTTATGATACTCAAATGGAGGCTTTATAATTATAAACAATGCAAATGTTACAGGCTGACCAGATCTAGGATGTGACCCAAATTAGAAAATATAAAGTATTAGTGGATGCCATGATTTGTGAGACGGCCACTGGAGTATCCTTCACAGTAGAGCTTGATGTTTGGAATTTGAATATAGGTTCTCAGACCAAAAGAAGAAAGATATGGTTAGAACTTACCCTTGGTGTTCTCTCAATGACTGACTTACTATTACAAATGAAGAGTTAATGTTTACATAAGAGCTCTTTGCCAGGAACTGTGAAAGCATTTTACATAAATTATCTTTTTTTTTTTTTTTTTTTTTTTTTTTTTTTTTTTTTTGTGACGGAGTCTCGCTCTGTCACCCAGGCTGGAGTGCAGTGGCCAGATCTCAGCTCACTGCAAGCTCCGCCTCCCAGGTTTACGCCATTCTCCTGCCTCAGCCTCCCGAGTAGCTGGGACTAGAGGCACCCCCCACAATGCTGGGCTAGTTTTTTTTTTTTTTTTTTTTAAATATTTTTCAGTAGAGTCGGGGTTTCACCAGGTTAGCCAGGATGGTCTCAATCTCCTGACCTCGTGATCCGCCCGTCTTGGCCTCCCAAAGTGCTAGGATTACAGACTTGAGCCACCGTGCCCGGCCAATTATCTCATTTAATTATCCCATAGCCCTGTACATATAAATATATCTTAATTTTTTAGTTGAAAGTACTGGCATCAGAGATGCCAGTACTATCCCAAGGAAGCATTAGTAGTTAGAAACTAGAGCTGGGATTCAAACTGATGCTGTCAGACTCTAAAAGCAGCACTTTTAACAACACCTCGCTAAACTAGATGAGTCTCCCTTAATTTGGACATACACAAAAAATAGATTTGCCATAGATCACAGACAGTCACTCAGATTTTGGTCTAATGTGTAATTCTCAGTTTCAATGATCTCTGCAAAGGTAATATTAGTAGGTTGTGAGTTATGCAAATTGCAAATATCATCTATTTCTTGTACAAAAATAAAAGCTTTGTCAAATTTATATTCACACATGTTGAAACAATACATTCAAAGAACAATGTATTCATTTTATGTGGGAATTTAAATAGGTCCATGTGGAATAAAGATTAGACCGGTGTTCTCATGCACAAATTACTAGAGTAACTGGACTAAAGTCAAGAAACCTGATTTCTCACACTAGCTCTGCCACTAAACACCTGTTGTTTTGAGGTAGCAAGTTATTCTTTCTTTTAGTTTGCTTTTTTTTTTTTTTTTTTTTTAACTCCCTTATAATATCAGAGGACTAGACTTGGGAGCCTCCAATATCCCTTTCAGTTCTAAAATTTTATGCTTCGATAATTATGAATAAACATGTTGCCCATCCCTTGAGTTAAACATGAATGATGAATCATCTCAAGTCTGAAAACTATGGCTTTAATCTTATGTGACACCTCTGGCTCACGGTATCTCAGGAAAGCCCTACCAATCACATTTGGCTGCTTTGCTTATGTAGTTTATGACCAGAATTGGTTTGCTTTAGATAACACACTCTTGTGCTGTGCCACTGTTGCTAAGATACAGTTTTGTAAATAAATGTTATTTTAAATATACATCCTGCTGTGGAGAGAAAGAAATGTGGAAAGCAGTTGGCCAAAGATGTAAGCTAACTTTTGAGAGGACTGAGACCATGCTTTAGATCAACCTTTACAGGATCCACGTTTCACCTCATCCTGAAGTTATTTTGCTTTACCCTGAAACTAGGTGAAGGGAGGTTAAGCATTTGGGGGAAAGAGTGATCAAGTCTAAGGTTACTAACAACAATGAGTTGTTTTGTAACCCTAGTGATCTGTCCAGTTTGAAACGACACTGATACTGTTGCTGCAGGGCTCTGTGAGCATATATTTTTTTTTCCTCAACATTTCTGTCTCAACCTTTCCATTGAAAACAAATAAATGAGAGAAACAGAAAGAAAGAGAGAGAATTTGATTGTTACCACTTACAATAGATTTTAAAAGTCCCCATTTTAGGAAGCAGTATTGAAGGCTGAAGGGATTCCAACCAGGCGCCCCTGCTCCAGAGGACAGTTGGCATGCAGGCTGCCTAATAAAGACAACAAAGTAAGTCGTTCCCCATGTGCTGAGCTCTAAGGGGGGCAGAAAAGCCTGTCACTCCCTGATAAGTCCTCCACCACGCCCTGAAAACCCACCATTAGACACCCAGGTCTTAGAGCCCCCATGACTCCTTGCTTAGGAGCCGCTGCTGAAATGTGAGCACCTCCAGAGGAAAGAGGAAGGCATAACCACGCTCCAGCTGATGCTTCAGAGGGGATTTTCTGGGCAACTAGCTGTCAATAGGAGAGAAGGGTGGTGAGAGAAGAGCGGTCTGGAGGGTAGCTTGCTTGCCAGGCCAGGGAGAAAAAGAGCTGGAAGTGTACCGTGGGGTTCCAAAGTCACATTTTGTCTGCCTCAGCCATTTTGTCAAGGCCAGCCTAGCTGGCCTAATTCGTATTTGGTTTTGTAAATGAAGCAAGATCCATTAGCCTGCTTCATGTCGCTTTTATGACTCTAGACAAGATTCTTGTTAGCCACATTCAATGACTGTACCTCTTTGCTTCATTTCCCAAAACTGAGCCAACGGTCCCATCTCTCAGCCTATGTATACTCAGAAAATAGAACTTAATTTTATGGCTATTAATTATAAGTCCTTAAGCATCTGAAAAGCTTCTGTGAGGACATTTAAAGTGTTGCCCTTACTACAAAAGCCTTGATATGTCTTTGTAACTCTGACTAATTCAGAAGGGCCACACTGAGAAAATGTTCATCATCTGCTCACTCAGTGACAGCAGCTCGCTCTTCAGGAACTTTCACAAACAGCTCTTCTCCTTGCGCTCCTGGGGTCACTGCCTTCTATTCCATGTCCAACTTCTTCACCAGGCTTTGGGCGTCTGAGTCACAGGCTGGACTTCAATGTTTTAGTGTCACCTCCCCACCTTCCCCATCCCAGACATCCCCTGGTTTGGTCCCAGTCTGTCCCTTTTCTTCTTTTCCTTTCCACTGAGTCAGGATCACTTTGTTTTCCTGTTTATCTCCCTTCTCCAGGTTAGCAAAGGAGAACAGTAAAGAAATTACCCTGCTGGCAGATAAAAATTTAACTTGGAAATTACCGACATCTGGACTGCCTGGTTACTATAAGGACACACAAACCATGTACTTCACCTGTATGTGTCCTGGGGAAAATGCTGAAAGAGAGTATTGGGTATAGGATTCAGATTGTTTTAGAGAAATGGAAGTGGAAACAAAACAAATGACCAGACTATGAGTAATAGAAAGTTTGCCAAAAAGAGACACTAAAAAAACAGGTGAACACAATAATGACAACAAACTCAGGAGTTCAAGGTGTACTGTCTTCAAATAGTCCTATAATTCTGAAGATTAGAGTATGTTATGTCTAGCCATTTCTTAGAATTTTCAATAATCCAAATTTTATGGCTATGTAAATTTTAAAGACAGTGGTTTGATGTCAGCCAAATCTATAGTGGAAATGTTGCTCCACAATTTACTAGTTTTTGTGATTTGGGGTTTTTGAGCTCTCTGAACCTTATTTTCCTTATCAAGAAAATCAAAATCAACTTCAAATAGTTATTACGAAGAATGAAAGAAGTGAGAATGCAGAGATTAGCACATGCCTGGCACCTAATGAGTAGGCAATAAAGGATAGCTGTTTTACATGCAATGTAATTAAATGCATATTGAGCCCTTTAAGTGCCAGGCACCATCCTAGTCATTACATATGTATTGCCTCATTTAATATTCATATTACCTGATGAGGTAGAGACAATCATTTGTACATTTCTTTTTCAGATGAGATGGTGGAGAAATGTAAAGTTAAGTCATTCACCCAAGGTTACACAGATGGTAAGTGGGAGAACTGGGATTTAAGCCCAGGCAATGGGCTCAAGAACCCACACTCTTAACTACTATTCTTTAAATAAATATGATTGCAAAATCTTAGAAATGAAAGACACTGGAAATAGTTCAGTACAACCGATCGTTTACAGATGAGGGACATGAGCTTCAGAGAATGAGTGTGAGTCATTAGTGAGTGGCAGACCCAGGAGGTGCCACTCTCCTGTCTCTTGTGTCCTTGCCTGTGGCCTCCCTCTGCACTGAGAGAGATTTCCCCACACATGATAGACACTCATTGGGTTGTCTAAGCATTTTCAAGAGTGCAAACAGAAGAGTATTTATTTTGAGAAAAGGTTTTCATATGATTTAGATAGTTTATATAAACTGATGAAATAAACCTGACCTGTGGGAATTTCATCTATAGCATTAGAAAAAAAAAAAAAAAAAAAAAAGAATTAACAAAACAGAAGGAAATGGAGAAGAGAGGAAGTTAACAGAATTCGAGCTAATTTTGATTTTTCACCATGTCTCCAAATATGGGAAGGTATGGCCATTGGATTTTCATCCTCAGTCTATCACTTACTAGGACTTCATCTATACAAAGACAAAAGAGAGGGTACAGGAATGTTTAAATTTTTGGACTGATTTTGCCTACACGTAATTTGGGGGATGTGTGTTCAGTTCCCTTAGTCAGTCTCCAGTTGGCTATGTAATAAGACTTCAAGGGGTCTTTTATAAGAGTAGCTCTGAACTGTTCACATTGTGTAATTTATTCTTGACAACCATCCTGGGAGAGATGCAGTGGAGATTAAATTATCTCCTTTTGTTGGAGAGGAAAGTGAGGCTCAGAAAGGGTAAGTGGTATACATGCCAAGTCCCTAAATTGACATTTTCATCTCATACTTTTGGAGGAGAGTTTCACTGATCACAACTGCTTTCTCTTTCTCTCAAGCATAGTGGCCTATGCCCCAGGAATGTAGCATAATGTCTATTTACATCTATCTCTGCATAGGCAGGTGTAGATTAAATTGCAATGTAATTGTCACAGCATTTGTCTCCGTCTTAATGATAATAAAGATGGAAAACTAATAAAGATGAGAGTTTTTTTCTTCTAAAAAAGACTTTTAAAGTTATGGAATTAGAACATATAGTTACTGTAGACCCAATCACCACAAGTGCTAGCAATTGTCCATGTATATATAGAGACTTAAAGGCAAATTCAGAGGCAAGCAGTTAATTATTTAAATGCTGTAGAGCTATGTAGCAGCCCAGAGACAAAGGTTAAAAGGAAAGTTTTCAATCACAACTTTATTATGTACGTATACACCATAAGCTACACTTAGACATAATCCACCTTCAGACCTCTGAGCAACAAGTTATATGGGGAAGGAAGGAAGACACAAGTTTGAATGATATCAGCCTAGCAAGCTAGACAGATTCTCTTGGTAAAGTATCATAGATTCAAATTTCAGATCAGTCTCTCTTTTCCTCGAGAGTTCTGAACAATTTTTGACAGAATTGCCCTATTTACTAGTTGCTTAGTTATAGGTAAATAGTTGCTATCTGAGACATCGAGTAACATTCAAGATTGTTTGGGACACTTAAAATAGTCTTGTTTTGGTATGAACATTAATTATTTAATTATTATTGTTATTATTAAAATTATATATTATATTATATTATTATATATAATTAATAATTATTTAGTTTTTATGGCATTTGCATTAGTTAGGTTACAGGCTACATTGTTTTACTATGGATACCTTAAAATGCTTAAAACATTTTCTTATGCTCACAGATACTATGGGTCAGGAATTCAGGTGGGAGACAGAGGGGATGACTTACCTTGTTTCAAGCTCTCTGGGGCCTCAGTTGAGAAAGCTTGTATGTCTGAGGGTGAGTCAAATGTTGTGGGGCAACCTGGAGGTTTCTCTACTGACATAGCTGTACAGTCTGGGAGGACAGAGGCTTGGTTCAGTTGGAACTGTCAACCCATTGTGGCCTTGGACATAACAAAACAGGGCAGCTGAGTTCCAATGGGGAGCATCTTGGGGATGAGCATTCTGAGAAAACCAAGTAGAAGTCACAAGGCCTCTTCCGGCCAAGCTATGAAATTCACATAGCATCACTCTGCTATCCTCCATTGTATAAGAAGTCACAAAGCTTTTGAAAAAAGAAGACATAGACTACATAGACTTCACCTTTTGATTCCATGTTTTCCAACTTTCACAGGGTCGTTAAACAAATAAACACTTAATGGTGAGCGTTCCAGGGCTGTGAGTGGTCTTCTATCTTCATCCTATGGTTTCTTCCACTGTCAGTATTTTTCAGGCATCAGAAAGCGGAAAATGCAGAGTACGCATCCATAAAGAGATGACCAGGAAACTGCATACTTCAGATTCTTTCATACTTCATCAGCTTGAATTTAGTCCACATGGGCTCACATCACTAGAAAAGTGCCTAGGAGAATAGTATGTAGCCTGCAGGGAGTGAAGGTGTACGTGTTCCCTTCTGTTACTAAAAGTAAGAAGGAGAGAAGAAATGCTAGAAGCAGGAAGCCTCCATCTGCCCCTCTGACTTCTCTCTTCTCCCGAATTCCACACACACTCACACCATGTTTTTCTGTGTATACAACACACTCTCCCTTTCCCACCAGTAGAGACAACTCAAAATTTCATCCTGTTTCTCCATGCAGCACAAAGTCAGAATTTCTGAGTGATATTCCATTGTCTTCATTAGATCTGGCTCTGGCTTCTTTTATCTGGCAGACTACAAACAAAAACCAAGCAAAATGTGCTGATGGCAGAGCCTCATATTTGGCTTTAGGCAACTCACTTGTGGCTATTATAGACCCTTACATGACTCCAGGTAGGTTTAGGGAAAGGGTCACTGGAATTAGGTTTTATATGGGAACTCTTGATTCACTAATACATTTCTAAATATTTTTTCAGTGTTGTTTCAATTTTTGAAATGACAACCTCTTCTGGCTATTACACAATAGAGAAATAAACTACATTTTAAAAATCCAATACCGTTGTATGGGTGTTTTAGTTTTTTCTTTTTCTTTTGGCTTTTGTTGCAGCAGCTTAGCTTTTACCCAAATCAATACAGTATATATCACAAAATTACTTGAATTTTCTACATTTATTTTAGTTTTAAATTTGAAGATGACTTCTTAAACAAGAATATATATTTGAGCAATTTAGGATTCAGTGAAGTAGAGTCTATTTTGCTTATTCTCACTTATCTTGTTCAATGATCTCAACAGACGCTACAATACAAGCACAAAGAGAAGAGCAGATGGCCTGGAAAAAGAATCAAAGCAAATTTGGCATTCATTGTTACTGTAATTGCCACTTCTTTTTCTTTAAAATGAGAAAGATTATTTTAGTTAAGTTTTGGAAATTTTCCTACAGACCCAGTGAAATCCAGGGGTGTTCCAAGACAGAGATTAGAAGAAAATCCTCTCATCCTTGCCCACTCTTTGTCCGACTAACTAATGAAGCCACCTGAAAACTGCCTGTGGAATAATTAGGTGAGGACTTTGTATTCATGAACTAGTTTCTGCAGCCTTTAATCCACCCCTGACTCTCTAGGAACAATCCAGATATTGGCAACATGTGACTGGCTTAGGTTTATTTTTTGAAAGTATTTAAGAATTTTTTTTTTTTTTTTGATTCTTTCTTTCTAAAGTCTTCTTAGGTTTATTTTAAATTCTAGGATCAAAATGATATAGTAATACCTCAGTTAGCCATATTACCTGGGTAAAGGATAGTCCTGTTAACTGGAGGTGTTTTTGTTTCATTTTGTTTGTTTGTTTGTTTTTGAGGCAGAGTCTCGCTCTGTCACTCAGACTGGAGTGCAGTGGGATGATCTCAGCTCCCTGCAACCTCCGCCTCCCAGGTTCAAGCAATTCTCCTGCCTCAGCCTCCTGAGTAGCTGGGATTACAGGCATATCCATCATCGCCCAGCTGATTTTTTTATTTTTAGTAGAGATGGGGTTTCAACATGTTGGCCAGGCTGGTCTCAAACTCCTGACCTCAAGTGATCTGTCCGCCTCAGCCTCCAAAAGTGCTGAGATTACAGGTGTGAGCCACCACACCCAGCCTGGAGTTTAATAAAATGAAACAGGTTATCTTCATTTCAAAAATTGTCACTGAAAACGTGTTTAGAAATTCATTAGTGAATGAAGGGTTCCCGTATGAAACCTATTTTCAGTAGCTTGCCATGTGTAAGCTTTCTGTCTCTACTGATGACTTTTGGTGGCATAGGCATCTTTGTTCTGAGCAAGATGCTATTAATGCTGAGAGTACTAATGCTCAATTTTCCCCACTTCTACAGGACTATCATTAAAGCCAACCTAGACTAGCCTTACCCTAAACCTACCTGGAGTAGTTTATGGGTCTGTCGCTAGCGTGGTTACATAAAGCGCCAAGGTTCCTCATCATAAGCAATTTATTCTAAGAAAAAAAGGGTATCAAGAAGCATAGTTCAAGTTCTGAAAAGAAGGGTGTTCTAAACACAGTTCTCAGATTGTCCTTTAATTTGGTCTCCATGAACACACACCTGAGTCCACAACAAGGCAATTGCAATAAAAATAGGAGAAGAAAGAAAGAAAGAAGACCTGGACAGTGTGGAGCACGTGTTTGGATTTCAAACATGAGACGATGCCAACACCACAGACATTAGCACCCTTCACAATGGCCAACTGCAGCTGCTGCCTGGGCATCAGTGGACATTAGTGTCAGGAAGGACTGCCTTAATCTTTAGAGGATTTGTGACTAAAAATATTAGGAGCATTTTCTCACATGGAAATTTAAAAAATAGTAATTCCAAACTGCTAAATACATGTGAGTAAATTTAAGTAGAAATTCTGATTTTTGCCATAAAAACTATAATCATATTTTTAAAATAATTAGCATCAAATTATTTACAGAAATTTTTCTGATGTCTATTTTTTTTAGTTTCCTAAGCATGTGTTTTCCTTCCTATTTGCTAGTCTACGTTGGCTTTAATGGCAGTCCTGTAGAAGCAGGAAAAGTTGAGCATTAGTACTCGCAGCATTAATAGCATCTTGCTCGGAACAAAGATGCCTATGCTACCAAAAGGCATCAGTAGAGACAGAAAGCTTAGACAGGGCAAGCTACAGCAGGAGAAGAGAAGCTCAGCAGGCACCACAGGTCGTCAGGAGTACTAGTTTATCTAGCATACTTGGGAACCTCTCTGCAGTTTACAAGAACTATTCAGGAGGAATTTGTGAGGAGTCTAGAGTTTCTGTAGAGCAGTTGAGAAAAGAGAGAAAAATGGGTTTTTAATAAGAATTGTGAGTCTATTTTTACTTTCAGGTTGCTGTGATTGGGGGGCATCTATATAAATCTGCATAAGATATGTGTGTGTAATAGAAGATAAAGTATGTATTGCAAATAACTGAGTCCTGGTGATTGAAAATCTTGAGATATTGTAATCAGAAACCTTTGAACATTGCTTGTATTATAAATTAGCCTTAATGTATAAAAAGAATGCAGAGGTGATTGTATTTAATGTGCAACCTGCCATAATGTTCTGAAAGCTATTTTCTCTTATATTCAATTTTCCATCATTGTGTTTTTGTCCTTGTTGTTTAAGGCTGCCAAGAATATTTCTGGTTAACATTTCAATTCAGTTCAACAAGCATGTATTAAGCACGTACAATGTGTCAGTCAAAATTCAAGGTTTTGGTATGCAGATATGAATAATACATAGTCTTTATGTTCTAAAACCTCACAATGAAAAGATACACATAAAAAAGACTAGAGCTAGTATAACTAAGTTTAATCATATATAAACTGAACAAGTTGAAGTAGCCACAATAAAGTAGCAGCATATAAAAAGAATACTCACTTTACTTGAGAGATGTGGGGTTTCAATGAGAAACTATTTCTAAATGTAGGTATTGATTGATCTATCCTGGGTGAAAAATAGAAGTCAGCCAGACAATTAAGTAGGGGGTGGGATCCATGAGATTGTGAACAAAGTGATAAGGGTGTAAGAACATTTGGCCAATTGAGAAACTCAGTGTACCTAGGTGTCATTGATGTGAAGGATGTGCGGACATTTTGGGAGGTAAGCTTAAAAGGGTAAGCAGGGAGTTTAAAATAATCTTGAACATATGAGAATCTGCTCATATTAATAGCATATTAGGATTTGTATGTGAGGTAATCCACCTTGCAGCTGTTTGGAAGGTAGATTTTTAAATGATAACGAAGACACCATTACAGAAGTCTAATCAAGAAATGACAGGCCTGGCGCAGTGGCTCACGCCTGCAATCCCAGCATTTTGGGAGGCCGAGGCGGGCGGATCACGAGGTCAGGAGATGGAGACTATCCTGGCTAACACAGTGAAACTCTGTCTCTACTAAAAATACAAAAAATTAGCCAGGCGTGGTGACGGGCGCCTGTAGTCCCAGCTACTCAGGAGGCTGAGGCAGGAGAATGGCGTGAACCCGGCAGGCGGAGCTTGCAGTGAGCCGAGATCGCACCACTGCACTCCAGGCTGGGAGACAGAACGAGACTCCGTCTCAAAACAAACAAGCAAACAAACAAAAAGAAATGACAAACCATTTCAAGTACGACCTTGGCACTAAAGTAGAAAGAAAAGAAAGAATTAAAGTATTTCAGAGGTAATGCTTGGGGAAAAGGAGAAAGAAAATTAATTCTCATTTTTTTTTTCCTGGCAATTGATGGTTCCACTAAGGGAAACTAGAAAAGCTAAGTGGAAAAGCAGATTTGGGTTTCTATGCAGGGAAAGGCTGGTGGTGGCAGACATGGAAGGCAGATTTGCAAAGCTTGTGAGAGGTCTATGTGGAGATGTCAGAGTCATCAAGGAATGAGCATTTAAAGAGAAGTCTAGGAAGGAGAGTGATGTGTTATTGTTGATCTTATTGCATTTCATGTGGATCATCTTACATACTATGGTCTTCTGTTATCAAAATGTAAAATTTCCTTACTCCATGGTCTATTGAGTATGAAACACTATATCATGCTTTTGTAATATGAGTGAGAACTAAGTAAATGGTATCATAATGAAAAAGTTTGTTTTAGAAGTCAAAAATGAAAGGACAATGGCTGATAATGGATTCTCCAATAGCCGTATTTAAACATAATATTTCCTTAAAAGAGATATTTTCAATTATTCTATGCAGTCTTTTCATTGCTGAAAAGCAATGTAGGATTACGATTAAGGATATGTTTTCTAGAATGAACTGTATGTTTTATTCTTAGTTCAGCCTCTTTCTAGTTGTGTGATCTTGAGCAATTAATGTAAGCTCTTTGTGGGTCAGTGACCTCACATGCAAAATGATGTTAATTTGTGGATCCATACAGGATTTTTGTAAGAATTAAATGAGATGTATCAGGTTAAACATTTAAAAGAGGTGTTGGCTTGTTCAAAGTGTTCAATAAGCATTATCTTAAATGATCAGTGGTTTTTGTTGTTATTCTGACATGAACTCCCAGAATGATCTCAGAATTTTTTTCTATCTGCAGCAAGTGAACCGAAAGTTGGTACATGACCTAAGTAGAAACTGCATTCATTTCAACAGAAGCTTATGGAAGAAGAATATGTATATTTTTTTTTCTGGATAAATACGTATCTTTTCCAGTGTTAAGAAAAGTAAAAAAGTATATTCAATATTTGTTAAAGTATATTAGGTTGGGGGAAATTTAACTCTTTGGCATTACGTTGAAGGTAATGCCAGCCTGTGATCTGAGTTTTTTCCTGCAATGTTGATGCAGTTCTAGTCTCACTAAACCACTTATGTGAAGGATAAAAGGGAGAGATCAGAAAATCTGAAAAAAGAAACATTTCTAACTTCAATGCAACTAATAAGCCTTAATTGCAAGAAACTGAGGAAGGCATTTGTTCTTTGGACTTTCTTGTGATGCATTCCTAAGCAAAGCAAATTAGCTTGGAGAGTTAGCTCACGATACACAGAAGAGGATATGGGCAGAAACCTGCAGAGTAGAGGAAGGGAAGGGGAAATTCAGAAAATAAGAGGATTAAATAACAAAAAATATCAAATCAAAAGTTTCAAGTCAAAAGCAGAGAAATAAGGTGAGGCACGGTAGTGCATGCTACAATCCCAGCACTTTGGGAGGCCGAGGCAGGAAGATCACTTGAGCACAGGAGTTCAAGATCAGCCTGAGCAATATGGAGAAATCCCGTCTCTACAAAAAAATTTAAAAAATCTAACAGGGCATGATGGCACTTGCCTGTAGTCCCAGCTGCTTGGGAGGCTGAGTTGGGAGGATCACTTGAGCCTAGAAGTGCAAGGCTTCAGAGAGCCGTGATCATGCCACTGCACTCCACCCTGGCTGACAGAGCAAGACCCTTTCTCAAACAAACAAACAAACAAATAGAGAAACAAAAAGAGAGGAATAGTATCCCGACACTTTCCCACTCCTCACCTTCCAAGAATCCCTATTAGTGTATCTTGTGTTAAAAGAAATAAATGAGAACTGTGAGAAAATAATTTAAGAGAAGTATCACCCCTGCTGTGTGATGCTCAGAGCAGCGTCTGGACAGTTAAAAAGACCCACTCCCTCTTAATATTTTTAGATATTTATGTGCCTTCTGAATAGTCAACAATTCTTTCTTAAAGCTTTGTTTATGTCATATAATTGTCTTGAAATAAGCACTGTTTAATATTACATATATATGTGTGTATATATGTATACACACACACATATATATAATGCGACAAAGCAGCCACTCACATCATTTTCCTTTCTACATACACATATAGTATGTGTTCAATAGATTTATACCTGATTGAAACTTTACTAGAAAGATATGAAAGATAAAAGTGACAAGGTACAATGTGAAAAGGCAAAAATATAAGAGGACTCTAAAGGCCCGTTTCAATCTCTTTAATATAACTTTCTACATAATACAGAACAATCAGATACATATTTTAGAGAAAACAGCATACAAAGCAAGGAAAAAAACCACCATATTGCACATTTTGCTCCCGGGAAACCACCTACACCCTTAGAATTAAAAATACACCCTTAAGGCATTTTTGCCAAAAATACTTTATCTTTCTCCATGTTTACATGTTGAAAGAAATATTTCTACTATATCCCTCTACTTTTGACACAAATTTATACTTATGCAACCTAACCCTAATCTAGACTCTGTTCTAATGCATTTTTTTTTTTTTTTTGGTTGGCAAAATACAAACTTAATATTTATTGTCTGTGGTCTCACAGAAAATTGGTCTAAGTGGAGTCAGGGTGTGTTGGCTAAAGATAACTTCCACACAGTGACAGCTTTGGCTGCCAGGTAATTATGTCCTCAGGTTGACTAACATGTCCTTATTCTGATTCCACACTCCTCGGAGAGACGGTAGGATGGGAAGAGCTAAGGTCACGCTTTGGATCCATCACTCACAGTCAGGGTTGGAGTTGGAGTGGGAAGCATAAGAGGACACACTCAGGACTTGGCAGCCTTCAGAAAGTGTGGCTATAGGCTGAGCCACACCTCCAGATTATCTACTACAAGCTCTAGCCAGGGTTTATTTATCAACAGGACAAAAAAGGATTCAGGGAAGGAAACTGTTTAAAGAGGTATTCTTGGGATGTTGTTTTTTAAAAGAGTTGTGGCATTGCTTTACAGGTTCAAGGACATGGTATTGGGACAGTGACAAAACAGAAAATCCAAAGGTATCTTATCGCAGCTACAGGCTAGATTATACTTTATCACAGGTCAAGGAAAGCTTGGATAATGTTAGTCCTCTCACAAGACTCCTGCAATATAAAAAAGAAAACAATAGTTTTGAATAACTAGGTTCTTCTATCAAATTTCACTGTGCTTTTCTGAGCATGACGTAGGCAAATGTGGCCAAAACAAGATACCACGATTACTCTTCTCTGTATCCAATCTTTCTCAAATAAGTAGCACTGGATAGAAGATGCTACCAAAATTTTACATGCCTCCAAATGCTTCATTCTTACTAGCAGACCAATAGTAATGGTAGCACAAATTTAGTTTTTAATAAAAGTAGTTACTGTAGTCTTAGTTGTAGTATTGTATTCTATTGAGTGATGATAACTATAGAAGAGAAGAAATTGAGTATCTTATGCTTAACTATTACTTTTAAATAAACATTCCCAGCATATAAAAATCTATAATAGTGTGAACAAGCTTACCCTAAAATTAATATAGAAAATTATAGGCCTAGAATAGATAATTCAATCTTGAAAAAGAAGAATAAAGTGGAGGAATCACTCTACTTTATATTAAACTTTAGTATATTACTACAACTTATTTTCTGAATAGATTCATAAGCAATTCAGTAGAGGAAGTCTTTGAAAAAATGAGTGTTGGAACTATTGAACCTCCATAAGTAAAACAAAAACAAAGCAAACATTGACCAAACCTCACACTTTAAACAAAACTAACTCCAAAATAGATCACAGAAATAAATGTAATACATGAAACTATAATTTTTTAAAAAGTTAGAAGAAATTCTTCAACTTGTTTTTTAACATTTAATAATTTTATTTTCTAGCTGTGAAAATATGTGGACATACAATTGGTTTTGTATGACTCTGGCATATTGACCTAGCAATATTTATCAATTTACTTATTAATTCTCCTTGTAGATTCTTCGGGAATGTCTGTACGTAGTAATCATGTGGTCTGTGAATAATGAGTTTATTTATTTCAAATTTTCATGCCTTTTATTTCTTTTGGCTTTATCATCCTGGCTAAGATATTCAGTACACTGTTGAATAGAAGCGATGTTAGCTGACATCGTTATCTTATTTAGTATTTCAAAGTGCAAGATTTTAATATGTATTATTATTTTTTATTTATTTCAACAGATTTTTTGGGAACTAGTGGTGTTTGGTTACATTAATAAGTTCTTTACTGGTGATTTCTGACATTTTGGTGTACTCACCACCTAAGCATGTACACTGTATCCAATGTTAGTCTTTTATCACTTATCCCCCTCTCACCCTTTCCCCCAAGTCCTCAAAGTCCGCTGTATCATTTTTATGCCTTTGCATCCTCATAGCTTAGCTCCCACTGATGAAGAGATGATGTTTGGTTTTCCATTCCTGAGTTACTTCACTTAGAATAATGATCTCCAATTCTATTCAGGTTGCTGAAAATGCTGTTATTTCGTTCCTTTTTATGGCTGAGTAGTATTCCATACCACTCATTCATTGATGGGCATTTGAGCTGGTTTCATATTTTTTCAGTTGCAAATTGTGCTGCTATAAACATGCATGTGCAAGTTATCTATTTCATATAATGACTTCTTTTCCTCTGGTCAAAAGGAGTAGGATCTAAAGATCAACTTTTAGTTCTTTAAGAAATCTCCACACCGTTTTCCATCATGGTTATACTAGTTTCCATTCCCACCAACAGTGTAAAAGTGTTTCCTTTTCACCAAATCCACACCAACATCTATTAATGTTTTATTTTTTTATTATGGCCATTTTTTCAGGAGTGAGGTGGTATCCCACTGTGGTTCTGATTTGCATTTCCCTGATCATTAGTGATGTTGGGTGTTTTTTGATATGTTTACAGGACATTTTATATCTTCTTTGAGAATTGTCTATTCATGTTCTTAGCCCACTTTTTGATGGGATTGTTTGTTTAATTCTTGATGATTTGTTTGAGTTCCTTGTGGATTCTGGATATCAATCCTTTGTCAGGTATATAGATTGAGAAGATTTCCTCCCTCTCTGCGGACTGTCTGTTGACTCTGCTGATTATTTCTTTTGCTGTGCAGAAGCTTTTTAGTTGAATTGAGTTCCATCTATTTATCTTCGTTTTTGTTACATTTGCTTTTGGGTTCTTGGTCATGAAGTCTTTGCCTAAGCCAATGTCTAGAAGGGTTTTTCCAAAGTTATCTTCTAGAATTTTTATAGTTTCAGCTCTTAGATTTAACTTTTTGATCCATCTTAAGTCAATTTTTGTATAAGGTGACAGATGAGGATCCAGTTTCATTCTTCTACATGTGGCTTGCCAATTATCCCAGTGTCATTTGTTGAATAGGATGTCCTTTCTCCACTTTATATTTTTGTTTGCTTTATTGAAGATCAGTTGGCTGTAAGTGTTTGGCTTTATGTCTGGGTTCTCTGTTCTGTTCCATTGGTCTATATGCCTGTTTTTATACCAGTACGATGCTGTTTTGCTGACTATGGCCTTAGAGTATAGTTTGAAGTCAGGTAATGTGATGCCTCCAGATTTGTTCTTTTTGCTTAATCTTGCTTTGAGGGCTCTTTTTTGGTTCCATATGAATTTTAGGATTTTTTTTTCTCGTTCTGTGAAGAATGATGGTTGTATTTTGATGGGAATTTCATTGAAATTTGTAGATTGCTTTTGGCAGTATGATCATTTTCACAATATTGATTTTACCCATCCATGAGCATGGCATGTGTTTCCATTTGTTTGTGTCATCTATGATTTCTTTCAGCAGTGTTTTGTAGTTTTCCTTGTATAGGTCTTTCACCTCCTTGGTTAAGTATAGTCCTAATTTTTTTTTTTTTTTTTTTTTTTTTTTGCAGCTATTGTAAAAGGAGTTGAATTCATGATTTGATTCTCAGCTTTGTTGCTATTCATGTATAGCAGGGCTACTTATTTGTGTACGTTAATTTTGTATCCTTAAACTTTGCTGAATTCATTTACCAGTTCTAGGAACTTTTGATTGAGTCTTTACGGTTTTCTAGGTATACGATCATATCATCAGCAAACAGTGGCGGTTTGACTTCCTCTTTACTGATTTGGATGCCCTTTATTTCTTTCTTTTGTGTGACTGCTCTGGCTAGGACTTCCAATACCATGTTGAAGAGGAGTGATGAGCGTAGGCACTCTTATCTTGTTCTAGTTCACTGGGGAAATGCTTTCAACTTTTTCTCATTCAGCATAATGCTGTTGGCTATGGGTTTGTCACAGATGGTTTTTATTACTTTAAGGCATATCCCTTCTATGTGGATTTTGCTGAGGATTTTAATCATAAAGGGATGCTGGATTTTGTCAAATACTTTTTATCTGTTTTGAGATGATCATGTGATTTTTGTTTTTAATTCTGTTTATGTTGTATATCACATTTATTGACTTGTGTATGTTAAAGCATCCCTGCATCCCTGGTATGAAACCCACTTGATCATGGTAGATTATCTTTTTAATATGTGGCTGGATTTGGTTAGCTAGTATTTTATTGAGGATTTTTGCATCTAGGTTAATCAGTGATATTGGTCTCTAGTTTTCTTTTTTTGCTATTCCCTTTCCTGGTTTTGATATTATGGTGATACTGGCTTCATTGAATGATTTAGGGGGGATTTTCTCTTTCTCTGTCTTTTGCAATAGTGTAACTAGGATTGGTACCAATTTTTCCTTGAATTCCTGATAGAATTCAACTGTGAATCCATCTGGTCCTGGATTTATTTTTGTTTGGTAAAATTTTAATTACTATTTCTATCTCACTGCTTGTTATTGGTCTGTTCATAGTTTATTTCTTCCTGGTTTAATCTAGGAGGGTTGTATCTTTCCAGGAATTTACACATCTCCTCTAGGTTTTCTAGTTTATGTGCATAAAGGTGTTCATAGTAGCCTTGAGTGATCTTTTGTATTTCTGTGGTAACAGCTGTAATATCTCCCATTTCATTTCTAATTGAGCTTATTTGGATCTTCTCTTTTTTTCTTGGTTAATCTTGCTAATGGTCTATCAATTTTGTTAATCTTTTCAAATAACCAGCTTTTTCTTTTATTTATCTTTTGCATATTTTTTGTTTCAATTTCATTTAGTTCTGCTCTGATCTTGGCTATTTCTTTTTTTCTGCTCGGCTTGGGTTTGGTTTGTTCTTGTTTCTTTAGCTTCTTAGGGTGTGACCTTAGATTGTCTATTTGTGCTCTTTCAGACTTTAAATTTAGGTATTTAATCCTATGAAGTTGCTATTTATGTAGGTATTTCATGCTATGAGATTCTATTCTGCTGTATTTCGAGGATTTGTTTCAAGATTTAGAGCTTCTTTTAGCAGTTCTTGTAGTGCTCAGTATTTGTCTGAAAAAGACTATCTTTCCTTCATTTACGAAGCTTAGTTTCACTGGATACAAAATTCTTGGCTGATATTTGTTTGACTTAAAGGCTACAGATAGGAACCCAATCCCTTTGTCTTTGCTGTGTCTCAGAGGTTTTGATAGGTTGTGTCACTATTATTGCTCAGTTGAAAGAATTTTTAAATTTCTATCCTGATTTCATTGTTCATCCAATGATTTTTTTCAGGAGCAGATTGTTTAATTTTGATGTATTTGCATGGTTTTGAAGGTTTCCTTTGGGGTTGATTTCCAATCTTATTCCACTGTGGTCTGAGATAGTAGTTGATATAATTTTGATTTTCTTAAATTTGTTGAGACTTGTTCTGTGGCCTGTTATATATGTTCTGTATTGGAGAATGTTCCATGTGCTGATGAATAGAATGTATGTTTTGCGTTTGCTGGGTAGAATGTTTTCCACATATCTGTAATGGGTGTAGTTTAAGTACATTGTTTCTTTGTTGACTTTTTGTCTTGATGATCTGTCTAGTGCTGTCAGTGGAGTACTGAAGTCCCCCACTATTGCTGTGTTGCCATCTATCTCATTTCTTGGGTGTTTTAGTAATTGTTTTATGAATTTGGGAGCTCCAGTATTGGGCACTTATATGTTGAGGATTGTGATATTTTCCTATTGGACTAGTCCTTTTATCATTATGTAATGTCCCTCTTTGTGATTTTTAACAACTGTTGCTTTAAAGTTTGTTTTGTCTGATACAAGAATAGTTATTCCTGTTTGCTTTTGGTGTCCATTTGCATGGGATATATTTTTCTACCCCTTTACCTTAAGTTTATGTGAGTCCTTATGTATTAGGTGAATCTGTTGAAGACAGTAGATACTTGGTCAGTAAATTCTTATCCATTCTGCCATTCTGTATCTTTTAAGTGGAGCATTTAGGCCATTTACAGTCAGTGTTAGTATTCACATACTAACACTAACATTGATGTGAGGTACTGTTCTATTTATCATGATATTTGTTGCCTGAATACCTTGGATTTTTAAATCATTGCATTGTTGTTTTATAGATCCTGTGAGATTTATACTTTAAGGAGATTCTATTCTGGTGTATTTCAAGGATTTGTTTCAAGATTTAGAGCTCCTTTTAGCAGTTCTTGTAGTGCAGGCTTGGTAGTGGTGAATTCTCTCAGTATTTGTCTGAAAAAAAAACTGTATCTTTCCTTCATTTATGAAGCTTAGTTTCACTGGATATAAATTCTTGGCTGAGATTTGTTTGGTTTAAAGGCTACAGATAGGACCCCAATCCCTTCTAGCTTGTGAGGTTTCTGCTAAGAAATATGTTGTTAAGCTGATAAGTTTTCCTTTATTGGTTACCTGATGCTTTTGCCTCACAGCTCTTAAGATTCTTTCCTTCATCTTTACTTTACGTAACCTGATGGCTGTGTGCCTAGATGATGATCTTTTTGTGATGTATTTCCCAGGTGTTCTTTGGGCTTCTTGCATTTGGATGTCTAGATTTCTAGCAAAGCTGAGGAAATTTTCCTTGTTATTTCCTCAAATATGTTTCCCAAACTTTTAGATTTCTCTTCTTCCTTGGAAACACCAATTATTCTTAGGTTTGGTTGTTTAACATAATCCCAAACTGCTTGTAGGCTTTGTTAATTTTTTTAAATTCTATTTTCTTTGTCTTTGTCAAATTGGGTTAATTCAAAAGCCTTGTCTCAAGTTCTGAAGTTCTTTCTTCTGCTTGCTTGATTCTATTGCTGAGACTTTCCAGTGCATTTTGCAATTCTCTAAGAGTGTCCTTCATTTCCAGAAATTGTGATTATTTTTTATATGTGCTATCTATTTCACTGGAGATTTTTTCATTCATATACTGTATCACTTTTTTTATTTCTTTAAGTTGGACTTCACCTTTCTCTGGTGCCACCTTGATTGGCTTAATAGTCAACCTTCTGAATTCTGTCGGCGTTTGTGTGTTTCCTAAACAAAGGAATGAACACACAAGACAAGACAAGACAAGACAAACATGGTGGCTGCCCCGAATGGCGCGCTCTGCTTTATTTTATACAGTCGTTTGTGGAATGTTGCCAAGTCACAAGACACATTGTTGCTTTTCTGACCTTTCCTTGAGTTTCTGGATTTTCAAGATGTTTACACATAAACAAGCCCCTAGGGTCTGCTGTTAGCAGCTGGCTCCTTTGCCCTCCCTGTTTGCAGGGAAGGAATGCCCTGCTTCATTTACAAGAGCAGGACTTATCCGGAACGTCTCGTTTGCGAGCAGGTAGTCCTCTACATTTCCCCTTTCCTTATTTACAAGTTTGAATTTCTTTTAAAATCATCATTACATGTTGGGCTCGCTGGGATTCAGTGTTTGCCCTTTGGTACCATCTCCAGCAGACTGTGAAAATGACAAAAGCAAGAACAACAATCAATACATTGCTAGAAACAGAGGTCAGCAAGGTTTTTACAGGGCTCATAGGGTTCAAAGACGTCAAACTTTGTGCAATACCAGTCATCAAATCTGTACCAGTCAGCAACGGTAACTGATTGCAAAATGTTTCAGAAATGTTCTGTGTTAATTCTTGTATTTCTAGGGAAAGATTATTATGACCAATTAAAAGTCTCTTTATCTCAGTCCAATTATGTACAGTGCTGTTAAAAGGAACAGAAGTAATACAAAATTGGGTAGTATTCCAATCACATTTCAACAAAGCTCGTGTATTCAACACTGTTAGCTGATCTCCCAACCAAGAAACCACTTGCTCCAGATTATCCACTCGTTCAGTCAAATAAGCATCTATATCTCGTTGCTGCTGCCACAACAAATGTGATTGTTCATGCCATTGTTGCACAAATTCTGCATTTTGTATACTCTGGTGTAGAGCTAATCCAGCAACAGCGGCAGTAGAAGCAATTGCTACAAGTCCTATCACTGCGGTCACGATGATTCCAACCATCCTCCAACTGCGGTGGACAAGATCTTGCATAACCTTGTAAATTTGAGTAACCCCAGTAGATTCACTCCAAGTATGTGTTAAGTTTATAGGTAGCCAGGTTTCTTTTCTGGCTCTTAGTATATATAAATCAGAATGAGACTCATTCCAATTATTATTCCACCAAGTAGTATTTATACAACTTAAGAATGTACAATTGTTTGTACAGTTAACTACCCCTGTATTATTATCCCATTTAAAAATTCCTGTCAACAACAAGTAAGGCTTTCTTACACATGCAATAACATATCTAGAACTATTTCGATGCAAAGATATATGGAAAGGGTTAGCAATATTAGTAAGATTTAAGGACATGTTTCCCGTGAAAGTGAACATTGGTTTACCAGCAGCTAGCAACTTTCAAATATGACTTTGTATTTGTGAGGTATTAGCCAAATGTGGCATAGGGGGTGATAGACCACCATCATGCCAAATAATAGTTTCATTGCCATCTGCAGCAATGCTGTGATTACCTTTATGCCAACGTAGGTTGACATGACTAAATTTAGTTTGAAAATCTCCATGTACACTCCAATCTGTGATAAGGTAATTATGACTTTTTCCTTTTACTTCTAATAATAATTGTGGCCCACTACCTCTACACCTAGTCCACTCTAATTGGGAAACATCTCTGGACACATCAGGGATAGCGCATAAAGATAATGTAGTTGGCAGAGTTTCATTAAGTACTGCAGTATGATTATACTTAAAACTTTGAAAGGCAGAGATATGACTATGGTTATAGCGAACAGCCCAAGCCTCATGAGAAAGATGCAGACAATGTGGACTACTCCCAAGACATATAGGTAACCCTTCAACCCCAAATTGATATGAACTATTTACTGTGCCAGTGTCTAATTCAGGATCCTGGTTTAAAAAAGGCGATGGCATCCAAGCAGTATCATTAGTAAATACTGGACTTCTCTGTCTCCCCAGGCCACATCTTGATATAAGGGTGGAAAAGGAATATAAGCCCAGTATGTAAATTCTCCAGCTGTTACCTGATAATTTACTACGGCCAGTATAGCCAGGAATAAAGTCAGTGGGGTTTTGGGCTGCCCAGCTTGTTGAACAACCCCTTCAGCTTCTTGAGTTAACTTTTTCAGTTGTCCCCATGTCGGGGGTTCCGCACGCCGAGTTCCGAAGGTGAATGTTCTCTGAGCATTCAGATTTAGCTCCTGGAATTCCTTCAGGAACTCTTCGGATTGGCTCCTCTTCGCCATGGCACTGTTTCAACCTTCGAGATGGAAACCACTCATCTCCGGCACCTGTACGGACAAGAGCATAGCCTCGGCCCCATTGTAAAACTTTTCCTTTTAAATATTTCCCTTGTAATGAAGGATAATACACCCATAGATTACTGTTTTGTGGCTTTTCTAAAGGCTGTTGAAAATGTTTCACTGCTGCAGACTGCTGTAATTGGCGCCAATGGTTGAGAAAATTTAAAGTAAAAAGGGCTTTCAGAATTTGATGTTTTGAGGAGTCTCACCCATCTCCCCCTTTTTGTTTTAAAAGTTGTAATTTTAAGGTAGCGTTGGCTCTTTCAATAATTGCTTGACCTTGACTGTTAAATGGAATACCAGTGGAATGATGAATATGGTATAAAGAGAGGAAGGCAGCCAATTTGCGAGAGCAATAAGCAGGGGCATTATCAGTTTTTAATTCAACAGGAACTCCCATACCCACAAAGCAAGTAAGTAAATGAGTAATGACAGAGTCAACCTTTTCAGAAGGCAATGGTGTAGCCCATTGGAAATGTGACCAGGTATCAATTGTATGATGAACATATTTTAAACGACCAAAAGAAGGAACATAAGTTACATCCATTTGCCAAATGTGATTTTGTTGAATGCCTTGAGGATTAATACCTGGACTTAAAGAAGGTGCAATAATAGGAGCACAAGATGGGCAGGATCTGACAATAGCTCGGGCTTGACGGCGTGTTACAGAAAATTGCCGTTGTAATCCTAAACTATTAGTATGATGTAGTTGGTGCTCATCCTAAGCCCATTGGACACTGCCAATAAGTAAAGAATCAATCTGACTATTGCCAAAAGATAAAGGTCCTGGCAAAGCTGAATGAGAACGAATATGAGTGATAAAAAGGGGGGCAGCGTGGGAAGTAAGAGTTACAAATAAAATACTTTTTGTAAAGGAGTTTGCGGAAATAATGGTAAAGAAGTCTGAGAAATATATTTAGTACATATACAGCATATTGGGAATCACTAACTATATTACAAGGGATTTGAGGCCAGTCCTGTAGAACCATAAGAATGGCAAAAAGTTCTCCTTGTTGTTCTGACTCAAATGGATAGTGAGAAATTTTTGAATTGTCTGAAGTCCAGTATCTAGCCTTTCCATTGCTTGAAGTATCAGTAAAAAAAGGTGGGACCTTTAACTGGAGTGTAAGAGATAGGATTATATGGCAGTAAAGAGAAAAAGAACCAGTATACTCAGCGCAAGCCACTTGCCAGCCCTCATGAGTTTCCAACAAAGAATAATTTTTATAGGGTCAGCACCAAGCAACTGACGAGCTCGATGTCATCCTTTAATAATTAATTCAGCCAATTTGTCAATATATGGGTGAATTTTCTTAATGGCTTTATTAGCCAAAAGCAGCCACTCCAGAATATTATTATCTTGGTGTAAAACGGCCGTTGGTGAATGGGGAGTATGAAAAAGACACAACGAAAGTGGAAGATTGGGTGCAATATAATCAAGGTGAGCTTCACTAATTCTATTTTCTACAAATGACAATTCTTCTTCTGCTACAGGGGATAATTGACGAGAACTATTTAAATCTGAATCTCCTTCCAAGGTAGCAAATAGATGTCGCAATTTGTAAGTAGGGATGCCTAAGATGGGGTGAAGACAATCTATGTCTCCTAACAGTTTTTGAAAATCATTAAGGGTTCAAAGTTGATCTCTTTGAATTTAAACTTTTTGTGGCTGAATATGCTTTTCTGCTAAAAGGTATCCCAAATATTGAATAGGAAATTGAATCTGTATTTTCTCAGAAGCAATATGTAAATTATATTGAGTTAATTGTTGTTATAAGACCTGAAAAACTTGACCTTGTAGGACTTCGTCAGGAGTTGCTAATAGAATATCATCCATATAATGGTATATTAACACAGTAGGGAATTGACATCTAATAGGGTTTAAGGCTCTATGAACAAACTTTTGACATAAAGTAGGACTATTAAGCATACCTTGAGGAAGAACTTTCTATTGATATCTTTGAATAGGCTGTCCATTATTATATTCGGGAACAGTAAAGGCAAATTTTTCACAATCTTGGGGTTGTAACGGGATAGTAAAAAAACAATCTTTAAGATCTATAACCATTAATTTCCAATTTTGTGGGATAGGAGTTGGATTAGGAAGCCCAGGTTGTAAAGTCCTCATAGGTTGAATACAAGCATTTACAGCTCTAAGAGCACTTAATAAGTGCCATTTTCCTTTTTTTTTTTTTTTTTTTTTTTTTTGACAAGGCAAACACAGGGGAATTCCATGCAGAAGTACTTGGTTCAATATGCCCCTCGGCCATTTGTTCCTTAACTAAATTCTTTAAAGCCTTAAGTTTTTCTTTAGATAATGGCCACTGTTCCACCCAAACAGGAGTTGTAGTTTTCCACTTTAATTGTAAAGTTTGAGGCTTGTGGACAGTGGCTAAGAGTTTAAAGGATTGTAGCCCATTTTGAACATCATATTTTTGGCAGCTGAAGAAATATGAGGAATGCTTAAAAAGGCACCAAATTGTTGTAAAAGATCACGGCCCCAAAGGTTAATATTAATGGGAATAATATAAAAGAACACTTTTCCTTGTTGTCCTTCAGGTCCTACACAGCTCAGGGGCTCGACACTTTGGTAGACTATAGAAGCAGTACCTAGGCCAGATAGAGTAACCGATACTTGTTTCTTTTTCCAATGATCAGGCCATTGAGCCAAACACATAATAGATACATCCGCTCCTGTGTCGACTAATCCCTCAAAAAGTATCCTATTAATTTGCATGAACATAAAGGTTTTTGATCAGAAACTAAAGTTTCCCAGAAAACAGTTTTCCCAGTACTACCGAAACCTCCTTGACGAGACACATTCTGGAAATTCAGAAATTTAATCTTGGTTTGAATCCATTGCTTATGAGCTAGTGTGATCTTTTGGGGATATTAAAGAACCTTGTTTTGTCATATTACCACAATTGTTTTTCTGGTTCCTTCTCATTTGGGTAGACAGGCAAAATTCTTCAAGCTTTAGGCAAAGGTTTCTTAGACTTCACACCAAAAAGCACAATCCATAAAAGGAAAAACTGATACATTCAACCTCATCAAAATGGAAAATTTGTACTCTGTCTGCAAAGGCATTCTTAAGAAGATGAAAAAACAGGTTACAGATTGGGAGAAAATATTTGCAGATCTGACGAAGGACTAGATTTCAGAATATATAAGGAACACTCAAAACTCAACAGTAAATAAGCCAAGTAATCTAATTAGAAAGTGAGCAAAAGAGATGAACAGACATTTCACTTAAGAAGCTATACACATGGCAAATAAGCCAACTTATGTGAAATGATTTTTAATTTCATTAGCCATTAAAGAAATGTAAACTAAATGTAAACATTAAGGAAATGAAAACTAAAACCACAATGGGTTATCTCTGCAAGTCTATCAGAATGACTAAAATAAAAAATAATGCCAACACCAAATGTTAGTAAGGTGAAAATGAATCATTTTACAGAGAAATAATCATACGTTTGATCATACAAATGATCAATACAGGGAAAATGGATCATTCATACAATGTTGGTGTGAATATAACATGGTACAACTGAAATGACAGTTTGGCAGTTTCTTATAAAACTAAATGTGCAATTACTGTACTACTCAGTAATTGCACTCTTGAGCATTGACTCCAGAAAAAATATAATTTATGTTCACATGAAAAACTTATACACAAATGTTCATAGCAGCTTCGTCTATAATAACCCAAAGTAGGATACAATGCAGATATCCTAAAATAGGTGAATAGTTAAACAAACTGTGGTACATCCATATCAGAAAATGTTGCTTGATAATAAAAAAGAATGAAATATCAATACACACAATTCCCTGAATGAATCTCCAGAAAATTACGCTGAGTGAAAAAAAAGTCCAAACAGTTATATATTTTATGCTTTCATTTCTATAATATTCTAGGAAATAAAAAAATAAATAAATGAAGACCAGGTTAGTGGTTGTCAGCGGCTAGGGATAGGGTAAGGGAGAGTGGGAGGGACATGGCTAAAGTTATAAAAAGGCTACATAAGATATGATTGTGTCATGGAACTGTCCTGTATCTTGACAGTGGCAATGGTCACAAGAATCTACACATGTGTTAAAATACACACACTGGTGAAGTGTGAATATGATTGATGGAGTTTCAATGTCAATTTCCTGGTTGTGGTATTATACTATAGTTATGGTAGATGTTACAGTAGTGGAAACTAGACAAAGGTTATATGGGATATCTCTGTATCATGTCTTGTAACTGCATATGAATCTCAATTATCTCAAAAAATCTTTTAAAAAAGAATAAAACACATTTCCTCAGGGGAAAATCTATAGCAATGTTCTACCAAAAGAACACAGAAAGTACTTAAATTGCAGTTATACAATATAAGGTACATTTATATAATAACCAATATAGTTTGATAAACTGGGTGCCTTGTATCTAAAGTAAAAGAAAACTCTATTTTTGAAGATATGTAAGTTTTATTTTAATTAGTAATCTTCCTGGTCAAATAGTGAATTCTGTCTCCATCAGTCATTACCACTTGTTCTTTCCACAATAAGTGGACAGAAAGTTTGGATGCTAGTAGTCACTCAGACATTCAGAACCTCACACCAAATAAGAGAGTTGGCAATGGAATTATTCGTTCATCGATGAACCTGCCTCTTCATGTGCCCAGGTTCTAACTGGTGGTGGGCCAGATGGTTTGTAATTTTTACTTTTCTTTCAGATCCTGGAGCATTTTATTAAAAGTCTCCAAAGTTGGTGCATCTCACAAAGCTCATTATTAATTATTAGAAAATTATTTTCATCTAGGATGGGGCAAGAGGGAGGAAACTGTCTTAAAACTTACAACTTTTTGTTTGAAAAGTGAATCAAGAATAATAAGTGGAGATTTCAAAGCTCAAGGCAGATATTAATTTATTTAAATATTCTGTATTAGAAACTGAGAAAACTATGGGAATGAACACTCAAGGAATTGAAGTATTCCAGTGTGTGTTTGTGTCGGGAGAGCAGAGGAGACAGTGAAAGGAGTGACCAGATCATGTTGAACATGAATTTATTCCTGAGCAATGCAATTATATTGCAGGGCTTTGATCAGGGATTTGCACTATTAAATTTGTATTTTAGTTGTACATATTTTTAAAAGATCACTTTGTCCAAAGTTTGGATAATGAATGGAAGAAAGCCAAGAGTGGATGTGGAGGTTTTTGCTGTAATCCTAGGAACAAAATGATGACAGAAATAAAGTGAGCTAGGCTTCTTTACAGTGCTTAAGAACTTAGAGGCATTAAAAAATAATATAACTGAACTTTAGTGTTAATACTCAAATAAAAGCAAATTTTTTTACTTCTTTTAAGATTTTTGCAGACTAATGTGGTGATCCTTTTGTTTGTCCCTGCTTTATAGAATTGTGCTTACACCGTGCATCTGGCTTTATTTTAAAGGCATTTAAAATAAGCAGTATTTCGCTTTTTATTTTTTACTTTGTAGGGATAGGGTCTCATGTTGCCCAGGCAGGTCTGGAGCTCCTGGCCTCAAGCAATCCTCCCACCTTGGCTTCTCACAATACTGGGATTACAGGCATAAACCACTGCACCCAGCCTGGGCAGTATTTTAGAACATTACGCTAAAAAACAGTGTTTGTGAAATACTTTTGAAGCATGCAGATTTCATTTGTTACTCTAGGTAATCTTTATTTTATCCCTGACACCTGACCAAAAAAGAAATGTATGCCTGAACCGTAAGATTAAAAGCATTTGTAAAACTGTCCTCATTTACTTATGCTTTTGCTAATGTTCTATATTGAGGAACATGGTAAGAAACAATTTTATGAAGCTCATTGATGAACTTATTTTAAAGATGTTCCTGGAATTGTTGTTTCTTAAAATATGCAGCATCCTTCTTGAGGAGGATGTATTAGTCTGTTCTCACACTGCTATAAAGATACTACCCGAGACTGGGTAATTTATAAATAAACGAGGTTTAATTGACTCACAGTTCTATATGGCTGGTTAGGCTTCAGGAAACTTACAATCATGGCGGAAGGGGAAGACGCATCTTATACAGCAGCAGACTAGAGGGAGTTGTGCATGACAGCTCCGGAAAAACTACCATTTACAAACCATCAGATCTCATGAGAATTCACTCGCTATCACAAGAACAGCATGAAGGAAACCACCCCCCATAATCCAATCACTTCCTTCCCTCCACACTTGGGAATTATAATTAGAGATGAGATTTTGGTGGGGACACAGAGTCAAGCCATATCAGAGGACCTTGAGAGAAATTGTTCACTTTTCTCAGTACAATAAATGAATTTCTCCTAAAAAGTGGTTGCTTTTATTTTATAAACTCTAAATCATAATCTATTTTTACTGCTGGAGATTTTCATGTCTCTTCTATCAAATATACAGAAACTTAAGGAATAGTTACAATAATTATACTACTTTCTACTAAGGAAGTGAGCTTGAGTCTGTTTGGGCAGGGATTCCTGAGTCCTGTGTGCCCAGAAAGTAGTACAAAAGAAGGGGCATGAGCAGGGTGTGGTGACTTATGCCTGTAATCCCAGCACTTTGGGAGGCCAAAGTGGGAGGATTGCTTGAGCCCAGGAGTTCCAGACGAGCCTGGGTAACATAGAGACACCTCTTTTCTATAAAAAAATAAAAAATAGCTGGATGTGGTGGTGCATGCCTGTAGTCCCAGTTATGTGGGAGGCTGAGGCAGGAGGATTGCTGGGGCTTGGGAATTCAAGGCTACAGTGACCTAGGATTGTGCCCTGCACTCCAGCCTGGGTGACAGAGGAAAACCTGGTCTGTTAAAATAAAGAAAGGAATGAAAAGAAAGAAAAGAAGGGAAGTGGAGGGGAGGGGAGGGGAGGAGAAGGGGAAGGAGAAGGAGAAGAAAGAGGAGAAGAAAGATAGAAAAGAAAGGCAGGCGTGGACTCCATGTGGGCATATTATTTAAGCCTTTGGACTCCTTGCAGTACAGAGGAGCATGGCTAAAAGAGTTTCCTTTATCCAGGGAAAGGCCTGTTAGCAGCCATGTCCCAGCAGCTAAATGGAATGAGTCTTGTAGGAGACTCCAGTCTTGTAGGAGAGACCGTCTGACTGGCATACCAGAGCATGCACTACAGAAACAGATCAACACCAAAATTTCCAAAACATGTCTTCAGTGACTGAGAAAACAGACTTTCTGGACTAATATCCACACCTATGAAAACCATGGCAAGATGACATTACTGGTTCAAATCCTTAGTGGAAAATAAACAATGCCTGAAAATCTACAGGACTTTGACAGACTTCCTAATAGAAATCTGAAGCACTTCACTTCTTTGTTTATAAACCTATTACTTGGATTACTTGGATTCATTGGTCTAGGTATTAAGAAAGTAATCTGGATGTAAGGTTAAAAGGCATGCCCTTTAAGAGGTCATTTGTGTTAGAAGTTTGGAACACAATTTATAAATCTCATAATAAGCTCAAGTGGATGCTGGTTTAAAAGGATGAGTGGGTGTATTTAATCCACTTAATGTGAATGCTTAGCCTTAGGTGCTTAAGGTAAGTTTGGTGAGAAGGAGAAAAATAGTCCCTCCTGCGTGAAAAAGAATGAATATAGGCCAGGCATAGTGGCTTATGACTGTAATCCCAGCACTGTGGGAGGCCGAGGTGGGTGGATCACCTGAGGTCAAGAATTAGAGACCGGCCTGTTAAACATGGTGAAACCCCATCTCTGCTAAAAATACAAAAATTAGCCGGCCATGGTGGTGGGCACCTGTAATCCCAGCTACTCTGGAGGCTGAGGCAGGAGAATCGCTTGAACACAGGAGGCGGATGTTGCAGTGAGCCGAAATCGTGACATTGCACTCCAGCCTGGGCATCAAGAGGAAGACTCCGTCTTAAAATAAAAGAAGAATGAATATAAATGATGTGCAGTAGGTCTGTGTTCTGGAGGTGTTCTTTAGAAATGTAAACTAATTTGGGTAATGTCCTACTCCACCATTTAATTCAGACAAAGCAGGAAAAGCTAAGGCCATGGATAAGGATTTCTACATAGCCCCAGAAAAGAAAACTAGGGTCAAACAAACCAGCCTCCTTAAAATTTTGAAATTAGGCTGGGCACAGTGGCTCACACCCGTAATTCCAGCACTTGGGAGGCCGAGACGGGTGGATCACGCAGTCAGGAGATCGAGACCATCCTGGCTAACACAGTGAAACCCCATCTCTACTAAAAATACAAAAATAAAAATAAAAATACAAAAATAACTGCGCCTGGTGGCGGGCGCCTGTAGTCCCAGCTACTTGGGAGTCTGAGGCAGGAGAATCTCTGGAACCCGGGAGGCGGAGGTTGCAGTGAGACTAGATCGTGACACTGCATTCCAGCCTGGGTGATAGAGTGAGACTCCCTCTCAAGGGGGGGAAAAAATGAAATTAGAGGCGCCCTTGAGATTTCTCATAAAAACCCAGGATTCGCCCTTGAAAAATACACAAGATGTTTATATACACATTCAGGGACTGCTACCTTCCTGGAGCTATTTCCAGGAACTCTAACATTCCAAGGAGTCCAGTTTGGAGCCTCTGATCATCCATTATCTTTCATTTCGAGTATTACCATCATAATTCAAGCCAATCTTAAAATTCTCCTCATCAATTTTATCCTCTCTTAATCTCTTCTGTTGTGTTTATACTTCCTGATGAATATGCCAGTATCCAGCTTAACGTTTTAAACCCTTTTCCCTTTCCTACTTACTAAACAAAGTGCAAACTCCTCAGCCCATTGTCTTGTCTCCTTATAAAGCCCACTTTCCTATCTGCTTTATATCTTGGATATACATAATAGAACTTCTCCATCCCCAAGCTTGTACTTAAGTTGTTTCTGCTTTCAAACCCTTCCTTTCCATTTCTGCCTATTGAGCTGAAGGCTCAATTCAAACACCCACTGCTCTTTAAAGTTGCCTTCATATCTTTTTCATCACTCTCTCTATGCTTCATGGATTGAGTTTATGTTTTTCATGTAGTTTATGGTATATATTTATTTATACTGTAGTCATTAACACACATGATTTATATCCTTTTAAGACAGGCCAGGCGCGGTGGTTCACACTTGTAACCTCAGCACTTTGGGAGGCCAAGGCAGGCAGATAATGAGGTCAACAGATCGCTACCATCCTGGCCAATATGGTGAAGCCCCGTCTCTAGTAAAATTACAAAAATTAGCTGGCCGTGGTGGTGCATGCCTGTAACCCCAGTTATTTGGGAGGCTGAGGCAGGACAATCGCTTGAACCCAGGAGGCGGAGGTTGCAGTGAGCCAAGATCGCACCACTGCACTCCAGCCTGGCGACAGAGCAAGATTCTGTTAAAAAAAAAAAAAGAAGAAGAAGAAGAAAAAGAAGGAAGGAAGGCAGGGAGGGAGGGAGGGAGGGAGGGAGGAAGGAAGGAAGGAAGGAAGGAAAAAGAAAGAAAAAAAAGATAGTCAATGCATTGTGTTTGGAATGTATTCTTGTGTATCTTTCTTACCCACATTTTATTTAACAAAATTTGATTGATACCAATCATGTTCATGGTATAAAGTTATTAGTAAATTGTACATGGTCCTTGCTATCATAGAATGTACAGCTCAACAGACAATAAATTAGCAAATAAATAAATACAAAATGTAAAATGTCATGTAATAAAGAAACAGGTTAGTTAAAAAAAAAAAAAACAGAAGAAGAACCCACTTAGAATGATCAAGAAATAAATCCCTAAGTAAGAGACGTTGAACCAAGAGCTGCAGGATGAGAGGAAAGTTGCTCTACAGAGCTTAGAGAAGAACATTCCATACAGGAGGAACTGCATCAGCATAAACCCTAAAATAAGTAAAGAAAACTCTCAAAATGTTCTAGGAATGTAATTAGGACCCAAGTGGCTGAAGCATAGCCGGTGAGAGGATAAATTATACCAGATATTGCAGAGATAAACAAAGGCCAGGTTACTTAAGGATTTACAGTCCATGATAGGAATTTTTTATTTTATGCTACCTGTGGGGAGCCCAGGGAGACATAATTCAATTTGTAGGTAAAAGCTCAAGGAGGCTCTTATGTGGAGAATGAACTGAAGATGCCATATACAACAGAGAACCAGGAGAACTAGTTATAAAGCTAATGCTCCATTGAAGTAGTAGAGATACAGTGGCAGCAGTGAAGAAAGTGCATAGTTTTCAGTGGAGGTAAAACTAACAGGCCATGGGAATGGATTTGAAGTGGGGAAGGAGAGAAAGGGGAGAACCCATTACGATTTCTAGAAGCTGGATGATTAGTGATTAACTCCAGTCTTCTGGAAGATAAATGGGCTTGACGAAATAATAATTCTGTTCTTGGCTTTTAAAAAAGTCACAAGAAGTTTCTAAGAAGATTATGGCTTTAAAATGACTGTTGATGTACTCTGCCTACCCCAGTTCAGCTGCTAAGTGACAGCCTCACAGGGGCAGCTGCTGGAACCTTAGGACAGGAAGGCTGGAGAGTGAGAGTCTGTCCAGGCCCTGCTGTGGTCCCAGTTGAGAGTGTTGGTACAGAGTTATTCCCCTCTAGATAGGACAAAAACCTTGAGTCTGGAAATTCTTGGAGAAGATCAGAATGCTGGGATAAAGCTATGAACCAAAGCAAGGGGAAGATTTTTTTTCTGAGGGTACCTGTGAGTCTCCCTGGCATCTGGGGAGAGAAGAAGAATGTTGGGCAGAGTCCTGTCTACCTGCGAGTGTGGAAGAAGAGGAGTGGATGTGAGATACACAAACTGTAGTGTCTACTATGGCAATGAATCTTGCAATATGCATATTCAATTTTTAAGTAAGAATGTTATATGATAAATAATGATTTTTAAAATAGAAAAGTCATGTAAGGGGAAAGATTGATAAAATCAAGACTATGTAGAATTACAAGTATAAAATCACCTCAATTAAAATCTAGGTCATCTAGAATTAAAAGTATCCAAACACCTTAGCAAGACCTCAGCAACTGCACTACTAGTATCTCCATGTTACAGATACAGAAGCTGAGGTGTAGAGAGAGTAGATAACTTGCCTAAAGACACATAGCTACTGCATGATGAAGCTGGTTCTTAAATTCAAGCAAACAAAACTTGGGTACAAATTGTTTGCAGTGATAAAGATGCCCCAGGTTTTTCAGTTATAACTGGTGGCTTTAGAAGTGAAGTCATTTGATCTTGCTAAGCCTCAGGTACATCACCTAGAAAGTGTGGCATGGAGATTAGATGATCCTTTGGTCTCTTCCTACTTCAACATTTATTTCACGGGAAGCACTTATTTATGTCCTTATGTAAATCAACACTTTGTTAAGAATCATGATCCATTTAGGGTAGATTCAATAAAATTAGCATTTCTTAAATTGGGCTTTTTGCCTTTGCAATTAAAAACAAAAATTTAGTCACAATCTATAGCATTGAAAAGGATTTGATCAACATTGACAATCTTTAAATGAATCATAACATGTAGAAGTTTTTCTTTTGTGGTTTGAGACTAATGTACTTTTTAAAAAATAAGTATCAAGCAAAGTAAAATGTGAACCACTATAAAGGTCTAGGTACCTAAATTCATTAAACTGATACCTACATGTACGAATAATGGCCTAAATCAACGCCAAAATATACTTAGTATTTAGTGAAATTCTTGTGATGCTGATAGTGGAAATGAAGGTACCTTGGCTTTCTGATAGTGCTTTACTTAGGCTAAAAAATAGCACATAAAACAGAAGAAAAATACCAGCTGCACACTAATAGGAACAATTGATCATGATATTATGCCATAAAATAACCTGCAATGTGTGTGCATTATTTTTACTTAAATATTAACTTCTTCAAGAGTTAGCTTTTAAAAACTATTTGGAAACAATTATAATTTCATAGGAAGTTGCCTTTTAACAAGTCTTCTCCAGTGTTTACATCATGTATAATTATTATACTATACAAAATTAGGAATTTGACATTGGTATAATGTGTGTGTATTATTCTATGTATTACGAGTTTGTCTTAAACCTTAGAAAAATACACCTTCAATTCTTTATAAGATGCCTTTCCACGTATGCTTTTGACTGAAATTTTCACTTTGGGCTAAAATTTTATAAAGATAAAGCCTGTGCTTGAATAATGGGCTTACTTCATGCTCTTGTTGCCATATTTAGTACTTGCTTGAGATATTTTGAGCATTAGCTAAATTATATCCTCATTTGTTCAACAGCCAGAAATTTATTCTATTTTTATAGATAAAGTTGCTACAAAGAAAATAAGTATTTGACAAGTCCATTAAAACATTAGAAAAAAATAGTACTTGAGAATGCACCTATTAAAAATCAGAACAAGTGTTTCAGGCCAGACATAGTGGCTCACACCTGTAATCCCAGCACTTTGAGAGGCCAAGGTGGGCAGATCAGCTGAGGTCAGGAGTTCAACATTAGCCTGGCCAACATGGTGAAACCCCATCTCTACTAAACATACAAAAAATTAGCCAAGCAAGCATGGTGGCACGTGACTGTAGTCCCAGCTACTTGGGAGGCTGAGGCAGGGGAACAATTTTAACCCGGGAGGCAGAGATTTCAGCGAGCCGAGATCACACCAGTATACTCCAGCCTGGGCAACAGAGCAAGACCCTGTCTAAAAAAAAAAAAAAAAAAAAAGAAAGAATAGGTGTTTCAAATGCTAAGTACTCTGAATTTAATTTTTTCCCCTCTAGCTGCTCTTTGATGTTGTCTGCTTTACCCTTGTTTTAAACACTTCCTCTGGACACCCTGGTTTCATGACAAGTTGATTAAGTTTATTTTATTATGTTTGGTCTCTAGCTCTGGTAGAAGAGACAATGTCTGAGTTCTCTTCAACATGCAGAGAGGGTTGCTGACCTTAAGGTCCCTCCATGGTGTAGTTTGGAAGGACCACAGGCGTACTTCAGATCTATCGCAGGTTCCTTTCCAGACCACCACAATAAAGTAAACATGACGATAAAATAAGTTGCACAAATTTTTTTAGTTTCCAAGTGCACATAAAAATTATAACACATGGCCGGCGCGGTGGCTCATGCCTGTATTCCCAACACTTTGGGAGGCCGAGGCGGGTGAATCAGCTGAGGTCAGGAGTTCAAGATCAGCCTGACCAACATGGAGAAACCCCATCTCTACTAAAAATACAGAATTAGGCTGGCGTGGTGGTACATGCCTGTGATCCCAGCTACTCGGGAGGCTGAGGCAGAAGAATCGTTTGAACCTGGGAGGTAGAGGTTGCAGTGAGCCAAAATCGCGTTACTGCACTCCAGCCTAGATGACAGAGCGACACTCTGTCTCAAAAAAAAAATAGTAATACGCTGTATTAAGTGTGCAGTAGCTAAAAAACAATGTATATAACCTAATTTAAAAATACCGTATTGCTAAAAAATGCTGACAATCAACTTAGCCTTCAGCAAGTTGTCAGCTTTTCCACTGGTAGAGGGTCTTGCCTTGATGTTGATGGCCGCTGACTGATTAGAGTGGTGGCTGCTAAAAGTGGGAGTGGCAGTAGCAATTTCTTAAAATAACACAACAATGAAATTTGACACCTTCATTGAATCTTTTTCATGAAAAATTTCTCTGTAGCATGTGACGCTGTAAGTTGCATTTTACTCTCAGCAGAACTTTCAAAATTGGAGCTAATCCTCCTAAATCCTGCCACTTCTTTATTAACTAAGTTTATGTAATATTCTAAATTTTTTGATATCAATTAAACAATGTTCACATCTTCACCAGGAGTAGATTCCATCTCAAATAACCATTTTCTTTGCTCATCCATTCAAGTTTTGTTTGTTTGTTTGTTTGTTTTTTGAGATGGAGTCTCGCTCTGTCACCCAGTGCAGTGGTGCAATCTTGGCCCGCTGCAAACTCTGCCTCCTGGGCTCAAGCAATTCTCCTTCTGCAGCCTCCTGAGTAGCTGGGATTACAGACATTCACCACTATGCTCGTCTGATTTTTGTATATTTAGTAGAGACAGGGTTTCACCACGTTGGCCAGGCTGGTCTCAAACTCCTGACCTCAGGTAATCCACCCGCCTCTGCCTCCCAAAGTGCTGGGATTACAGGCGTGAGCCACCACACCCAGCCCCCGTTCAAATTTTCTCATGAACTTGTAGCAATTCAGTCACATCATCAGGCTTCACTTCTAATTCTAGTTCTCTTCTTATTTCCAACACATCTGCAGTTACTTCCTTCACTAAAGTCTTGAATCCTCAAAATATTCTGTTTACATGCTGTAAACAGAGGTGCTGTCATCCAAGCTTTCTTTTTTTATTTATAGAGCACAGGCAGAGTAGATTTAGGATGATTCTGAAGAGGCCTAAAATTTTTGGAATTGTAAATGAACAGCGACTTTAAGTTAAGGTCACCAGTGCATTAGCCCCTAACGAGAGAGTCAGCCTGACCTTTAAAGCTTTGAAGCCAGGTATTGACTTCTCCTCTGTAGCTATGAAAGTCCTAGATGGCCTCTTTTTTCAATAGAAGATTGTTTGCCCCCACTGAAAATGATTTTCAGTGTTGCCATGTGTATCAGTTGTCTTAGCTAGATCTTCTGGATCACTTGCTGCAGCTTCTACAGCTGCACTTGCTACGGCACCTTGTACTTTTATGTAATGGAGATGCCTCCCTTCCTTAAACTTCATGAACCAACCTCTGCTAGCTTTCAACTTTTCTTCAGCAGCTTCCTCACCTCTCTGTCATCACACAGGAGATAGAAGGTCTTGCTCTGGATTAGTCTTTGACTTAAGGGAATGTCGTGGCTGGTGTGATCTTTTATCCAGACCATGCAAACTTACTTCATATTGGCAAAAAGACTGTTTTGCTTTCTTCTCATTTATGTGTTCACTGGAGTAGCACTTTTAATTTCCTTCAAGAACTTTTCCTTTCCATTCCCAGCTTGACTGTTTGGCAAAAGAGGACTAGCCTTCAGCCTATCTCAGCTGTTGACATATCTTCCTTACTAAGTTTAATCATATCTAGCTTTTGATTTAAAGTGACAGAAGTGCAACTCTTCCTTTCACTCGAACACTTAGTGGCCATTTCAGGGTTATTAATTGGCTTAATTTCAATACTGCTGCATCCCAGGGAGGCCCAAGGAAAGGGAGAGAGACAGGGGAACAGCCAGTCAGTGGAGCAGTCAGAACATATACAAAATTAAGTGGTTTAGTTTGCCATCTTATATAAGAGTGATTTCTAGTGCCTGAAAACAATTACAATGGTGACATCAAAGATCACTGACCACAGATCATCATGAAGGATATAATAAGAATAAAGTTTAAAATATTATAAGAATTACATGACAGACACCAAGTGTTCACATGCTGTTGAAAAAAAAAATGGTGCTGATAGACTTGTGTGAGGCAAGGTTGCCACAAACCTCCAATTTGCAAAACATGTGTTGTCTGTGAAGTCCAATAAAGCAAAGCATGACAAAATAATCTATCCCTTTATATTGGAGAAAGGGCTCAGACTGAAGCTCTAATTCCAACGTTAGTATCAGTTCATACTGTGCTACTTGGGCTTTGCTGAGCCTCCATTTCCCATCTTTAAAAATGTAACTTATACATTCAAGGGTTTCTAAGATATGTTCTACTTTCAATTCAATAATTCTGTGATTCTCCAATTTAGCTGGGACATGAAAATTTAATCCTGTAGCCAACAATACCTAGTGTAGGATGTTATCAGCAGAAGCACAGTTTCATTTATTTGAAAGGATTCAACTGATATGCTCCAGGCATCAGTGCTAGCCTGGATGATTGACAAGAGAATCTTTTCAGCTATGACCATCTGGCTTAGCCATGTCCCTGACCTTTGCACACTCCAGGCTAAGCAGTCTTTGCTAGGCTATGAGCTCTGTCAGGACATGAGCAACAACAAATTATAATTCCACTGCTCAGTTGTGAAAAATCTAGGATAATGGATGATGTGGCATGCAATGGGAACATGAGACTTGGAGTCAGACCTTGGTTTAAATCCTGACCCACCTCTTACTAGCTTATGTTTATAAATAGATAAGTGGATCTGGACAGAAGGAGAACCAGGGTAGATGAACTCTGAACAGAGTTCTAAGAACAGACACAGAGATGGTTTTACTCTCTGCTCCATTTTGAACTGCCTGGACAGAGGTGCTCCTGGACCCAGAGGTGTGATTTCCAGCCAACCAGAAGCCAGAAGCCTGAGAGCAAATCCTACCCTTAAAAAGTGAAGTCAAGAGAGGATAGGATGACCTCACAGAAGCTGAGTACAAGCAATTAGCACAAATGAGCGTCAGAATCATAGACCTTCAGATTTGGTAGAAATCTAACAGATGTAATTCTCAATATCCTACAATATCCTGACCAGTGATGGTCTATTCTCTGCTTCAGTATGCCCAGTGGTGGATAATTCATCCTCTCCCAGGAAAAAAACAAACAAACAAACAAACAAATCTTTAATTTTTTTTGCCTTCTGAAACGCATTATTTTCTGAGGACTGTTTAACTTTCATATATTTTTCTTGTACAAGATTTTGAGTAGGAAGTATAAGAAAGAACAGAAGAAAAAAAACAATAGCATTTCTTGCTGAAACTTGGCCTGAGGGATTAATAGTATCACAGTTTCATATGTTTTATTTTCAGGAATAATTTAACCTTAGAATGCATGAATTGCTATGGAGAAGCAAATCTTTGCGAACATTTTCTTGAACTTATTTTGAATTTCATCACTTTAGAGAGAACTATTTTATATTGCTTAAAAATTCACATTATTGTGACCAAGGTTTGGAAAAATGCCAGAAAAAATGGTTTCTTTTTTGTATCTATTTCAAATACATAGTTGGATGTTTTCTCTAAGCTCCTGCTTAAAGTGTGAAATTGTTCCCGCAGCTCTGGTAATGCTTCTTAAATGTCTTATTAAAAACAAAATGCAGAAAATATAATGTATGGAAAAAAAACTGTCTTTAATAAAAATAGCTAATCTTAGATAGAATCGGACCTACAGTGTCTATATAATATTTGCAACCTTCCAGAATAGTTAATGGGAATCATTTTCATTTTTCCTCAAACTGGAGTGCTCTTTAGCATTATTTTCTCTTTTCTTAAACACATAGGACTTATATGTGAGGGCAATTAGAACTATTAGAAATGCAGTAACTGTATTTCATACGAATAATTTGTGCTCTCTACAACCTGATTGCCACTATATTTTAATATCTAACATACAGTCAATAGAAACTTGCTTTCACTATTCAATTATTCAGTTTTTATATCCCAGAAAGAGCAAACACTATTAATTTCTCCATGTATGCAGTTATGAAACAGGGTTATAATGAGGTTGAAGGGTCTTACTCTGTTTTTTTTTTTTTTTTTTTTTTTAAGTTGAAGCCTCACTCTGTTGCCCAGGCTGTAGTGCAGTGGCACAATCTTGGCTCACTGCAACCTCCGCTTCCCGGGTTCAAGAGATTCTTCTGCCTCAGCCTCCCAAGTAGCTGGGACTACGGTGCATGCCACCATGCCTGGCTAATTTTTGTAGTTTTAATAGAGACGGTTTCACCATATCGGCCAGGTTGGTCTCGAACTGCTGAACTCGTGATCTGCCTGCCTCAGCCTCCCAAAGTGCTGAGATTACAGGTGTGAGCCACTGTGCCCAGCCAGCTCTGACTCTTAAAGAACCATCCATCCAGGAAATTAAAGATATTTCAAGAGGAATATTTATGCATTCCAGTCTAAATAGTGCTGTTTATCATCGAGTCACACAAAAACCTACCATTTGAATATGACTAATTTTTTTCTAACAAAAGTGATGAATTTTAAGACAGGAAAACAGAGCAGTGTAGGGTTTGAGAGGGCAGACTCTGGAGCCAGATGGCTCTGAATTTGGATTTTGTCTTCATTACAACTACCTACATGACCATGAGCAAGCTATTTGGATTTAAACCTAAGCATTTAATTATACACTTAAAGATAAGCCTAGTAAGAGTTTTTAACCTCATTAAGTTCTTGTGAAGAATAAATAAGATAATACACACAAAATATCTTCTATGACACCTAACACAGAGTAGATGCAATAAATATTAAGTGCTGCATTGGTCTATTCTTATGCTGCTAGTAAAGACACACATAAGACTGGGTAATTTGTAAAGGAAAGAGGTTTAATTGACTCAGTTCTGCAGCACTGGAGAGGCCTCAGGAAACTTACAATCATGAATGAAGGGGAAGCAAACACGTCCTTCTTCAAGGGGCAGCAGGACAAAGAAGTGCCGAGAAAAAGGGGGAAAGCCCCTTATAAAACCATCAGATCTCAGATCTCATGAGAACTCACTCACTGTCATGAGAACATCATGAAAGTAACTGCCTCCAGGATTAAATTACCTCTCACAGGGTTCTTCTCATGACCTTTGGGGATTATGGGAACTATTATACAATACAAGATGAGATTTGGGTGGGGACACAGCCAAACCATATCAGTGCTATTATGTTATTGTTTAATCCTGCATTCCAGAACTATATATTGTGATTGCTATATTCCAGGCCTTGTGAAAGTACTGGGGATATGAACATTCAAAATTCCTGGTTTTATTGGTTCTCAAAATCTGGAAGAGATGAAATAAACATAGATAAACAGCAGTATAATGGGAAAAATGCAATGGCAAAGGGACATGAGTACACTGCCGTGGGGAACCGAGAGAGACATCACACATAAGACAATGTTAAGATGCAGAATTTTATAAACATTTCTGATCCTTTTCTAGCTATGACAGAGGCTCTATGGATAAGATTTCTGGGAATAAATCATGTGCTTCTAAAATCTACTGTAATTTCTTCAGGCTTTTAAGGATGCTGTCCAGGCATTATTCCAGTGATTATCATCAAAGCAGATGATTCACAGCAATTCCAGAAGTGTCAGGAAATTCTATAGAATCTCTTGGGTTCCTTAGCTGATGGGAGGATATATGTCATCTCACATGATGTAGTGGGTTAAGTGTGGCCTCTGAAATCAGGCTCTTGGAGTTGAAATTTGACCCTTCCACAAGTACCTGTTTGCTGTATGCAAAATACTGAGCTTCTCTACACCTCAGTTTCTTCCTCTGTAAAGTGGGGAAGCAGAATAACAATTTTATAAAATTTTGTGAGGATTGAAGAATACAGGTAAGTCACTTTCAGCTGTTAAGTGATAAATGGATGCTAGCTTTTATTGCATATGATTAAAGAGCTAAAAACTACTCTCATTTCAGGAAAGTTTTCATTTTTTGTTTGGTTTGGTTGGACCATGACCCACTAATCAGAATAACAAGATGCAACTCCTGGTGAAAAGGAAAAATCTAGAGGTGCTAGAAGGAACACCTCTATTTGTTATTCTGTTCTTTCCTATTTCCCTAGATGGTGAAGGGTGAAGGGTTCTGTAAGTGTCAAACAAGATAAGGGGCTAGTTTCCATTTACATTTTGTGATAGCTCTATTTTCTGTGTGCTCGTTCATAATGTTCTTATTTAATGTGTCAATATGTTTTAGTCCTGACATAGTGTGTTCTTGGTTTTATGACCAAATCTGTAGCCATGCTGTCCATAGTTTTATTTTTCATATTTTAATAAGGATCCACTGGTTTATCCTTTCATTAGGCTCTTCTTGTGAAAAGATTTAAAGAATCAGTCAGAGCTAAACAAACAATCCCCTAGCTACCCAAGTCAATTAAAAAACAAAGGAGCAAGGTCTTGGAAAGGAAGATATGTCATCCATAGAAATATTAATAATAAACTCTAAACACAGGAAGTGGTGGGAGTGTAATTCATACTAAAATAAACATGCTGATTAATTAAAATCTCAGTCACCATGCCCTGCCTGCAGGCACTTCATTGTTAGTGTTACCAGGAGCAAAGCTGTATTGTTATTCTCTGATTTCTAGAGATTATTGTAAGGGATGTCTTACTATAATTGGAAAAGCAGCTTCAGAATCAACAAACTGCTCCACACCACATGACAATGAAAACACACACAAACACAATTGATGCGTACTAACAATTTTATATAAATATAAATTATATATAATAGATATAAATTATATATAGTATTAATTATATTATATATAATAATTTATATAATCATATATAATATATAATATATTATATAATATATATTTATATACAATAATATATAATAATACATAATATTATATATTATTATTATATAATATATAATAATATAATAATAATATAATATATAATTATATATATAAATTTCATATATAATATAATATATTATATATAAACATAAAATGGTATATATAATATATTATATAAAAAATATATGTAAATATATATTATATATACCATTTTATATTTATATACCAATTTTATGTATATATACCATTTCAGCAGTAGACCAAACGTATTTCATTTATCCTTTTTATTTCTTAACCCTAAATATTTACTATACTCAAATTTGATAGCAATTAACATTTCACAGGAGGTTTTCTGCTTAAGCAGACTTTTTAAAACCTGTTCAATATTTTGAGATATAACACAAATACAAAAAAGTATAAAGCATGGTTGAAGAGTGTCATGAAAATTATAAACAGAACACCCAATATGAGAAATAAAATATTGCTACATTCATAGAGGTTTTCTATATCACTGTGTGTCTCTTCCAGATTCTATTCCTCCTTTCTTTCCCACTTGAGAGACAATTGGCTTGATTTTACAGCAACCATTTTCTCTATAGTTTCCCAACTATGTGCACATCCCTAGTAATGTAGTTTAATTTTGCGTTTAAAAAAATTAATTTGGGCCGGGCGCGGTGGCTCACACCTGGTATCCCAGCACTTTGGGAGGCCGAGGCGGGCGGATCACGAGGTCAGGAGTCGAGACCATCCTAGCTAACACGGTGAAACCCCGTCTCTACTAAAAATACAAAATATTAGCTGGGTGTGATGATGGGCGCCTGTAGTCCCAGCTACTCAGGAGACTGAGGCAGGAGAATGGCATGAACCCGGGAGGCGGAGCTTGCAGTGAGCTGAGATAGTGCCACTGCACTCCAGCCTGGGCGACAGTGCAAGACTCCATCTCAAAACAAACAAAAAACAACAAACAAAAATATTAATTTGAGTGGATACATACAAAATATATTCTTATATATTCTGGTTTCATTTATTCAATATCATCTTGGAAGATTTTAGAATACGGCCAGGGTTTATTTGATTTTATTGCTATAAAAGTTCCAATCTATGAATACATAATATTACTTAATCATTCTACTGTCTTTGGACATTTGGACTGTTTCCAGTTCAGGATAATTAGAAGAAATGATGCTATAGACATTCTTTTACATGTCATATATTCTGGTCCATATAGGAGGAGACTGTATGAGTTTTATTCCAGGGTTTGAAATTGTAGGATGATAAGACATGCATATCTTCAGTTTTACTAGCTAATTCCAAACTGTTTTCCAAAAATGGTTGTACCAAATTACACTCCTACCAGCAGTGTATGCAACTCATGCTGTTCCCATTTTTCTCAGTCTTATGGCTCTGTGAGGGTATCATATTACAGTTTTAATGTGCCTTTTCCTGATTACTGATAATGTTAAACACTTGTTATATGTTTCACAACCATTTGAATTTCCTTTTTTCTGAAGTTCTTGTTCAAATATGTTGTCAATTTTTCTACTGGATTTTCTTTCTTTTTCTTTTTGTTTGTTCTAAAGTCTCTATACTAGTCCTTTGTTATTTATTTAACAAACTTTTTTTTCAATTCTGTGACTTGTGTTTTTACTCTATTGGATGTCTTTTGATAAAGGAGTTCTTATCTTAATGTAGTTAAATTTAATAATTTATTTCTTAAATGTGCTTTTTTGTGTTTCATTTAAGAAATATTTTCTTAACCCCAATGTTATGATGATAGTCTTCCACAGTGTCTTCCAAAAGCATTCCAATTTTATCTTTTACATGTAACTTGACAGCCCACTTGGAGCTGTTGTTTTTATATGGTCTGAAGCAAGAGAATAATTTTCTGTTTTCAATCTAGAACCATTTTTTCATATAGGTAACTATATTAAGAAGACCATCCCTCACTCATTTTTCTGTAGAGTAACCTCTCCCATAACAATAATGGCAATAATAATAATAGCAATCACAAAAATGATAGTAAATATGGTGCTCATTGTATATAGTCAAATATACTAATTTAATAAAATGTGGCTATTTCTGGGCTCTCTCTTTTTTTCCATTGGTGTATTTGTCTATGTGTTTATTTATTTCAGCACCAATGTTGTTTTAATTGTAATAACTTTGTAATTAAGATGTTTTAAAAAATTATAATATTGCAACATGTTGAGGATATAAGATAGTAAAAAACTAGATACCTCTTTCTTAAGTTTCATAATTGTTAATGATCAACTTGATGATCAGAATCCATGTAAGATATTTAAATGTAGTTAAATCAATAATTCTTTTTTTTTTTTTTTTCCTTTTGAGACAGAGTCTCGCTCTCTCGCCAGGCTAGAGTGCAGCGGCACGACCTTGGCTCGTCGCAACCTCCTTCTCCTGGGCTCAAGTGATTCTCCTGCCTCAGCTTTGGGAGTAGCTGGGACTACAGGCTCGGGCCACCATGCCCAGCTAATTTTTGTATTTTTAGTAGAGACGAGGTTTCACCATGTTGGCCAGAATGGTCTCGATCTCTTGACCTCGTGATCCACCTGCCTCGGCCTCCCAAAGTGCTGGGGTTTCAGGCGTGAACCACCGCACCTGACCAATGACTAATTTTTAAAAGATGATAAATGATTCTTGATGATCCAACTCTAGTTTGAGGGAATAATAGTAATAAAGAAGCAAATGAGGAAGCAGAATATCTAAACCAGGGGTGCACATTAGAATAAACTGTGGAAGCTTTCAAAGTTCAAATGTTTTACTAGTCTCAAAGAAGTCTAAGATACAAGATAGATGTGTATTTTGAGAAAGCTCCATAGGTGATTCCAATCATTATTCTTGTTGATAATTACTCCAAAGAGTAACTTTCTGACAATGTTAATTTTAAGTGCCAAATCTACCACACGTTAGTTTATGACTTTGAAGATGTTATAGAAATGTTTAGTTTTCTCAGCTCAGCTGGTTTATACCTTAAATGTCAGTTGAATGAACCTGAACTGATACCTGAACAGGAATGAATGACACCTACCTGAAAGGGTTTATGAAGACTGGCAGGCATCACTAAATCTCTCATCCTCCTTTAATCTGGGTTTTCTGGTCTGTAAAATTGAGCTAATAATTACTTAGTACAAAGAGTGGCCGAAAATATCTAAATAAAGCAAACCATATGGAAGCAGTTAAAGAATTGCAAAATATTATTTAAATATAAGTTATTTTCCTCTAAAGAGCTATCAGGTCAAGGAAAAGCTGGGAGCAAGAGATAGTGAATTATTTAGTACAAAGAATGAATGTGAACTTTCAGGGACTTAGTGTTAGTTTCTATGAGAAACTGAAAATGGCGTCCAGTGCTCCTTCTGAGGCACCATCTTCTTGTCAGTGTAGCCATTTGTCAGGTAATATAAATGGCAGCAGGAGATAAGGGCATGTTCTTTTCTTTTCTTTTCTCTTTTCTTTTCTTTTGTATTCTGAGACAAGATGTCACTCTGTCATCCAGGCTAGAGTGCAGTGGCACGATCTGTCTTCACTGCAACCTTCACCTCCCAGGTTCAAGAGATCCTCCCACCTAAGCCTCCCGAGTAGCTAAGACTACATACAGGTAGGTGCATGCTACCATGCTCAGCCAATTTCTTTTTCTTTTTCTTATTTTTATTTTTGGTAAAGATAGGGTTTCACCATGTTGCCCAGGCTGGTCTCGAACTCCTGGGCTCAAGTGATCTCCCTGTCTTGGCCTCCCAAAGTGCTGAGATTACAGGTGTGAGCCACTGAGCCAGGCCATGATATTCCTTTAGCCCTAACACCAAGTCAACCATTCTATTGGTCTCCCCAGTGCAACTAACTTATAGTGTCTGTCCGCTTGAACTTCACCTAGTTTACTTGGTTATTATTTAGCAAACAAAGTGTCTTGGACAGCAAATTGGAATGAAAAAGACTTGTTGAGCAAAGTTGGGTGCAAGTCAAGATTGTTAGAAAAAATAACCAGCTTCGTACTGACCCAAGAGAGCCTCTTCATTCTGACTAATAAATTGGCATCTGTTTTCAAGGATGATTGTTTGCATAAAAAAGAATTTCTGCTTGAAGAAAATGAAAGCGTACTTGGGTATGACATGTACCTCACCTTCAAATATCTAACTTACACAATAGACACCCGTAATAATACATCTTCCTCAATCAACCTAAATATATGTAACTGGAGTTTCCAGCACTGTCCTAGGTGTTATTCATGTGCCAATAGCTGTATTCAAAGGAGAAACAGTCTTTAAATAATTGAACTTAGAACCAAAAAGCTAAAAAAAACATGATTCTTAAATGTGGTAATTATTTTTCTAGCACTATGAATATTAGCCAACATTTTGTTTACACTTATCTTTGATTAATGTTAGTTCCTTCCTTAGCTAAAATGTTTCTAGTTTTATTGTGTTTAAAAATAACTTTTGATGTGAATGCATAAACTATGTATGACATAGGCAAAGAAAAAACAAGCAAAAGACTAATAATTTTGTTGTATGTTATATGAACTGGAAATATTAAGGTTCTCTATAATTTTTTCTGTCAGGTAGTTGTAATTCTACCCCGTTTTTGAGGTTTGGTTCAGGTGTTTTCAAGAAGCTTCCTTCAGTCCTGTCTGAGCTAAGTACCTCTGAGAACACCGTGAATATACATTTAGGGTTATGTTCAACATATGCTACATTAGAAATGATATGTTTCTGTAAATTTCCCCCATTGAATTTAGTGCCTGTCCAAAGTAAGGACAGTCTCATTTTACTGCCATCATCTTCCACAGAACTTGGTACCAGCTGGTTTATACCTTAAATGTCAGTTGAATGAACCTGAACTGATACTACCTCTTGCTATAATCCATTCTTCTGCTTCAGATAAACTGAGAGTGAGATGAACATATTCTACAAAATAAAGATGGGATGAGAATTCTTAACTTCATTCTTTGCTGTTTTTCCCTTACCGCCCCTCCAGCCAAGAATACTGTGTTAAACTGTTCAGAAACCCAGCAAAGCTGGCTGGAAAGAGAACATTATGTCCAAACCTCAGGAAGCATGAAAAGGAAATAAAAGAATTTCTCTAGAAGTATAAAGTTGGAAGTGTTAAGATACCTTGGAAGCCAGGAACAATTGAAGTATTTTCAAAGCACAAAGTTTCTGATTTCCTCAAAAGGAAAATATTTGAGTAAGACTTAACTATATTCTAGCTTCTAATATATTAGCTTACTTTATTTTCACCCTGTATTTGGCTGACTTAGTTGCAGACATTCTAGTAATAATGAGATATTGAGAGTATTATCATGGTTATTTAATTATACTTTGTATTTTCTCTCAAGATGTGACTTTTTAAAGTTTTTATACAGTGCTTAGTCATATTTAGGCACACGTTTTCCCCTAAAGAAATACTCACATAAAAAATTTTCAGAAAAACTTGCACTTTTTTCCAAAATTATTTTGTGTTCTTTATTTAGTGTTAAATATAGGCTAACCACAGTATCTTGAGATTGAATATTTAAAAAATAGACTAGCATTATGGATGTGCTCAAGCGGAAAGCTACGGATGCAATTTCAAAACTTTCATTTGGCTGTCATTGGAAAGGGTAATATTTTAGTTTTCAAGTAGACATGCTTTGGAGTCACCAGATGTGGGATTAAATTCAACTTCTGCAGATAAATAACTGAGGTTTTAGGGATTCTATGTAATCTCTTTGAGATGTACCTTTCTCACCTGTAAAATAATAACACTGTATACATATGGCTTGCTTTGTTGTTTTAAATTCTCAGTTGGTAGCTATTCATATACCCTCCATGAAATTGTTTTTGTTTTTGTTTTACTATTCACTTGATGTCAAGGGATTTATTTGTCCATAGGATTTCTTTGTCTGCTTTCAAATTGGATATTTTCTAATTTCCAACCTATTATAGGAAAGACGGATCACTGTCTTCATTTTACTGTCTTACTAACTGCCATGTTTTCTGTTTCCTTCCACCTCACCACAAACTCCTGGCCTCTGTGATTCCATGCATAGTATAATCATTGAATGTGAACTGCACCTTGCATATAGAGTCTGTCTGGGTAATTTGCTTTCCTCTCCTCTACTTCATTCATATCCATATACATTTATGAACATCATGTTCTCTTTCCAATTGCAAAATGTCCTTTATGTGGCCTTTAAACGCATTGTCCATTTTGAAAATTAGGTGAACTTTCCTAGGCAGCTCCTCCATACCCTCCACTCCTTCCAGCCTGACTCAGTCTTACATATGTTCAGCTGGACTTGGTTCTCTTTGGCCACAATTTCACCTTCTCCATTTTCCCCAGTCTGTCCTTGTATATGTCACAGAGTTCTTCTTACTTTGCTATACCATGCCTTTATATGTTGATTATTTATTTATTTTTGAGACAGAGTCTCACTCTGTGACCCAGGCTGGAATGCAGTGGTGCAATCTAGGCTCACTGCAATCTCCACCTCCTGTGTTCAAGTGAGTGTTGTGCCTTAGCCACCCGAGTAGCTGGAATGACAGGTGTATATCACCATGCCTGGCTAATTTGTGAATTTTTAGTAGAGACAGGCTTTCACCATGTTGTCCAAGCTGGTCTCAAACTCCAGACCTCAAGTGATCTGCCTGCCTTGGCCTTCCAAAGTGCAGGCATTATAGCTGTGAGCCACCGCACCCCGGCCTTTGTCTTTATTTTTCAGGACACTTTCTCATATACGATTTGTTGTAGGTAGAACATTTTATCTGCATAGAGTCCCTGACCAGGTCTCCCCTTTCTGTTAACCCAATAGTCTTACAAATTATAAAATTTTGGAGCTGATATCTATCTTAGATGTCATTTAGTTTAATTTCCTCATTTTGCAAATGAGGATGCTGAAGCCTAGAGATGTGCATAACAGACATGGTCTATCCTTTCTTTCTAATTACAATCACTCCTTGAAGGCAAAGACTACATTTTATGCACATCCCCATGTGTCTGCAAAATCTAAATATGCTTTGGTGTTGAGAAAATAATAACTACTATGAAAGGTCTTGATATAACTGTAGAGTCAAAATATCAAAACACTGCGCCTGTAATGCTTAAAACCAACAGCAGAGAGGACGTAGAACTTTTACCTCTACCATATTTCTGTTTGTCCCCTGCCATCTGTTAGGCCCTTGGAGAAACTCAATCCTCATAAAGGAGAGTGTGTGTTGTATATGGCAAAGAGACCCTGGGCTCTGAGGCTGGACAGATCTGGATGGATCTACTACTTTGCCAGCTTGTGGCCTTGGTTAACTAACTTAACCTCTCTGGGCTTTAACAAGGACCATAAGGCAAACTTGAAGTGAGAATCAGATACAAATTAGAAAGGCATCTACCACATATGTGCTGCATAACAGTCAGCTATTATTATTAAAGTCTATTTGATATAACTAGGGGAAATGCATGCATAGGATAGATACAACAATCTCCAAACTTGTCTTCCTAAGGGAAATAAGCAGTACAACAAAATGAATGGAACTAGAGAAACTTACTTATTTCATTAATCTTTTGAAGAGCCATAAACTATTAGGGCTCAAGATAAAAATAAAATAAAGGAGGTGGGGTTGGGGCACAAAGGTGATGCTATGCCAAAACAACAGAAAAATTCCGTTATAGAAAGCACTTTTCTTCTTTTTTATTTTGCTATTTGGACAAAGCAAAAATATTTTGCATGATTGCCTTTACTCATTTTTTTTACTAGTAGTTTTGTTTATGTGGAGCATAGACAAAAATAAATCAACTATATGATGTCATTCAATTGCTCACTGATATAGAGGTATAGAAGAGAAATCCATGGAATTTGCAGTCACATGGACCTAGGTTCCAATCATCACTTCTTATTTGGAATATTATGAGATAGTATAGAAATAAAAGCATAAAAGCATCTGGCAAAAGAACTTAAGTCAGATACATATTTTACTGCAATTTTCAAAAGATATTTAAATCAACAAATGCTTCTCTTCTGTTTCCTTTGGGAGTGTCAGATGCAAATGCAAAATCTAACATGGATACAAGTCTGTAGATCTGTGACATTGTCTCCAGGGAGTATTTAGTGCATGCCCAGTAAATGCATATGAGGCATGAATACAGCAGCTTTCACTGGAAACATTGAAGCATTGCACAGAATTTCTTATTAATTTTCTTTTGATCAAGTTTAGGGAAGTTTAGAAAATAAGAGAGGAAATCTGGTATACTCGAAGTGGCACAAGACTTAGAGTCAAACACAGGCAATTCAATTCCTGCTTTGCTTTTTATGAACTCAGTGAGTTTGGAATGCTGTTTAATCTGTCCAAAACTGTTTCCTTATCTTTGAAATTAAGATAGAGAAGTGACTTTACAGATGTTTCATGAGGATCAAATGAGATGACATACATGAAATTTTCAGCACATAGTAGGTGCTCAAATTTTAGTAGTTTTCTGGCCTTCTGTATCTTTTTCTCCCCTGTAGAAATAATTGTGAAAATAAAATTCATTTTTATGATAATTAAAATACCTCTTACATAAGTTTCCCTCCATGGAACTTATATTTTAAAATTAAATTATAAGAGGCAACCCAAAGAACAAGAGAAAATATGTGCAAAGCACATGTCTAATGAAAGACTAGTATCCAAAATATACAAAGAATGCTTAGAACGCAAAAATATCAAGAAAAATAACCTTATTAAAAAATGGGCAAAGGACTTTAATGGATGTTTCTCCAAAGAAGATATATAAATGTTCATTAAGCATGTGAAACTACGCTCGATGACATTAGTCACTAGGGAGATGAAAATTAACATCATGCTGAGGTGATAACCACTTCACACCCACAGGGATGAGCATAATCAAAATGACAGACAATAGTGGAGAAATTGGAACCCTCATGCACTGCTGGTAGGAATGTAAAATGTGCAGCTGCTTTGTAAAACGGGTTGGCAGTTCTTCAAAAATCTAAACATAGAGTTAGCAGACAACCTGGCAATTTCACTTCTAGGTATATATCCAAGAGAAAGGAAAACATATGTCCACAATAAAAAGTATGTAAGAAGGTTCATAGCACCCTTATTCATAATAGCTGAAAAAGTGGCATCAATCCAAATGTCCATCAACGTACAAATGGTTAAACAAAATATGGTGTATCCATACATAGAAATATTATTTGTAATAAAAAAGGAATGAAATATTGATATGTGTTACCACATGGATGAACCTTGTGAATATTATGTTAAGCAAAGTGAGGTAAGTTACAAAAGATCACATATTATATTATTTCATTTATAAGGAAATGTTTAGAATAGGCAAATACATAGAGACGGAAATAGGACTACTAGTTGCCAGGGGGTAGAGGGGAAAAGGAACCAGAAGCCATTGCTAGTGGATATATTATTGTTTGTTGGTTTTTTAAATAGATTTTTTTTTTTTTTTTTACTTATTTTACTGTTTTTGATTTTTTTTGTTTTTTATAGACAGGATCTCACTGTATTGCCCTGGCTGTTCTGAACTCCTGGCTTCAAGCAATCCTTCTGTCCTAGCCTCCCAAAGTGCTGGGATTACAGGCATGAGCCACCACACCTGGCCTAGACTATTTTTTAGTGCAGGTTTAAGTTCACAGCAAAATGGAGTACAAAGTATAGAAATTTCCCATTTACCCCTTGCTGCCCCACATGCACAGTTTTCCCACTATCAAAATCCCACACCAGAGTGAAACATTTGTTACAATTGATGAAACTACATTAACATATCATTATCACCCAAAGTCCATAGTGTACATCACAGTTCACTCTTGGTGGCGCACGTTCTATGAGTCTTGACAAATGTATAGTGACATGTATTCACCATCGTAGTATCTTAACAGAATAGTTTCATTGCCCTAAAAATACTCTGCACTCTGCCTATTTGTCCCTCATTCCCTTTACCACTGGAAAACACTGAATTTTTTCCAGTCTCCATTATTTTGCTTTCTTCACAGTGTCATATAGTTGGAATCATACAGTATAAAGCTTTTTCAGATTGGCTTCTTTCAATTAGGAAAATGCATTTAAGGTTTCTTCACATCTTTTCATGGTTTGATAGCTCATTTCTTTTTAGCACTAAATAATATTCTATTGTCTAGCTATATCACCGTTTATTCATTCACTTTCTGAAGGATATTGTGGTTGCTTCCAAGTTTTGGCAAGGAGGAGTAAAGCTGCTATAAACATCCATGTGCAAGCTTTGTGTAGACATAAGTTTTTAACTCTTTTGGGTAAATACCAAGGAGTGTGACTGTTGGATCATATGGTAAGAATATGTTCAGTATTATAAGAACTTCCAAACTATCTTCCAGTGTGACTGTACCCTTGTGAATTCCCACTAGAAATGAATGAGAGTTCCTGTTGCTCCCCATCCTTGCCAGCATTTGGTGGTGTTAGTCTTTTGGCCATTCTAATGGTATGTGGTAGTATCTCTTTGTTATTTTAATTTTCAGTTCTCTAATGACATATGATATTGAGCAACTTTTCATATGCTTATTTAACTTCTGTGTAACTTTTTTTGGTGAAATATCTGTTCAAGTATTATACATTTTTACATTGAGCTGTTACTTTTCTTGTTGAGTTTTCAAAGTTCTTTGTATGTATTTGATTACAGCCTCTTATCAGATATGTCTTTTTTTTAAATTTTATTTTAAGTCCTGGGATCCATGTGCAGGATGTGCAGGTTTGTTACATAGTTAAACGTGTGCCAAGATGGTTTCCTGCACCTATCAACCCATCACCTAGGTATTAAGCCCAACATGCATTAGCTATTTATCCTAATTCTCTCCCTCCCCTGACTCCCTGCCAACAGGCCCCAGTGTGTGTTGTTCCCCTCCCTGTGTCCATGTATTCTCATTGTTCAGCTCCCACTTATGAGTGAGAAGATGCAGCGTTTGGAGTTTTGTTCCTGTATTAGTTTGCTGAGGATAATGGCTTCCAGCTCCATCCATGTCCCTGCAAAAGACCTATCTCATTCCTTTTTTTATGGCTGCGTAGTATTCCATGGCATACATGCACCACATATTCTTAATTCAGGCTATCATTGATGGGCATTTGCATTGATTCCACATCTATGCTATTGTGAAGAGTGTTGCAATAAACATACATGTGCATGTATCTTTATAATAGAATGATTTATATTCCTTGGCTATATACACAGTAATGGGATTGCTGGGTCAAATGGTATTTCAAAGTGGGCAAAGAACATGAACAGGCACTTCTCAAAAGAAGACATTTATGCAGCCAACAAACATGAAAAAATGCTCAACATCACTGATCATTAGAGAAATGCAAATCAAAACCACAATGAGATACCATCTCATGCCAGTCAGAATGGCGATTATTAAAAAGTCAAGAATCAAGAGAAACTAGTGAGACTGTAGAGAAATAGGAACACTTTTACACTGTTGGTGGGAATGTAAATTAGTTCAATGATTATAGAGGACAGTATGGCGATTCCTCAAGGATCTAGAACCAGATAGGTCTTTTGAAAATATTTTCTCCTAGGTCTGTGGCTTCTCTTCTCATTCTCTCTTTGCTTTTGCTACTTTTATTTTAGGTTCAGGGAGTACATGTGCAGGTTTGTTACATGGGCAAATTGCATGTTGCTGAGGCTTGGTGTATGAATGATCCCATCACCCAGGTAGTGAATGTAGTATAAGTAGCCTTCCAACCCATGCCTCCTTCCTATCTTCCCCCATGAAGCAGTCCCCAGTGTCTGTTGTTCCTATCTTTTTGTCTATGTGTATTCAATATTTAGCTTCCACTTCTAAGTGAGAACATGTGGTATTTGGTATTCTGTTCCTCTATTAGTCGGCTTTGCTGAGAGTTTTTATTATAAATGGATGCTAGATTTTTTCAAATGTTTTTTTCCGCATCCATTAACATGATCATGTGATTTTTTAGCCTGTTGATGTGATAAATTACATAATTGATATTCAGTTGATATTCAATTATACCCAGTTAATTGATGGTGCTGTTGAGTTCAACTATGCCCTTACTGATTTTCTGACTGCTGTATCTGTCCATTTCTAATTGAGGGATGTTGAAATCTTCAACTATAATAGTGGTTTCATTTATTTCTCCTTGTAGTTAAATCAGTTTTTACCTCACATATTATGCTACTCTTTTGTTAGTCATATAAATGTTAATGTTTTTTATGTCTTCTTGGAGAACTGACATTTATCATTATATAATGGCCCATTTTATGTCCGATAACTTTCTTTCCTTTGAATGCTGTTCTGTCTGAAATTAACATAGCTACTCCTGCTTTACTTTGATTAATACTAGCATTGTATATCATTCTCTATCCATGTACTTTTCATCTATGTATCTTTATATTTAAAATGGGTTTCTTATAGATAACAAATAGTCAGATCTTGTTTTTTGCCCACTCTAACAATCTCCATACTTTAACTGGTGCATTTAGATCATTGATGTTCAAAGTGATTCTTGATATTGTCGGATTAATGTTTGTCATAGTTGCTATTATTATCAGCTTGTTGCCCTTATACTTTGTCCCAATTTTTTCTCCTTTTTTTTTTTTTGCCTTTGTGGTTTTAATTTTTTATTTTATATAATACCATTTTATCCTCTCTCAGTATGTCAGTTGTGATGTTTTAATTGTTTTAGTGGGTTTTTAAAACTAGTTTTAGTACTGTAGTCTTTTTTCACTATTATAATATTTTTTCTAGAATTTGTAATACACATTTACAACTAATCTAAGCCCACTTTCAGAAACACTATACCACTTGAATTAGTCCATTCTTGCACTGCTATAAAGAAGTACCCAAGGCTAGGTAATTTATAAAGAAAAGAGTTTTAATTGGGTCACAATTTTGCACACTGTACAGGAAGCATAATGACTTCTACTTCTGGGGAAGCCTCAGGAAGCTTTATACATGGCAGGAGGCAAAAGGGGAGTGATGCACTTCTCACACAGCAAGAGCAGGACTTGTGGGGGAAAAGTGTTCCACACTTTTAAACAATCAAATCTTCGAATAACTCACTCACTATCACAAGAAGAGCACTAAGAGGATGGTGTTAAACCATTAATGAGAACTACACCCACATAATCCAATCATTTCCTCCCAGTCTCCACCTCCAACACTGGGGAGTACAATTCAACATGAGATTTGAGTGGAGACACAGATTAAAACCAGGTGATTCCACTCCAGCACCTCCCAAATCTCATATCCTTCTCACATTGCAAAACACAGTCATGCCTTCCCAACCGTCCCTCAAAGTCTTAACTTATTCTAGCATTAACTCAAAAGTTCAAAGTCCAAAGTCTCGTCTAAGACAAGGTTAGTTCCTTCCACCTATGAGCCTGTAAAATCAAAAACAAGTTAGCTACATTCAACATGCAATAGGGGTATAGGCATTGGGTATACATTGCCATTCCAAAAGGCAGCAATCAGCTGAAAGAAAGGGACTATGGGACCCAAGCAAATCCAGAACCCAGCAGAACACTTATTAAATCTTAAAGCTCCAAAATAATCCCTTTTGACTCTATGTCTTACATCTAGGGCATACTGATGCAAACAAGGGGCTCCCAAAGCCTTGAGCAGCTCTGCCCCTGTGGCTTTGCAGGATCCAGTCCCAGTGGCTGCTCTCCAAGACTGAAGTTGAGTGTCTGCAACTTTTCCAGGCACAGGGTGCAAGCTGCTAGGGGACCTACTATTCTAGGATCTGAAGAATAGTGGCCTCTTTCTCACAGCTCCACTAGGGAGTGCCCCAGTGGGGACTCTGTGTAGGGGCTCCAACCCCTGCTCTGCACTGCACCAGTAGAGGTTCTCCATGAGGACTCTGTCCCTGCAGCAGGCTTCTGCTTGGACATCCAGGTATTTCCATCCATCCTCTGAAATCTAGGCAGAGGCTTCCAAGCCTCAACTCTTCTTACATTCTGTGCACCTGCAGGCTTAATGCCACATGGAAGCAGCCAAGGCTTATGGCTTACATCTTCTGAAGAAGTGATCTGAGATGTACGTGGGCCCCTTTGAGCCACAGCTGGAGCTGAAGCAGCTGGAATGCAGAAAGCAGTGTCTAGAGGTGGCGCAGGGCATTGCCGTCCTGGTTCTGGCCCACAAAACCATTGTCTTCCTAAGCCTCTGGGTCTGTGATGGGAAGGGCTACTGTGAAAATCTCTGAAATGTCTTAGAGGCCTTTTCCCTGTTGTCTTGCATATTAGCACTTGCCTTCCTTTTTATTATGCAAATTTATGCAGCTTGCTTGAATTCCTCTTCTGTAAATGGGCTTTCCTTTTCTACCACATGACTAAGCTGAAAATTTTCCAAACTTTTAGGCTGTGCTTCCCTTTTAAATATAAGTTCCAGTTTCAGGTCATTTCTTTGCTCATGCATATGAGCTTAGCTGTTCAAGCAGCCAGGTCACATCTTAAATACTTTGCTACTTAGAAATTTATTGTGCCAGATACCCTAAATCATTATTCTTAAGTTTAAAGTTCACAGATCCCTAGAACCAAAGCACAAGTTCTTTGCTAAAGCATAACCAAAGTGACCTTTGTTCCACTTCCCAATAAGTTCCTCATTTCCATCTGAGACCTCGTCAGCCTGGACTTCATCGTCTATAAGCTGCTTTCACATTTTCAGGTATCTTTATAGCAATGCTCTACTTCTCGGTATCAATTTTCTATATTAGTTCATTATTGCACTGCCATAAAGAAATATCTGAGACTACATAACTTACAAAGAAAATAAGTTTAATTGGCTCACAGTTTTGCACACTGTACAGGAAGCATATTGGCTTCTGCCTCTCAGGAGGCCTTGGGAAGCTATTACTCATAGAATAAGGCAAAGGGGGAGTGAGGTACTTCTTACATGGCAGGAGCAGAACTCGGGGGGGGGGGGGGGGGGGGGGGAAGTGCTACAGACTTTTAAACAACCAGATCTTGCAATAACTCACTCACTCACTATCACAAGAAGAGCACCAAGAGGATGGTGCTAAAACATGAATGAGAACTACACCCACATAATCTAATCACCTCCCACCAAGCCCCACCTCCAACACTGGGGATTACAATTCGACATGAGATTTGAGCGAGAACAGAGATTTAACCATGTCACCCTTCAGAGGTAATGTATCTTGTAATAACAAAATAATTTGAATTATTTCCTCCCATCCCCGTGTATGTAAGTATACATAAGCATATATTATATATATATATACAGAAATATATATATATAATCAAATAAATTTTTGCTATTACTATTTTGAACAAACTGTTATCTGTTAGGTCAATTGGGAATACAAAAAAATAAAGTTTTATTTTACCCTAACTTATTATTTCTTTGATGTTCTTCCTGTCTTTATGTAGATTTGAGTTTCTGACCTGTAATATTTTCCTTCTCTCTAAAGAACTCCTTTTAACATTTTTTGTTTAAGGCCTATGTTGATTTCTGATGATTTCTCTGTTTGCCTGAGAAAGTATTTATTTCTCATTCACTTTTAAAGGATAATTTTAAAGGGTACAGAATTCTAGCTTGGTAGGTAATTTTTTCTTCTCAAGATTTTAAATATTTTTGCTCCATGCTATTCCTGCTTACATGGTTTCTGAGAAGTCAGATATAATTCTTATCTTTGCTCCTCTATAGGTAACATGTTTTTCCTCTGGTTTCTTTCAGAATGTTTTGTTTATCTTTGATTTTCTAAAATGTGAAATGATATGTCTATATACACCTTTTTAAATATTTATCTTGTGTTCTCTGAGTTCCTGGGTCTATGGTTTGGTGTCTGTTATTCATTTGAGAAATTCCTTATTGTTATTGCTTGAAATATTTCTTCTGTTCTTTACTCTCTTTTCCTTCTCATATTCCCATTTTGCTTATGTTATACTTTTCATAGGTGAACCACAGTTCTTAGATATTTGTTCTTTTCACAATTTTCTTTCTCCTTGCTTTCCTGTTAGGTAATTCCATGCCAGACGTCCGAGCTCAGATACTCTTTCTCAGCCATGTCCATTCCACCAATGAGCATGAAAAGCATTCTTCATATCTGTTTGTGTTTTTGCTCTCTAGCATTTCTTTTTTATTCTTAGAATTTTCATCTGTCTGCTTGCATTGTCCATCTGTTCTTGCATGATGTCCACTTTATCCATCTGAGCCCTTAGCATATGAATTATAGTTGTTTTAAAGTATTGGTCTGATAGTACAAATATCCCTACCATATCTTAGTCTGGTTCTGATGCTTGCTGTCTCCTCAAACTGTGCTTTTCTGTCTTTTAGTATGCCTTGTAATTTTTCCTTGATGGCTGGATATGAGGTGCTGGGGAAGAGACTTGCTACAGAAAGGCTTTTAGTAATGTAGTGGGAAGGTATCGAGGATGGGAAAGCATTCTATAGACCTAAGATTTGTCCTCAGTCTTTTAGTAAGCCTTTGAACTGAGAATTTCAGAAGTGCTTCTCAGTTTTCTCTCTCACAAAGTGAAACAGGATGACTACAATCGGATATTTCTCTCCTGCCGGGTCACTTAAGTGCTAATAAAACTGTAACAGCTTACACTATAGTAAAATAGTGTCTTTTGAGGGCAGACCTGTTAGGAAGAGCAGAATGCTTTGGTCTATTTCAGATAATTGGTTTCTTTTCTCCTCTCCCTGCCAGAAGCTCATGGAATTTTTCTCCAATATCCATTGTGATAATGTAGTTGAACTCCTAGGGGTAAAACTCACAAAAGTGGGGGGTCTCCCTATGACTGGTTTCCCTGGGAGTTTTTAATGCTCACACTTGTCCTATTGTAGGAACCACTCAGGTCTCTTACTCAGGCACTGGTTGGTTCCAATGGAGGTTTCTTCTTAGGGATTTCTGCTACAGTGAATTGTGATTTTTTTTTTTTTTAATTGGTCTGTCTCTCCAATTTTGGGGGCAGCAGATTTTCCTTCTGACCTCACTTTTCTGAAAGATCTAAGAAGAGTTGTTGATTTTTCAGTTTGTTCAGGTTTTTGCTTGTTAGGATAAAGTGACAACTTCCAAGCCCCTTACATATGAGACCAGAAACCAAAACTTGGAATTTTTTTTTTTTTTGGAGTAGTGAAAATTCTCTGGAGCTAGATAGGGATGATGATTTAACAACTCTGTTAACATTCTAAAAACTACTGAATTGTATACCTTTAAAAAGTGAATGTATGTCACTTTTTAGTATGCCAATTGAATCTCAATAAAATCATAGAACAGATTAGCCAGAAATACAAATAACATTCACAATTTTCATTCCCGATGACAAAATAAAAAGATGCTTGAGAAATGCTATTTATGACAAAAGTAGTCCTATAATGTATTTAAATGCTATGTCAAAAAGCACAGACCACAATATAATGCCGTTAGGTGACAGGGCCATAGTGTCATTTCATCAATTACTTTGCTTCAGTATGTTTTTTGACTTGAACAAAATAGTGTTCACCATTAGTCAACAATTTCAACTGATAGCCCTTTATGTTATCTCCCAGATAATATTCAATATTTAGAAGTCAGATAGGTAGCAATGTTTATTCTAAAACTGAATTCATAGATGTTTTTCTAGTCTGTGGGCTAGAATATGGGCCCATGTAAAGTAATACTCTAGACTCCAAAGGAGAGAAAGTTGATCAAAACTAGTCAGATTTCAAAGCCCCAGCCATTTACTGGGAAAATGCTCCCAGAAGATGACTCTGGCATTGACTTGGAAACTAGAAAAATAATGATTGTGTAAACCAAAATGACAGAGAAAATAAAGACCTGCAGCTTTGCAGTGATAATTTTTTGATGGAACAGATTTGTGTCTTAATTCTGCAACTATGTCTAAACCACCATGATTAGAAGTTTGTCTTAGATCTCAGAGGGCGACCTTAAAAGTATCTTTTATTTTTTTGAAATTATTAAGGCTCAGAACAGCCCTGGCTGCAGATGGGGTCACATGTGGATCCAGTAATGGAAAGATACGAGACGCAGAGGTTGAGGAATTCAGGCAGAGGCTGGTGTGTGGGGAAGAGTTTTAGTGTCTGCTAGTTAAAAACTTATTGTTATATTGAGACTCAGGAACCAAACTGCCTGGAGTTGAATCCTGGTCCTATCATTTACTAGCTGAGTGACACTGGGCAAGTTATATGATGTCTCATGCCTGAATTTCCTTATCTGTGAAATGAGAAAAACAAAAGTACTGCTTCATAAGGTAGTTTGTGATAAGCACTACAGATGTAATAGCTTTGATAAGAGATCAAGAAATGAAGAGCAATGAAAATAAACTCACTGTAGAATTATATAAGCCATATATCTATATATACAAATATATATATTCTTAGCCACATAATGTGCGACATGTACACACACATTTACACAAAAATATATTAATAAACGAATCATTGAATAAACACAATTTGAGAAATCTTACTAATTTGCCCTGGTAAGTCATGTTCTCGTTCTCACCAGCCGCTCTCACCTGCTCAGACACTTAAGTCCAACATGTTGTTTGATGGACCATGGCAATAAGTAGACACAGAAAATATGGAGACTATCAAAGAATTCAAGACTCACTGAGAAGCTACCTTAATTCCAGCACAATCCTTGATTGCTGAGGAAAGCAACCCTGGCTGTGATCACTTAGCAGTGCCCATAAACTCTGAATTGCAGTAAGGACACAAGGCCAGACATTCCTGAAGCCCCAGCTTAAACTGCCTCTTTCCACCACTATTATTGTGTAGATATTTAAATTGTCAAAGTCTCTATTTGACTGTCAACATTTGAAATTACAGTATGTATTTATATTTCCTTGAGAATTTGTGGGATAAATTTCAGTATAATATGTACTTATATTTTCTTGGAATATGTAAAACGAAATAAGAGAATTAAGTTAACAGTACAGAAATAAAATTAATGTGAATAACAAAATTCTATTTTTAAGCAGAATTGTTTAATTCAGAAAGGGAGAGAATGGGTACATATAATCAAAATGACCATTTTCTCTCAACTCTTCTACTTCACTCCATTCCTTCTGCAGCTAAAATCAGAAAGAAGGTAGATGGCAGTGTTACGCCCTAAGATTGTAACTCGTAAAGAGAGAAGAAAATTATTTTCTAAACTGTTGCAGGTATAGTTCAGTCATTAGTATAGTAGCACTGGACAGACCTGGGTTTGATTCCTGCTCTACCTATTATTCAATGTGTGCCTCATACAGTATTTCAACTGGAGCTTCAGTCTCTTCTTATGTGAAGTGGCAATAACATTAGTCCTCACAGGTACTTAAGTACCTGACACAGTACTTGGCACATACTAGTTTAAATATTCTAGCTATTATCAATTTACTTAAAATTCATATAAGCCATATTATAATTATACTCTTCTACTAACTTAATTTTTTTTGTTCTTGGGTTTAAGAAAACCTAGTGGTTTGTTCCATAGTTCATGTTTAATATGGCCTTTTTTTCCCTTCTTGAACTGCAATGCATCTGTTGCTGACCCTTGACTTTACTAGTAGCTCATCAACATATTTGGACAAAAGAAGAATATGATGTTTGGCTCATTATTTATGTGAACTCAAGGAGTCGGCAGCATACACAGCTGAATGAGAATTCTAGAAATGGCCTTTTCAGCAAATGTATGACAAAGAAGCACTTACTTATTAAGATTCTCCCCAAGTAACAACTTGTTTCCATAATACCTAGACAGAGAAAGAAATAAATTTCCATTTGTCCCCAAAAGCAGAAAAAACATCAAGTCGTTCAAAAATTCAGGCTTGGGTAAGGAAAAATTATGATATTTTCTAATAAGTATTAAAAGGTAATTTTATAATTTTGAGATGGAGTCTCGCTCTGTTGCCCAAGTTGGAGTGCAGTGGCACAATCTCGGCTCACCGCAACCTCTGCCTCCTGGGTTCAAGCGGTTCTCCTGCCTCGGCCTCCCAAGCAGCTGGGACTACAGGCATATGCCACTACACCTGGCCAAATTTTGTATTTTTAGTAGAGACATGTTTTCACCATATTGGACAGGGTAGTCTTGAACTCCCGACCTCGTGATCCACCCGTCTCAGCCTCCCAAAGTGCTGGCTCACAGCTCAGCCGAATTTTTTTTTTTTTTTTTTAATTTGGTTAACTAAAGGACATTCTTAGGCTGTAATTTGATTTCATATTACCATTCAATGCAAAAAGTGTGATATTTGTTTGAGTAACAGGACTGATAATGCAAATTTCTAAAATCTAAAATGCCCTTTTGCTCAGTTTAGAAATGGAAATAATACAATAAAACAGAAAACATCTTCTTGGTAAAGATTAACTTAGGAGGAAGGATCCAAGAACACTGCAGGACGTGAGTTCAATATGATTATCAACAAGAAGGAAGGAAACTTGGTCATTAATCATTTGTTTCGGAAATATATTTTGAAAATGCTTCTAAGTATTTGCACTGTGCTATATGCACTAGGGACAGTCATGTTAAACAATTCTTGCCTTAAAGAAGCTTACGATCTAGCAAGAGAGGGAGACTGAGCCATTAATGGCTATACTACATCAATGGTTATAACCATCGATGGCTATACCACAGCCATCGATGGTTATATCACATCAGTGGTTATGATTCATTAGCAAGCAGATACAGGATGCTTTGGGAACATCATGGGAGGGAAGTCACGGGATGAGAAAAAATGAAACTGAAAGAGACTCCTCAGAAAAAGCAAAAACAATATTGATTTTAATAAAATGTCCACCTTTTAAAATCAAACACATTTAATACTTTATCTGTATAATACATTGAAGTATGTCTTGTTCTTTAAAATATAGTTTCTCCAAATGATTCTGAGGCTCAGTCATGATTACAAGATACATGAAATTAGGCACATTGACATAACACAACTATTCAGTAATCTTTACAGTGCATTATTTATAAGACGCTACAAGTCACACAGTTTATACATGTTAAAATGGGCTATATGAAGTATTCTCAGTTTTTGTGTATTTTTTCCCTGCTAGGTGAAGTGAATATTCTTTTAACATTGTACTTGGTGTTACCTCCTTTGAAAGATGGACATTGAAAGTTAAAAATCAGTCACTATATAGGCACTGCTGTAAGGATAACACCTTTTGTGTTTCTATATATTGTAAGTGGAAATGCCTTTTGAGTACATATTTATGCCAGAAAGCTTGACAAACACTGAACAGTCTGTAAAAAAAAAAAAAAAGGAAAATCTCTTGACCATCAATTCAAATGAATATAATTTAACTATTTGCAGCAATACTAATTTACTTTATTAAATTAATTACTCTGAAATGCTCTTGTTGTCAGGTACCAAAATAGTTTTGAAGTTAGGGAGCTGCTTTCTCTCTTCATTCCTGTGGGTGCCCCAATTCCCTGTAATATTTGCAGCCGAGAAGTATATATTTTTATTCATTTTAAAATGTTCATTTAAGTGACAATCAATTGGGAGCAAATTAAATCCTCCCTTAAGGTGAAAAAAAAAAAAAAAAAAAAAAAAACACCAAAAAACAGAAACCTTAAACCACTTCTGAATGACTTCAGACCCTCCTTTGGCTCCTGAATGCTGCTTTTGCATACTGTTACTGCTGTAACACATTAAAATGATGCCCATCTTAAAATAAGGATGGCCCAATCTATTGACAGTCTAATCTAATCTAATCAAGATGACCCAATCTAATGACAGTATTGGATGGCAAGTACTTCTGAAGTCGGTTAATAGTAATACTTTAAAGAAATTTCATTCCAATAAGTACAATATAAAAGTCTTTATAATATATGCATAAATTCACAAAAAGCACTTCAAAGATGTCTAGTTGAAACTATTTCCAGAAGACCCCAAAGCCCACACCTTTTGTTCCAAATGTAATTATGACAACTACAACAAAAGCAGTAAAAAGCAAGACAAGAAAATCTTAGTCATTTTCAAATGATTTCAACCCCATTCCTTGGGAGAACAGGTAGTCAAAGTATGTTGCAGGTTGTGCTTGTTTTTAAACAGACGTCATCAGGGACCATAGGCTATAAGTAGTTTCAGATTTTTTCATTATCGTCATTGTTGATTTTTTTAAACGCGACTGGGCTTGCTTGCTTCAAAGAAGTCTTGGAAACATCCGTGTGCATGGTGGACATGGCTATTGTTTCATAATCATCATCCCGAGACCGAAAATCACAAAAGTTAAAGAAGAACTGCAAGTCTCTCTGGAAGTTTTTGTTCAGGAATCCATAAAATATGGGGTTGACACAAGTGGATATCATTGCTGTGAGGTGGCAGAGCAGGAATAACAGATTGTGGTTGCAGGTAGCAATGATCTGATGATTCCAATCAAACACAGTGTTAAAGATGGTAAGAGGTAGCCAGCAGACTGCAAATGCTACCACAATGGACAGCAGCATGATATTGATTCTTTTGGTTTCACTGGACCTGTACTTATTGTCTCTCATCTTGTCCATCATGTTGTTTCTCCTTTTTAAGCGTATGTATATCTATGGAAGAAAAACAAATTTAAATAGAAACACTCATTTGATGAAGAATTCTGTGTAAAGAAGGTAAAAAATGAAAATGATAGAAAAAAAGTTTTCTTACCTTGAAGTAGCAAATAAATATAAAACAAAGTGGACCAAAATACTGCAGCACCAAGAGGAGAGTAGTATAAGACAACCTATGAGAGTCCGATGGAAATTGATCAAAGCACACGTATTTGTCTTTGTACGCATCAAGTGTTACATTTTGGAACGGCTCATCAGTCATTACTTGGTAGATCAGGAAAGGCAGAGAAGAAGCCACAGCAAGGACCCAAATCACAGCAATACCTACATAAGCATGTCTATTATTTGGTCTCCACCCTCGAGGGTTGATTATCAGCTGATGTCGTTCCACAGCAATGAGAACCAGAGAGAAAATGGACACAGTGATTGAAACACATTGCACAAAAGGATTCAACTTACACATTGCCTCACCAAAGACCCAGTGGTCCATTAATGTGTAGACAAATGTAAAGGGGAGACACATGATGGCGACAAGCAAGTCTGAGAAGGAAAGGTTCACAATCAGGATGTTGGTAACATTTCTCATCTCCTTTTGTTTCAGGATGATTATGATCAAGGCCAGGTTTCCAGAGACACCAAGAATGATCACAGCTCCATAAGCAAGAGCTAAGGTAAATATCATGGCCAAGGGCAGATGACAATCATCATTTTCAAAAGCCAAAAGCTGGGCATTCTTCTCTGAGAAATTAGAGTGGACTGAATGGTTTTCAACCTGGGAAAACAATGTTGAATTCATTTTGATTGGTTTGGTTGTTATGGATTATTTTAGACAAATGGACAGTATGTTTCTTCAAAGCAGGTCAACTGTTCAGCTTATTCTTATTCCCCATATTGGAATCCATTTACCAAAATTATTCTGAATTCTTCATTCCCTTGAACTGAACAATCTGTAAAGAGAAAATGACCAATTGCATTACTAATTTTATTGAGGGCAGTCAAAATGAATTCTGACTCACAGAACTCTTTAAAAGTGAAAACACTGAAATAAACAAAATGTAATCTTGTAAACATCTTTCTAAAACAGCAGAAATAGTGAAAACACACTGAATAAAGAAAAAATAAAATTTTTAATTGGACTTGCTTACAGAACAAGTCTTAGTAAAACATAGTGGTCTATAAGTCAGTGAGGAATATATAAATCTTATGCCCCAAGTCTTACATAAACAGTAACAACAGCACATTCCTAAACATTGTAAGAATATGAATGTATAAAAACCACTTAATGCACAGATTAAAACATAAGAAAAATAAACAAAGCAAAACAAAATAAATTACCTAATTCTTCCATATGCAATAGAAATGGAAGAATTAGTGTCAAGGTCAAGTTGTAGCAATAGCTCCACCACACATACACTGGACTGCTTTTTAGGGTAGATGCTATTCAGCACAAGTATATTCAACAAAAGATGATCAATACAGTGAAACATCAAAAAACTCTGCCATGAATGACTATTGAGAGACTACACAATGCTTAATCTGGAAAATAGTAGGAATGGTACAGATGTCTTCTAATATTTTAATGGCTACCGTGTAGAACACAGCGTTGAGCTTACAATGGTACATCTAATTATATGTACAAGTTAAAAGTAGGGCCAAGATGTGTACATTATTTCTTTAAATCACATCATTATGAGGAACAAAAGTTTCATAAAATGGAATTACATGCCTGCAAATCTAGCCAGTGTTCCATATACAAAAGTTTATAACCACCATATGAAAGACCATTTCAGACAGTTCTTGTACTGTGTAGGAGATTCTAACTTTAAGAGTCTGTTATTTTATTAATACACCAGAAGTTTTCAAGGATTTCTAAAGTATTATTTATGTAAGTATCTTTCCTACCCACCAGACTATATGTGTGTTCAATGCAAAGATCTAGATTTTAGTTGTAATTTTGATTTTTCACAGTATTTTGTGATATATTTTTCTCTTATTAACACAGATCACAGACTTGTAGAGTTTTAAAAAGTTTGAAATTATTTTAAAAACTCCTTTTCAAAAATAAGTCCGATGTTCCCTAGATTACTAAGTAAATATGTGAGACAGGGTTTCTTATGCTAATTAACAGGCCATCGTGCTTGTATTAAGAAACTGAATTTCATTCTTTTCTTTCTTAAATAAGACCAATAAAGAAAATCGTGCAGAGTTACTTCCATTGAAAGAAAGATAATAAACTTAATGAACCAGAAATGCATTTGCCTTTTACTTAATGCCTCTAACGAACCTTTCCTTTAATTGTTTTGCTTTCTAGAACATGTTTTTTTCTTTTTCTTAATATTATGAAACCATGATTTGGCCTTATAAAACTTAAGAAGATTAAAGTAAGGGTTGCTATAATGAAGTCAGAATGAAAATATTAAAAAATGGTAATGGAATGATTTCAGGTATGAATGTTATTAGAAACGTGGCTCTCTCTTCCTCTATGCATCAACCTGCAATGACTCCCTAATACTTATGTGATAACCACACTTTTTCTCTCAAGAATTCCAAAGGCAGAGAGAATGATCAGTGATTGTTAGAGTTTGAAAACAATCTCAAAGGAGCAGTAATAACTTCAAATTATTTGGAAATCTCTTATTTTAAAAATTCAAGAAAATTTAGCATCATATTTCCTATTTAAGTTACTAAAGAGATACTAAACAAAACTTATCAATTAATTATAAGTTTCCCTTCATTATTTAAAGTAAAACTAGCAGAGCAGGGAAAAGCTTTTTATCCTTGTCACCAAGTACCAACAGGTGAATGAGGACCCTGGTTTGAGACACATGAGAGAGAGAATACTAACTACATTCCCCAGCCTGACACATTAAGACCTCTGCATTATACCTCGTTTCCACACTTTACTCTAATAATCCCAATGTGAACGTGAATACACTGTTCTAGGCAGGCTAGTCTGTTCACAGTCTACCAAATATAGCTCTGCATCTCCACCTCTGCCATTCTTATTGCTGGGTGTTCTCTCTCTCCCACCATCAATCCAAACTCTGCCCATCTTTCAAAGCACCATTTGGTTCCTAGAATCCTTAATTGGCTCTTCTCATTTTTAATATAACATCTTTGAGGTAGGCATTGTGCATACTTCATAGTACCTTGCAAGTATAAGATTTAAAATAAAACTGTGTTGACTGATATAACTGATGCATGGTTGGAATAGTAGGTTCTTGGGTAAATTAATCCTAACATCAATAGCTCAATTCCATCATAGTCCTTGAACATGCAAAATGTATGCTAATCACAACAGCTGTGCTCCTAGGTCATGTATATAGGGGAAAATGTTACCCTTTATGTAAACAAATTATTTCTGAAAGAAAATTTATTCATTCAATAGATATTAATTAAACATTTATTTCATGTTAGGCATGGTTTTACTGGAGAGAATGTGACCTTTTCACTGAGTTTCTAGTCTTGTGGGCAGAGAAAGACAAGAAGAAAATTAGTAAAAATATAGCATGCTAGATGACAATAAGTATTATGAAGTAAAACAAAGCAAGAAAGAGGGACTGGGGCCAGGTGAGGTGGCTCACGCCCGTAATCCCAGCATTTCAGGAGGCTGAGGCGGATCACCTAAAGTCAAGAGTTTGAGATCAGCCTGGCCAACATGGTGAAACCTCCTCTCTACTAAAAATACAAAAATTAGCCAGGTGGGGTGGAGCACACCTATAGTCGCAGCTACTCGGGAGGCTGTGGCAGGAGAATTGCTTGAACCTGGGAGGCAGAGGTTGCACTGGGCCAAGATCAGGCCACCGCACTCCAGCCTGGGCGACAGAGCAAGACTCCATCTCAAAAAAAAAAAAAAAAAAAAAGAGAGAAACTGGGATTTGGGGGAGCTGCAATTTATTACTTGACTGTAAAAGATGGCCTCTGACTGTCTAAGAAGAAGGCGTGTAAGTTAAGACCTGAGAGGAGTGGTGAGTAGGGAAGCCACACAAGTATCTCAGGGATTGCATCCCATATGGAAAGAACAAACATCCCTAAGGCCTGTGTGTAACTGGTGTGCTAAGTAGCAATGAGAAGTGGGATAAATAAGGGAGGGACCCTTAGGAAATTAACTGGGAAGGCTAAAGAGGGGGGTACAGATTGTAGGGCCTTTTTTTTTTTTTTTTTTTTTAATGATCTTTGCCTATAATCCTGGGAGAGGTGGGGAGCCTCTGGCGAGTATTTGGCAAAGGTGTGAAGTTATATGACTTTGGATTTAAAATTACTATTCTAACTGCTGTTTTCAACACATTTAAGGAAAGAGAAGAAAAGGGGAGATTCATTAGAAAGCTAGTGCAATAATTTGGCAAGAAAAAATAGAGACAGAGACCAAGATGTATACCATGGAGAGAAAGAAACAGAAATATTCTACCCACTGACTGATTTGGGCAAAAATGAATACATATAAGAATTCACACAGACATTAAATTATTGCAAAGTACAGGCTACAAACGTAGCTTTCTTACAGATGAGTTCAGGTAAATGTACTGAAGCTCCAGTCTGACACCTTTGAAACGGTATTTAATAGCCATGCCCAATGAGGAAGCATTTTTCTTACTAAGTAGAAGTTAATTTAGCCATAGAGAAAATGAAAACTTTGTTTTTTTTAAGGTGTTTTCAAGTCTGTTTTACTAGTTGTACATTTGGTAGTTATTCCAGTGTGTAAACCAATTCTGCATTGGATAAAATGTGTATTTTCAGTGTACCTTAGTATAATTTCAAGAAAGAATAACTGTCAGAAAATAACAATACTAAGAGATAATTTACATACCTTATCTTTGCAAAAGAAAATAATTTGATATTTACTATTCTAATATAATTTGTAAAATAAGCTAGGCAGCTACAGAAACTGCAAAAATTAAAGACTGTTAAGTACCAGTGTAGCTGCCATGTGCATATAGAGACAAAACAGAGACATTTTATACATCACCAATTGGCAAATTAGCCCCCTGCAGAGGGAAATTTCCTCTTCTTTCTTTCCAATTAGAATGCTGGCCTTTCATTGCTTGCTCTTCGCAGTGCCGTTACTACTTGAAAATACAGCTCCCTGATCATAACCTGCTGCAGATACATTTTTTCAAATACTCAGGATTAGCTGTTCACCTCACTTGTGTTGGAAAAGAAATGTCAGCCTTGTTACATACAGCCTCCCAAAGTTACTGCTAGCTTATCTAAATGAGTTACATAATTCTCTGCTCCTTCCTTGCTGGGGAGGGCTTGTTCAACGGACTGCTGCCGTAAGACAATAAAGACTAATAAAGTAGTAGTCACCCAAGAGCACTCAGTTCTTAGTCCTGGGTGGGGAACCCGGTCGGGTTAGCTTTCCGCTGCCTCGCTTGCTTCGCCAGAGAGCCTGCCCAGGGTAGAGGACTAACAGCTACTGCTTTTCTGTTGCAGACCTGACAGACAAGCTCCACATATCCCCTGCCTGTGTGTGCCATCCCGCCAGTCATGTCCTCTTATAGGATGGGGAGTGTGGGAAGCAATGCGTGCTCTAGTGTGTGTGTGTGTTAGTGTGTATACACGGAAACACTCTCTTCTGCTCCTCTCCCGTAGGTTTTTCCTGTGCTCCAGAAGTTATCAAACAACGAAATGGGAAATGGGACATGTTCAGTCAAAATTCCTGTTGGCACGCTTACCCACCCACCTTTTTCATATTGTGTAACTAGGTGAATCGCCCGAAATTTACTCCATTCCTGACTCCCTACTACTTTGTCTCTCTCTCTCTCTCTCTCTCTCTCTCATCAGAAAACCTTTTCACTAGTGATAAGAGACTGGCAAAAGAGAAAAGATACAAACAACCAAAACAAGCAGATCCTAAACCCTACTCAATTCTGTCTTTGGCCCAATATCAGACCTTAAAACATTCGCATCTCACCAGTCTACCTGGGAACCAACGGCACACCCTATCAAGTCACCTCCACCTCCTGTGCATTCCCAATCTCCTAACCCAGCCATGTTCCGTCATTACTTTTCTAAAAGAAAGAGCTAAAGAGTTTCCTGATTAGAACTCCGATGATTAAAATCTTCGGTGTCCACCCGGGCGCAGCACCACACTCGAAGCGCCCAGTACTGGGGAGCGCTGCTCCACTGCAGCCCAGACGCGCGGAATCCGCAAGTGGGGGTGGGCTTGCGCTCTGGAGTCCGCGCCGAGGGCTACTCCCACCTCCGCCCGCTCCCAGCCCGACGCCTGCCGCAGGACCCGGGCGACGGCGGGCGACGCACCAAGCCCACCCTTCTCCGGCTCATCCCAGCCAGTTACTCCGCGAAAACTCCGGTGCGGCTAGAGCCAGCACCTCCAGTCAGTCCAGCACACACACGGAAGATGAGCGGGTGCGGGATAGACAAACTCGGGCACCTTCCTAGTGCCTCGACCTTTTAAAGAGAACCTGGGTAGAGGAAAACTTGGATCCCCATCCAGAAATTCCCCGGGAGCAGGTGGTGGGAAAGCCCGAACTCCGCGTAGGGGACCCTCTCCTTTCACCCGCGTCAGCCCCATACCCTTCAGCAGGAGCCCGCGAACGCTCCGGTGATTTGGAGCAACCTGCGACCTGCTTGCACTGGAGACCACACCTCGGTCCCCCAGAGCCAGTTTCGGACACTGGCGTCCTTTTTCTTCCCCGCTCATCCTTCACCTAGTCAATGAGAGATTTCGCAAAAGTCTCTGGAAAAGCATAAACTCGCAACTTACCTTCTTTGGAATTTGTCTTGTTCGCTCCTGCTTATTGAAGAAGGAAGGGTGGGAATGGAAGGGAGCAGAGCGGGGAAGATCCGCTGGTATCTCTCCTGCTCAGATCCTAAGGATTGATGAAGCTAGGAAGAGACGCCCCCTTAAAGCCGAACTCCACCTCATCCCGGATCACGTGACGGCGTCCCGCGAGTAGCGCCTGAAGCTCCCCCCGCCCCACAAACACCTCACAAAGGTGCACACCTCGGGGAAGCGTTGCCTAGGAATTTTGGAAAGAAAAGCAATCCAACAGAAGCCACACATTATTCGACACAGACGCCCGGCGCAGGGGAAAGGAAGCCCTAATCCCCACAGCCCTTGACTCCGGGGAAGGCAGGGCAGTTTCCCAAGGCTTGAAAAAGTCGGTGCCACTACGGTTTTCTTTGTTTGCAGGTCAGTGCCATCTTGTGGCCGAAATCGTACCCGGTTGGAGAGCTCGAGCGTCAGCCCAAACCAGGAATCAAAAGGTTCGCTGGGAAACATGAAATTCGCCACAATAATGGCACTAATATTTTCTTTTGTGACGCTCAAATAACTCTCACGCCAGTGCCGAGAATTTGTTTTCCTCAGTTTATAAGTGAATAAAGAGAACAGCCTTAAAAAGTCAAGGCAGACAATCGGCCCTCCTTTCTCTGGCCCACTGAGAAAATGCATTAAGTCAGATTTGCTCCCAGCGCTTAGTAGCTTTTTAGTTTTTTTTAGGGGAGAACCATGAACTGAATATTTCCCTGGTGGTCGAAATGAGTCAATGCAATTTTCTCGTTGATTAGTACTACAGTACTGAACATTATGTAGAAAAAAATAGAATGTACACCGAGTACGTTGAAGGCGGCCAACTCCATCATGGTGCCCGATGATTCAGGCCAGTTACTGACACACTGATCTGAGATGTTTTACCTGATTCTATTCTAGTTAAAAAAGTCAACGTTGTAAAACACACACATACACACACACACACACATATTATATAGACGATGGACTGATGCAAATGAGTAGAACTTCTTCCAAATAAAAGTGTTAAAAATAAGAAGTCTTTCTAATAAAGATACAGGGCACTGCCCAGAGAATTTATAAAGATTTCATTACAAAGCAATTCTAATGTCAGTCTTTCTTCTAATTAAAATCAAAATAAAATTCCAAGACAAATGGACTCACCTGAACTTTATACTGTTAAAAATATTTTTCTTTTTCTGATTGCTACGCTGAATAAACATATTTAAGGTTCGGTATAAACTCATTTATATAGGTAGTGATGAACACAATCTCTGGATGTTTTTCCAAGAAAACTTTCTAAAATATGTTTTTATATAGTTGGAAAGGGATTGTAATCAAGGATTGAAATATCATGATTATGTCATGACTGTACTATTAGTGTATAACAACAGATATAAGCATACATATAAAAATCTCTAATGGTTAAGCAGAGTAAAATGACAACAGATTCATTTATACAGAGACAAATATATATACACACAGACACACACACACACACTTTTTTTTTTTTTTAACCAAGGATGAAAACATAAGGCCCAATTTAGGAATTTCAACTCTTTCAGGGAACAATAACTAATATTCATTCAGGTTTCTATGCATCCTCTATCTACTCTATTGCCTGAAGTCACATTCTGTTCTTAGAAGGAAGTTTTCTCCATGGTTTTAATCATCAAATCGGCTATCTTTAGCCTGCTGTAAGAATTACAAATGACGTAATTTAATTCTCTACTAAGAATATATTTTTATGTAGAAACTTTTATTATGTCAGCAAATATTTTGGACTTGAGAATATAATTTGGACTCAGGTGCTATGCTTTCTCTATTTCCCAAGAATACTAATGAAGGCATGTCTGTAAGAGGTCTAAACTATTATGGCCATTGTATTTAATCATTTTATTAACTCAATTTTTATGAAGTGTTCTCCCTAAGGAAAATCTGTGAAACCGCATTCTTGAGTTACTAATATCAAATACCAATCTTTGAAAGATCACTGATCTCAAAGACTCTTTTCTATGACAACTTTATGGTACAAAGAGAAGTTCTGAAATGCTCAACAGTGGCTGGGGGCGGTGGCTCATGCCTGTAATCCCAGCACTTTGGGAGGCTGAGGCAGGCAGATCATGAGGTCAGGAGTTTGAGACCAGCCTGGCCAACAAAGTGAAACCCCGTCTCTGTTAAAAATACAAAAATTAGCTGGGTGTGGTGGTGCACATCTGTTACCCCAGCTACTTAGGAGGCTGAGGCAAGAGAATTGCTTGAACCCGAGAGGCAGAAGTTGCAATGAGCCGAGATCATGCCATTGCACTCCAGCCCAGGCAACAGAGCAAGACTCTGTTTAAAAAAAAAAAAAAAAAAAAAAAGAAATGCTCAACGGCAAAATTATATAATTCTTTAGGGATATCATGTACTAGGATTCTTTCCAATGTGAAAAATAAAGAAATTAGGCATAGCCCAATGGCCAAATGCAACATAAAATTCTCCAATAATGTGGTCTTATAGAAGATTTAAAATACGCAAAGTAGTTTGAATTTCTTAGAAAACATTTTTTAAAGAGTTTCCTCATTCCAATTTTAAGATCATTTATTTTTCTGCTCTTAAGTGAATAATCAGCTGAATACTTTCCTATCTGGGATTCAAATTAGATAAAACTTCATCTTTGCTAGGGAGAAGTTTTTCTTCAATCCTGTATATTTCTTTCTGTAGTTTCATAGCAACCTGACCTATAAACCAAGGGGAATGATATTAATGACCTATTCTCATGTTCTCTTGGACAACAGTCTGGCTCTGTCATATAAACTGAGGGATAGGATCTACTCATTAAATTTCTGTAAATCTGAGTTTTATATTCGAAACAGTGGAACAATATTATGGCCTGGCTCAGCCTTTAAATTTCATGATTCAGTAACCGTTTAAATAAAAGTGTGACAATATGCTTGCTACTGGAATTGAAACACACTAATTACTTTATTTGTCTTCTGAGGAATTTCTGCTACAAGGGGTAAAGTTTCTGAAATGCTATCAGGCCTTGATACAGGTAAATTATCATGAATTGTCACTCAGAAAAAGCTTAATAGGCATAAATACTACACGTGAAAACTAAAATGTAGATGACATTGATAAGGGGGAAATTCCATGGGGGTAGAACTATGATGAAGCATGTCAGTGAATCAGTTCATGTTCTATGAATTGATTGTATGTCTGGATTTTCCTTCTTTCTGTGACTTACCTGCTGCATTTCTTTGGATCTTTGATGCCCAAGAATGTAGGGAGCAATTTTATTGTATGGACCACCAAGAAAAAAAAAATGTTTTCACTAAAGCAATGGCATACTATCAATAGGAAATGAATATTAAAATATTAAAATGCTTTTTAAGCCCATGTCTTAAAGCCAGTGAAATACAGTTGGTAAAGAGTTTTGACTTAATCAGCACAATCAAATAGTCAGTACAATCATTTTATTCGTCTGACTTTTGGAGAGCATAAACTAGCAGAAAAAAAATGACGATGAATTTAGTTAAAAATGTTAGTATATAAGTGCACAGACAATTCAATGATCTCCTTTGTGCAGAAAACACGCAATACTCTTTGTGGATTTTCTCTTGATCTTGATTTGAAATGCGAATGCCTTTCAGTAAAGTTCTCATTTTGTTACCTGGGCTGCATATTTTGGGGCATTTTTAAAAACTGTCACAATGAGGCTCTAGACAAGTAGGATCTTAAAATTTAGTAAATAGTCAAATCTTTTTCTGCATGCCTCATATGGTATGATACCCTTTAGACAGTCAAAAAAATGTAACGTTATATTACAAAACCATAACATTATGTTTTTACTATATGAGATAATGAAAGGAGCTTTGCCACTGTTACTATTATTGTTTTTAATAGTTATTATTACTATTCCTTTCATATCTTCTTTTGAAGAGACAAAATAAAAATAGCTGGTAAAAAGAATAAGTGTGAATGCCACCACCACAGCGCTCATCTTCTGTGACAAACATCTCTAACTGTTCCTCTTGCCCCTGACTCCTACTCCCCAAAATCTCAAGCTTGGTATTAGGCTTTCTCAGAGCACAACACTTCAGATGGCCAATATCAATAGATCAGACTTGGCCTATGAAGAAAAGCTATGAAGGTATAATTTTTTCTAAAGAAAGGAGAAAGTTAGGCTGGGTGCGGTGGCTCACGCCTGTAATCCCAGCACTTTGGGAGGACAAGGCGGGCAGATCACCTGAGATCAGGATTTTGAGACCAACCTGGCCAACATGGTGAAATCCCATCTCTACTAAAAATATAAAAATTAGCCAGGCGTGGTGGCAGGCACCTGTAATTCCAGCTACTTGAGAGGCTGAGGCAGGAGAATCACTTGAACCCAGGAGGCGAAGGCTGCAGTGAGCTGAGATTGTGCCACTGCATTCCAGCTTGGGTGACAGAGTGATACTCCATCTCTAAATAAATAAATAAATAAGGGAAAGCGTTTGTTTGTTTTTTTGGTACACCTACATAATAGCACAAGCAAGTACATGCAAAAGTGGTATGAAATGTTCTGAGGCATCATTTTGCTAAGGTAAGTATCCTTCTTTCATTCCTTTGTTTAAGGTCTAGCTATTGCTTCCTTTCCCCAGATACAAATGCATCTAGGAAGAGTACACATATCTAAGGATGGTCAGTGGTATAATATGACCCATCTGATCTTATGAGATTGTTTAGCTGCCACTCTCCACTAGCATAGCATGTAGGTTAAAACTCAACTGTGCAGATTATTGCAACTGCAAATTCAAAACCCTCATTAAGCCTTAAATATTACCCAGAAATGTGTTGGCTTAGGTGATTACCAATCTCTCTCCTCTTAGAAGCTATTTTGAAATTCCAACCCTCTCCCAGCCTCCTACCTCATACCTTCAGTCTCAATGGATTCCTTCTTTTTGGGATAATTAAAGACCATAGGGTATTTACCCCCTAACTTTCAAGTCTCTCCTTTTGGCAATAGATTCTCCAACCCAGCTGTTTCAACCCCAGACTTTGAGTCAACCTATCCCGCTGAGGGTTCTCAGTTGAGACCCAAGCACCATGTGACAGAAAAGCTATCTCACTGTGCCCTTCTGATCTGCTGTCCCACCATGCAGTCCATGAGCATAAAATCCATGAGTTGTGTTCCATTAAGTTTGAGGAAGGTTTGTTAAACAGCAATAAAATAACTATAATACCTGTTCAGTCAACAATTCACTTTTCTTAGCTTAGGACTAAAAGAAAGACCAAAACAAAATCGCTCATTTCTTTCTCATAGTAATTCCCTTACTGGAGTCACATCTTCCCTAGCTGCTTCTCTTTCTTGGCAAGCTTCTTTGAGGATAAGGTACATATACTGTCATCTCATTTTTTCCTCAAATATGACACACCTGAAACTGCTTCTGCCCAGGACACTAATGATCAAAGCCAGTGAACATGATTCAGACTTTCTTATATTTATTCTTTATGTAGCAATGGACTCAACTGAGCATCCACTGTTTCTGGAATCTTTTTTTCCTTTGACTTCATCAACTCCACACTTCAGGCTTTTCTTCATTGGCTGTTGCTCAGTCATCTCTCTCAAGATCTACTATTTCCGTCTACTTCTTAGGCGTTTTTCTCCCTAGGATCCTGTTATGCAGATGGGCCAGAGATGGCCCGTGGGTGATAGCCGAACATGGTCTGCATACTGTTTGATTCTTCACAGTAGGCTAAGACCCTTAGTCCAAAGCCTGCCAGCACCAGTTCAAAATCTCACACATATAATGGTTCTAAATATAGTCAAAAATAATTAATTTTAGCCCATTTAGAGCCTACCTTCTTAAATGCCCCCATGAAACTCCACCCAACATCTGCTAACGATAGATAAGACAAATCTTGTGAAAGACACCAAACCACAGCTCCCTTCAGAGGTCTCTGACTCAGAGACTCCCCACCTTGTGGTTGAGTGACATCACCCAGACATGTAAGTCTCCTCTCTACTTTCCCCTTCTGCCCCTTCTAGGTGGTAGCCCCATATCATTGTCTCTAGAATTTCTCTTGCTAAGAGGGACTACTCCTGTCATGCAACCTCCTGCAAGTGCCACACAAATAAACTTGTGCTTTTAGCAGTCCTGTTTCTTCCTTGACCAACCCCCAAATTACCAGAAATCACCAGAGATCCCAATCTGAATCTACTCCTTTTTTCATTTTTACCACACAGATACACCCTCTGCCATCAATTACATGCTTGCATGTACATAACCCTCAATCTTTACCAAAAGTACAGATCCCTCTCAGGTTTCCTTGGACAGTATGCTTCTCTTGTGCTTCTCTGCTCATGGATCTGATCAGCAGCGCCATTCTTCTCCCTCAAGCCAGAACCTAAGAATCATCCCACGTATGTATTCCCCTCTCTCTCACTCTCACTCACAAATCCAACTGGTCTCAGATTGCCATTGATTTTATCTCCTAAATATATCTCATGTGTGTTCTTTCACCTCTATCAAGCTCTACTTATTTCTCTGCTAAATGGTCTAAATCCACCAGCTTCTTTCACAGCCCTCCAGTCATATCAACTTCCCAGCTTAAATCTTTTAGCTGCTTTCCATCCAGATGTCTCAAGTGAAGGACCAAAGACATCCTTTTTAATCAACATTTTCAGTATCATCCTCCACCCTATACACTGCAGTCATAGGAAACCATTTGCATGATTCTGAATGCCACACACTCTCTCACCTTCATGCTATTACAACATTTCTCGCTTCTCCATCCCCTCCATCTGCCTGTTTAACTCTTACCAACCCTTCACATTTCAGTTCAAGTGTCTTCTCAGCTATAAAACCCTCTTTTATACATCCCCAGTTTATTTTTACATCCCCAGTTTATTTTTAAGAATGAATTACCTAGGAATATAAATAAGAAATCAACCTAGAGTTTATTTCAATTGCAGAATTTATCACATTGTATTGCCATTAATTATGTAGTTGTACATATCTACAACTATACTCTGATCTCTTACTGACAGTGACTGTTCTATTTTTTTTTTTTTCCATCTCTTAAACTTAGGAGCCTGGAAGGGTATCTAACACATCATAGGATACTGAAGAAGTTTTGTAGAAAGATTGAAAAACTAGGAATAGGGTAGGACTACAAAATTTTTGAATATTACAAATCAAGCCCATTTGTTCATCTCAAACATTAAAAAAGTGTCTTCGGCATTTGCAGCTATGATGGATGATTGCTACTTTATGCATATACATTTTATGCATAGTTTGCTTACTAATACACTCCTTCTGATGATCTGCCTCATATTTTTGGATATTCTTATGTGTTAGCTCTGCATCATCTATTAGGTATAAACTTGAATATGGACTCTACTTCCTTTGAAAATGCTTATAATGTGTACTTGAGGAACGGTCTCATATTTTTTTCTACCTGTTCAATAACATATTTTAATAGCTGTATTACCTGTGAGAATGGTAAGACCAAGAATGTGGTAACATATATTTTGAAGAGCATATAATTCAACTTTTGATCCTGGGCTTATGCTTTGAACAGTTCTGTAAACATTCTTTTTAAAGACTAAAACAAACCAACATACCAAAAATAAATAAATAAACTTTTTCCCTTTCATTTCCACTTAAATATAGTAAAGCTATATTTAGACTTATAACTAGATTTAAAATATTAACTACAAAAAGTAGCTAGGAAATGGAAACATTTTAAAAAATATTACAGGATACTTATCTTTTCTCAGAGGAGTTTTGAACTACAAAAAGAAATAATTGTATGGCCTATATATGGATTTACATAATAAAATGTTATATTGTCAAAGGAATCCATGCTCTCTTCTTCTTGTATATCTATTTTTGCTGCAAAACTGAAAAACAATATAATTAAAGAATGAAGTACTGATATGTAAGACAGCCATAACTTTTTGAAATGAATAAATAAAATATAGTTAATACTAGCTGCAGGGAAGAGAATGTGCCAATAATAATGGAAAACTTTAACATCAGTATTTTCTTTGTAAATTTTAAGGTAAAGGGAAAATAAACAATGTCTATGGCTATCAAATATTGCTGAAGATCTAAAAAGATGATTTTTCTACACATATGCTTGTAATGCATGCCCATTAATGGCATACAGTCATAAGTAGTCAGGTCTCAACGGGGACTCCAGATCTTTGATTCAAAATATTTCATTTTACAGACAAAGAAAATGAAGACTGAAAAAATCAAGTGCCTGTCTAAAGCCACACCACTAATTTGAGATTAAGCCTGGCTACCACTGAGGTTTCTGATAAGGGTCTGTTATAAAAATATGTATGTGATATATGAACATATAAGATACATTTGTATCACATCTATGTGTGTATGTATTTTTAACATGGATATTTGCTAGTAAAAAGAATTATACATTCTTTCTGAAAATCAGTCACTGCTTTATGGTCAAATCATTAGAGCATCAAAAGGATAAATAAAGCGTTGCTTACGGAGCACAGTATTTATCAGAAGTCAATAAAATGTTAATGATGCCCCGTAGGACCTCAAACTTGTCGTTAAGTTTTCTGGGAAATGGACTCAATGTACACAATACTTTGGGCAAAACTTTTTTTCAATAGCTTTTGTTCCCTGAAAGTAATAATAATAATAAAATCATGTATTTTAAGTTCTAAATATTGATTTGTATGACAAATCATTACTATTTCAAAGAAATCAATGCAGCATAGAGCATCATAAAATATTTTGATAACACATCTTTTAAGTATTAAGGATTTAAATTCACCATGATAGGAAAAGTGGATTTTTCTTTTCATGGTGGAATTTCTTTTAGGAAAAGAAACATTTACTCTTAAGGAGTACAATGAAATCCTCAGAGAAATAAATGCATGAAGTAAAATAATACTGTTTTCTCTAGTTTATTTACCCATACTTCTTCTATAACTAATATATCAAAATCAAATATCATTTGAGATTATACCAAAGCACTTTAGTCATTGCCTTCCACAAATGGTAGCTGGTATTAAAATGCAACAGTAGCTTTGACAAAAACCACAGTCATGTTCCTCAGCAAAATGTTACCCCAGGAATTGTTGGGCGACTGTTTTATTGTTCAATAATTTGTCTTAGGAGTCCCAAGTGATCTTTAACTTTTACCTTTCTTTCATAACTGATAATTAACTGTAATAACAGGGCAATAGCCAGTTTAATTTTGTAACATGCACAAAATCCAACTTAATTTCCCAAATGAGCATTTTATAAATAGTGAGTAGGAAAAATACATAAAATAGAGGTGGACATTACTATTTCTGTTCTGGTATTCCCCTCCGCTTAAATGTTACTCCATAAAATAAAAATAAAATTATTATGTTCTACAAAGAGTAACGATGATCAGTCTCGAATCCCTCCTGGGAAATTTAAAGGTAAAAGCACCCTCATCTTCATATCTTTCTCTTTATGTAGCATATTGCCTAAATTTGCACATTGATAATTTCCTCAAAACAAAAATCTCTTCATAACTTGTCCACTCCAGATGTCCTTACTACTGTGTATTGTCATGTGTATTTAAAGAAGAAATGCCAGCTCCCTTTTTGAGACTTCCTTGTTTGTGGGTGCAGTGGGAAGGGAAAATGGTCAGGTTAATTACAATCTCTGTATCAATGGCACGTGGCCTTTTATTTTCAATACTCTAATAACAGTGACTTCACCCTAGGTTCATATCATCAAAATACAAAACAAAGTTGTGGAAAAGAAAAAATAAGATTTGTTTTATACTTTTACTATGCGAAAGCCTGTAGCATAGACTTGTGTTTTGAAAGACATTCACAATGGGGTTCACTTGGAAGTTGTTTTAAAGACAACGTGTATTTGAAGTGTACATGTTATGACTGTGCAAGAGATAGAAGGATAGAAATTTATGTGGCAATGTGTACTGCATTAACCGCAGAGACGGTGGAATTAAGAAAGTCTAAAAAACAAGCCTTATTTTCTCAAGGTCATTCCTTCTTGACACTTGCATCTCCTGCTCCCTACTGCAGAATCCCAGGTGCCTGCTCAGAAGGCCTATTCTGTTAAGCTTTTGGGGAGAATATATTAATATTTCAGAAATAACACACAGAAGAATAACACAGGAACTGTGTTTACTTGAGTTCTTTAAAAGCTCTTGTGTGGCTCTTTGACTGATGACATGGCAATCTATATAGATCCCCTGAGTACTGAATGCTAAAATTCAGCAGAAAGGTGCACAAAACATTTTCTTTGACCTCTGGTATAACAGTGATGGCTGCCCCAGATGTTAGAATTACAAGTCACATTGCTCCCAAGGGGTATAGTTCTTTTCGGTTTATAAAGAGCTAGTCCCACAGGACTCTACTCAGCAGGAGATGTTGTCTGTTACATAATAGTTCTCAGTATTAAAGGGTATAATAACTACACCCTTTCTCATGGTAAAGCTATGTCCAAAGACACACGGACCTCTACCCAATTTCTCTTTTCTCCCTTCTCTCTCTCTCTCTCTCTCTCTCTCACACACACACACACACACACACACACACACACACACACAGAGACGCGAGCGCGCGCGCACCTAAAGTACCTGCCAACTAATGATTAGCTAAAAATAAAGCAAACCTGCGCAATACAGATTTGGAAACATTAGAGATGGAAATCATGTTGAGAAGGAACAGAAGGACAGGGTTTTTTCTTCTTCTTTTGTGTGGGCTTTTTTTCCAGTCTTTTTTTTTTCTTTTAACCTATGACAATTCATTTTTAGCCCTTCGTCTTCTCTTTGCTATTGAATATAGTCTTGAGCAGCGTTGATTTCATTTCAGCTTCACTCCCCTGCTCTTTCCGCTTGCCCACACCCACAGCTGCCACTCCTTGGAGTGTGGAAACTTCCCTTCTATTCTGCTGGGCGCATCCCCGCAGACTCCCTTGCCTCTCCTGGACATCGGGTGAGCCTCCCCACCGCCACTCTTCCTTACTTCAAAAAGGTGCAAAGGAAGAGCAGTGTTCTGTTTTTCTTTTTTCTTTCTTTCTTCCCCCGCCCCCTCCCCGACAATGATAAAACCTGAGACTCGAAGCTTGTTCTCAGGAATACTAAGCACTTAGGGGCACAGCCATCCTCACACCAGTCCAAGACTTCTCAGAGTTCACTACACAGGGCTGGGGGCTGGACCGGCAAAACTCGATTTGCCCATCAAGTTAACTTGGTCGGCCTGGGACCCGAGGCCAGGGTGAAAGGGCGACATCCCGGGGCCCTGTGGCTTTTCCCTAGAGCGCTCAAACAGCGGCGTAGGTCTGGGATGCCCCCGGCCCCCGGATTTGGAAGAGGTTGGCGCGGAGCAGGCGCCCTGGAGCAGGGTCTCGGGGGTCCCCGGAACAGTCACGTGTTCTCGAGACGCCGTTAAACCCCCGCCCCCTCTTCCCCACCGCCGCCTCCAGGTCCTGCTCCTGCTGTTGCCGCCGCCGCTGGGGTACAGGAGCGACCGCGCTGGGCCGAGCTCCCGGGAGTCCAGGGCCTGCAGCGGCCGGGGCGCCCCGAGGTACCGGCTCCCGCCCCTCCCTGCCAACCCCTTTCGCGCCTGGTAGGCCTGCACCCAGGAACCGTGGCGGGTCCCCGCGCGGGCTGCGAGTCTGCGCTGGTCCCTGGGAGCCCGCACCCTTGTCTCTGGTGCCAGGGCGTTGTCTGGGGTCCTAAGAGGGCGGGGTGGGGAAGGTGAAGGGAGTGCGGCTGGAAAAATGGGGATTAGGGTGTCGGAACAGACACTTGTCAGGAGTGAAGAGACAGCGCAGAGGGTACTGGGCTGAATTCTTTCCTACCGAGCAGGTCCCTCCAGTTCCCAACTCACCCGGGTGGAGCAGGCGCGGGCCGAACCCGGGAGGAGAGTGTCGGGGATCTGCGAAGGAGCCTCCTGGGGATGGGGCGGGGGATGGACAAAGCGCTGCCCCAGGCTGGACGCACTCTTGCTGCAGCCCGGCGGTCCGGAGCTGGGAACGGCAGCCCGCGGGGTGCCCGGGTCAGGACTCAGCCCTAGCGGGTCTCTGGCGAGGCCAGGGGCGCAGCCCGCGAGGCGCCACTCAGGCCGTCCAGCTGCCGCGCAGTCCAGCGCTGACCTGAGCCCGGGAGGCAGCTGCGCTCCAAGGTTTGCGCTCCTATTTGCGAGGTGTCTTCATATGACAAATGCGAGCAATAGCAAACATCCATAGAACTCGAATTCCAGAAACGGGAATTCTTTTTTCCAAGTTCACAGACCTTTAGTGAATCTTTTAAAGGAACTGAGGCGTTGTGTTGGACCAAAGCCAAAACGGTTTTACCATAGACCATGGAAAATAGCCTAAGGCTCTTTCAGAAGAATCTTGCAGTTCGAATGCAATTTTAGATTTCAGATTTCTCAAGGGAAGAGAAACTCTGCTGTTAGAATTTGGAAGGGACGGTGGTGCATGCCTGTGTGTTTGTCAGCTGAGCAGAGCTGTATTTATCTTTCCAATTCAAATTGTGCCAGATTCTGGCTTTAAGAACAAACCATGGGAATATTTGAGAACATGGAATCGTGCTGCTGTTCCATGATGACAGCAAAATAGACAATAGTTGATATTGTATCGTTGCAGGAGGAAAAGAATTACATATATTTTATTCTTTTGTGTGATTGTCATCCTTTGTGAGCGTGATGTATATTTTCATAAGGCAATAAATTATTCAAATAAATAAACCTTATTTAAATGTACAAGTCAGATGTTTAATATCCTTTGAATTCCCTGAAGTTCCTCCTATTATTCTTAAGAACACTTTCTTAAAATACTTTCTTAAAATACTTAAAATCTATTCAGAAGGTTTCATTTGTCTAGGTGTCAGATATAGAAGAGTTTATAAGAAAATTCCAGTAAACTTCTGAAAAGACATTATTTTTTATAAGTTGCCATAGTTTAATAAAGAACTTTTATTTTTCACACTTTTTACTCAGAGATTAAAGTTCTGTGTTTCAGCCTGGAAATTCTGATGGTAGGAGATACAACTATTATAAAAGAGAATGAGTAAATATAGTAATCAGGTATGACAAAAATTTCATGCTGTCGATATCAGATTTCTTGTCAAATAATATTCCATGTTAAAATATTCTTTCTCTGGCTATATTTCATAATTTCTGTAGCAATCTGAGAAGATTCACACATATCATTACTTTTATAATGGATAAAATATGTTGCATAAGAATGTACAGCACTCATAATAACACTTGTTGAGAAGTAGAGGGTTGTTAAACATATTTGCGTTTCCATTGTAGGTCTGCTCACTGTGTTTTTCAGGAAAAAGGAAGGGAAAAGGTAAGTTTAAGGAAACAAATCTTGCTTTTTTGTTTGTGTTTTCATTTTAAGAGCGTTCCTGTACCTTACATTTTCGACTTAAATCTGATTGGACAAAATTTTCCTAATGTTTAAATTATCCCCTGGCTACCAGGAGGCACTTTAAAAAAACTACATATCCACCACCACCCCTCCCCCAACCCTCCTCCACACCTCCAGCATTTGCAGTGTTCATCATTTAGTTGTAAGAAAAAATTCTTCCTTCCTTGGAGCAAAGATTCACAAAAATGTTCATTTGGTGCAGACTATATATTAGGTATTGTATGTGTGTATGTTTATATGGTAGATGGTGTGCAGTGGGGCTAGAGGGAGAGCAGGAGAAAGTTGACTACAGTCACACCAAAATAAAATGAATAAATGAATGTTGAATGAATGAATGAATGCTAAAAGAGATTTTTTTTTAATTTGCTAATCAGTCTATCAGTAGCTACATAAAGTATTCATTATATTCAGCAATAATACAAGTGTCCATGCTATAGTGAAATAATATACTACTGTCAGTCAGGAGAATGCCACTCATTTATTAATTCATTCATCATCCAATTTGAGGCCTTTTACATCTCAGCAATCTACAGTTACTCAGGGTGTGAGCTTGAATTAATCCATCATAGAATATTCTTGGCATAGCACCTTGCATTACTCATCTTTATGCTTAGAGCAGAGCAGAGCACCTAGCAAAATATATGTTCAATAAATACTTCTTGAATGAAAAAAAGAAGGAACAACTAATCATTCTTAGCTATTCGTTAATAGAAAGAGTTTACTCTTTAAAATTATATATAAATTATGTACTTTCTTAAAATACTCAAATATTTTAAGGAATGAAAGAAGCATCCTCAGTTTTTTCTCCAGTGTCCAATGAATACTCAAGATGGCATTTATTTCATCTTCTTACTAAGGAGATGTGGCTTTATAATTTAATGCATTCAATATTTTATGTGCATATATTTAAAATAAAAGTTTTAATAGCAGACTGCACAGTCGTGGAAGCAGATATACTTCTTTTTTCATTTACATTTTTTAAATGTTTTGTAAATATATCTTGCAGTTTTAGTTTCATGTTGCTTGTGTGATAGCCTTTATCAATGAAGATATCCAAATGAAAATTTAAAGTGCTAAACTCTCTTCGTTGTCTATCTAGGTATCTCCTCCTCATTGCATTTTGGGGCCATTTAAAACATCTATAATTTCAATGGTTCTCTATAAATGTATATATAAAGATACATATACACACATATGTATGTACACACAAATTTATAGTCATACTCTATCCTGAATTTTCCCACATTGCCAGGATGATTCATTTATGTTATTTTAAAGCAAGGGAAGTTAAACTGCTTTTCTAAAATGATTGGTAACGAATATTTACTTTAGCATCCACTATGTATAATATGCTTTATTAAACATTATTTCTAGAATGAAAAATAATTAAGACTTTTATCTCCATTCGAATATAATAGAGAGATCTAACCACATGGATTGGAGAAAAATTTGAATTTTAGACTCAAAACTATGTTGTTTCTATTACCACAAATTGTGCTGCATCTTCTCTTTCTTCAAAAAATTTTGGACAGCAATTTTACACTAAGTAAGTAAGTATCATCCACAGTTACATGTTCCAAAAAGGCACAAAGCCATTGTAGAAGGGGCCGTCTAATTTCTCTCTTGTTCTTGCTTAGAAAGTACAAGGAAAGGCTATCAGTAACAACTGACCTACCCCAAAGTTAGAAGAAAAGGATTGATTCAAGAAAGGTGAGTCAAGAGAAGAACAACTAAGCAAGATTGCAGTTACAAGCAGCCTGTACACATTATAAATATAAATAGGATCATGAATACGCTGAATTGAGCCAGGGGGTCATCAGAACTCAGGAAATTAGGCAAAAGCACCAATCAAAGCTGTTTTGATTACAAGCTTGCTGACCTATCCAGAGTAGGTGCTGAGAGGCTATTGACTCGGAATATGATGAATAATATGATTCAGTAGGTCATGCGAGTCACTTTTGTACCAGGTGTTCTTTTTCACTGAGGCAATATCAATGTAAATTGTTGGCTAGGGTCTAAGAATGAATGAATACAATCCTCAGTCTTTGAATTAACTTATCCTTTAAAAGGATGTAGTTAGCTTCCAGAAAATAATCTGGTCAACATAGAATCACTTGCAGAAGTTGTGAAAAACTTGCAACTTTTCTCATAGCACAAGGATGACTCTGTCATCCTGTTTGAAACTTGCTATATATAGAACTGAAGTTAAACTGACTTGTAATGAATGTATGTACACAATAGTATTTGCCATTTGGAAATTTATTGAACTAAGACCTATAGGTCCCTCATAAATTAAAGATAACAGTTTTTACAATTAATTTAAATAAACATATTTTTGTAGTTTTAGTATAATTATTCAATTGTAGATCTAGAAATAAGTAGATAAACATATATTGATAGATAACAAAAGTGTTTTTAAAACTATATACATATCACAATCTCTATGACAGTGTATTTATTGGAATTAATTTGATTGCTGGTTTGTGTTTTCTGTAGGAAATTCTTGTTAAAAAAAAAAATTAAAGTGGCCAGGCACAGTGACTCATGCCTATAATCCCAACACTTTGGGAGGCCAAGGTGGGAGGATTACTTGAGGCCAGGAGTTTGACACCAGCCTGGGCAACATAGGCAGACCCCATCTCCACAAAAAAAATAGAAAGATTAGCCACATGTAGTGGCATGTACCTGTAGTCCTAGCTGCTTGGGAGGCTGAGATGAGAGGATTGCTTGAGTACAGGTGTTCAAGGTTACAATGAGCTGTGATCACACTACTGCACTCCAGCCTGGGCAACAGAATAAGACCCTGTTTCTAAGAAAAAAAAAAGTAAAAAAAAAAAAGGTGCTTTTTTTTTTTTTAAATGAGAGGAGGGGGTCCTTTTGCCTCTTATTGGTATGTTATAGGCAATTTAGTGCTTCATCAGGCAGTAGCATCAAAAGTCTAATATGTAGAGGTAAACATGTAATGCCATTGAGGTATGACATTAATTTAATTTGAAATGAAAATCTTATTACTGGAAGTTATATTAATATCACTTCTACATTTACGTTTAAGGTATAATGTTTTCCTTGAACAATGAATTCATTGACTCGTTCATAAGGCAAAATCTATACATAGTTTTTAAATTAATAAGCAGGTGAAATTTGTTTGTTTGTTTGTTTTAAAAAAAAACACCAACAGCACTGCTAGTCCATCAGTGGTTGTCCTAATCAGAGATAATCTGGCATATCCCAAACGATTGAGGATTGGTCACAGAAAGATGTCATCATCCAGCATTGTATCTACACAGTCAACAGTACAGCTTGATAAACAGATTTAATGAGTGCCTACTATATGCACCTAGGTCGTGAGATAGTAATCCTATTCTCAAGGCACTTAAATTTGAATGTTGTATGGGCTAGGTGATATTTGTTACTAGAGTTTTGTTTGAATTTTTTTATTCTCTCATAAACATTTACTTAATACCTACAGTGGTAAAATTACTCTGCCATGTATTGGGATGGATTCCAAAGTGAGTAAGAGATAATTTACATTGCTTGTAAATAAACAAAGTAGACGGGTAGGCATTATAATGCAATGAGAGCAGATTATGATATGTAGCATCAGACAACTGTAAACAGACTGTTAACAGGAGTTCTGAAGAAGAGATCATGTCCAGTTGAGTGGACCAGGACAGATGACTTTTAAGTTTGGCCTAGATTGAGATAGAAATGAATGGAATTTTTATGGTAAGATTATGTGACTATACTATGTACCAGGTATACTGACTTGGAGAATAATATTAATGAGTGATTGTAAAGCATGTATCTTGAAGTTCTTGTCTACATTTGCTTTTTCTTTCCTTACGTTATTTACTACACAAATTTTAAAAATACAATCTACTATCTTAACATAAGTTAATACATCTCGGAAGTAATGATAAAATTAAACTTACTATAATCATTATTGGCTGATATTTGCACTGCACTTGGAATGAGTTAAAGATTTCAGAAACTTTCTTAGGAGATTAATAAGGTCATGGGAGCCGATTGTAAAATTTAGTTTCCATCTGAATAGATTAATTTAAAGTAGTCATGTAATTTTTTTTTAGGTTGATGACAAATGTCTTTTTATTCCAAGCAGGACTATAATATGGATTTAGAGCTCGATGAATATTATAATAAGACACTTGCCACAGAGAATAATACTGCTACCACTCGGAATTCTGATTTCCCAGTCTGGGATGACTACAAAAGCAGTGTAGATGACTTACAGTATTTTCTGATTGGGCTCTATACGTTCGTAAGTCTTCTTGGCTTTATGGGGAATTTACTTATTTTAATGGCTCTCATGAAAAAGCGTAATCAGAAGACTACGGTAAACTTCCTTATAGGAAATCTGGCCTTTTCTGATATCTTGGTTGTGCTGTTTTGCTCACCTTTCACACTGACGTCTGTCTTGCTGGATCAGTGGATGTTTGGCAAAGTCATGTGCCATATCATGCCTTTTCTTCAATGTGTGTCAGTTTTGGTTTCAACTTTAATTTTAATATCAATTGCCATTGTCAGGTATCATATGATAAAACATCCCATCTCTAATAATTTAACAGCAAACCATGGCTACTTTCTGATAGCTACTGTCTGGACACTAGGTTTTGCCATCTGTTCTCCCCTTCCAGTGTTTCACAGTCTTGTGGAACTTCAAGAAACATTTGGTTCAGCGTTGCTGAGCAGCAGGTATTTATGTGTTGAGTCATGGCCATCTGATTCATACAGAATTGCCTTTACTATCTCTTTATTGCTAGTTCAGTATATTCTGCCCTTAGTTTGTCTTACTGTAAGTCATACAAGTGTCTGCAGAAGCATAAGCTGTGGATTGTCCAACAAAGAAAACAGACTTGAAGAAAATGAGATGATCAACTTAACTCTTCATCCATCCAAAAAGATTGGGCCTCAGGTGAAACTCTCTGGCAGCCATAAATGGAGTTATTCATTCATCAAAAAACACAGAAGAAGATATAGCAAGAAGAAAGCATGTGTGTTACCTGCTCCAGAAAGACCTTCTCAAGAGAACCACTCCAGAATACTTCCAGAAAACTTTGGCTCTGTAAGAAGTCAGCTCTCTTCATCCAGTAAGTTCATACCAGGGGTCCCCACTTGCTTTGAAATCAAACCTGAAGAAAATTCAGATGTTCGTGAATTGAGAGTAAAACGTTCTGTTACAAGAATAAAAAAGAGATCTCGAAGTGTTTTCTACAGGCTGACCATACTGATATTAGTATTTGCTGTGAGTTGGATGCCACTACACCTTTTCCATGTGGTAACTGATTTTAATGACAATCTTATTTCAAATAGGCATTTCAAGTTGGTGTATTGCATTTGTCATTTGTTGGGCATGATGTCCTGTTGTCTTAATCCAATTCTATATGGATTTCTTAATAATGGGATTAAAGCTGATTTAATGTCCCTTATACACTGTCTTCATATGTAATAACTCTCACTGTTTACCAAGTAAAGATCAAATGTGGGGTCATATAAAATATATTTATGATAACTATTTATGTATAATAAATAGAAATTTTGTTAACATGAAATTTAGTTTATGTGAAAGATTTCTGTATTTGAATGTCCGTTCATAATATATGGAAGATAATTTTATGTGTTACAGTAGGATTAATTTATTTAGTTGTGTAGTCAGTGTCAATCCAATCTGTAATTTCATTTTAGAAAGTTGTATTACCTTCCACTTCCATGTTGTCTTGTAAACAAATGAACTGTATTTTTTGTTGAAACTAAAAGTTATGTCTAACCAACTCAGTACTTTTGTCCAAAAATATAATAAGAAAAAATTATTCTTGAGGAACTTTTAATTTCAAACTTGAAGAATATCTACAAGCTATCTATGTTCATTTCTACTCCACAGGCTTCTTAATGTTTAGTTTGTGAAGTACAGAAAAAATTTAGTATACCTGGAAAATCATAACTAAATGACAACTGTATGCCCAAATTATGATTATAATCTTCAACATTAAGTACAGTTTTGAAAGTCCTATAGGAAAATGCTATTGCCTGTTGAGAATTGGTCAAATTGTCAATTTAACTCCACTGTCCTAGTAATACACAAGTAATTTACCAAATAAAGAATTTTAAATCCTTTCCAGACTCATTATACAACATTAAACACTACCAATAAAGTTGTTTTCATATACATCTTTTCTATTCTAAAATGTGAAGTCTAAATGGTATCTGTATTTCCAATTATTAAATAATTTTAAAGAATATTTTAAATGTGCACAGAAAATTAATTTTTTGGCCAACATATAGAATGATTAACATACTTTATACCATTTCAATACTGTAGTTTCATGTGCTGTCTTATTAAATTGAGGTCAGTCTTTTCAATCGTTGAAACTTTGTGTTAGCCTAGTCTTTTAAAGAACCAAGTCTCTGAAAAACAATAACATATTTGCATATATGATTCAGATGTGCATAATAACATTGATGTCTTCAGTTCCTATAACTGATGTAAGCCTTTTCCTTATTGATTCCTGTTCATAATAAGGGAAAACAATGAAAGAAAACAAACACAAAAGCTCTAAGTTTGTAAGTAATAAGCCATGCTGGTAAGTATTTAATTAATTAAAAGTCCAAAATGGCTATGGGGCATTCTTTATGCCCTTCTTCTTCCCTGGATGATACCTACATACGGGAAATTGATGTGATTTCTTGCCATGCGGGAAATAGTGCTGGTCCACAAAATATCCTCTACTGGTTCCTGCTGAACTCCAGTTGAGGCACAATAATAATCAGGCTCTGCTGTACCATGTACGCTCTGTTCTCAACAAGGTTAAAGCCTGAGAGTCCAGCTCCAGAATCCCCAACCCCTGCTGACATGGTAGGATTGATACTCTCATTGACTTAAACTGTCATTACTTGAGTGTCAGCCACATCCTCTGTTTTGTTCAAAAGTTAGGCTGTCTACTCTGTGGAGTCTTGCTATGCAGTCAATGACATTGTCCCTTGCCAAACCTGGAAACTATTGGAGAACTTTACATTCATCACTGGAACTCTGCAGGAACTTATGAAACACTACTCCTCACATAGATAACAAAGAACTGAGGCAACTTGGGCTTACTCAAGCCTTCTCTCTACTCAGATGTGATAAGCTGCCCTATCAGCTCTGTTGTGTCCACTCCACGTTGGTACAATAGCACTCTACTTCTCAGTCCTTCTTTAGACTTTCAGATATAGATCTGGTCACAAACCCCTCTGCTTTTAGCTCCCTTCGAATCTTTCTGGTGCTATGTGAGTGCCTTTCCCAGGTTTTTATATTATAGCAGATGGAAAAGATGAAAAAACTTGGTTCACCTTTGCTTTTCTCTGTTTTCCTCTTTCCATTTTATTCTAAGGGATTCTCCTTTTTTCTGCCTAGGAAGAATGTTCCTCACTAATATCATCCCTTTTCTCTGCACTGTGACATAGTAGAGCTATGTTAAAAAAGGTTTGCTTTTGGAAGGGAAGATTTTATGATTAAAACTTTTTTCTTCTCTCAGTCTCACCATGGACAAAAGAAGAAGGGGAAGGGGAGTAATCTGAAGACTAATCGCATTTAAAAGCAGTTGGCATTTGCACTTTCACTAGCACAATTAATTTCAAGGTTTGATGTTAGTGGCTGAAGGGAGAAAAATCTCACTGATAAGGGCTAATATAAATGCATAGGGAGGTGTTTTATCCTGTTAGAAAAACTTACACTAGCAAGTACACAATAACTGTCAAACTTCACAGGTTTTATGGCTGTTGATAGATGAGTTTAGTTAAGCTGGACAAACTAATTTGGGGCTCTTAAACTATTGAACTCGAAGCAAGAAATTTATCTTTCCTAAACAGAAATAACTGAATGTTCTTAATAATTGAAAGTTGAGAACTTTGGATGGGTTGGTGGACAGAAGTCATTAAGATTTGGATTAATGGTTTTAGAAGATTATTATGAATAATGATTTATTTTATAGACACTTGCTTAGTGAGTTAAACAATTTATGTTCATTCAACTCTCCATTGCTCAAAGGCTGATTATCTGTTTCCTATTCTCTCCTGATGTCTGACTTGATTACTTGTTCAATAGCATCTTCACAAAAGCATGGCTAGGGGAAATGAGATGAAATTATAAACAGGCAACCTCATTACTATTTTGCAATTATTTAGTAATATTTAATTCAGGAAGAGATGTTAAATTGGGCATTAGTGGTTATTTAAATTATTCCTGACCAGACATTGTGGCTCACACCTATAATCCCAGCATTTTAGGAGGCCAAGGTGGGAGAATTGCTTGAGCCCAGGAGTTCAAGAATAGCCTGGGCAACATTGGGAGATCTTGTCTCTACAAACATTTTAAAAGTTAGCTGGGTGTGGTGGCTCATGCCTGTAGTCCTAACTGCTCAGGAGGCTTAGTTGGAAAGATTGCTCGAGCCCAGGAGTTGGAGGCTGCACTGAGCCATCATCATGCCACCGTACTCCAACCTGGGGAACAAAACAAGTCCCTGTCTCCTATAATATATATGTGTGTGTGTGTGTGTGTGTGTGTGTGTGTGTATTCCTGCCAGCTATGTTGCCCATTACTGAATAATAAAACACTAGATTAAAAAAATACAAAGCTGACAAAAGCACAAAGAGCAATTCAATTAAATGATGAAGAAATATATATGAGGATTATTTTAACCAACAGGTATCTATTGCATATCTAGTGTGTACTAGGGATTCCTTTACATAACAGACCAAAAAGATCCCTACTCATTTGATGTTGTCCTTCTGGAAGGCGGGGAGGCAGTGGCAGGAGGTGAACAAGCAATAGCAATAAGAACAATAAAATGAGACATATAGTAATGGTACACTATATAGATACATGTATTGTTTGCAAAGGCTACCAAAACAAAGCACAGCAAGCTGGGTGGCTTAAAACAACAGATGTTTATTGTCTCACAGTTCTAGAGACTAGAAGCCTGAAATCAGTGTGTCTGCAGGACCATGCTCCATCCAAAACCTGAAGGAAAGCCCTTCCTTGCCCCTTTCTGGCTTCTGTGGCTAGCTGGCAATCTTTGGTGTTCCTTGCAGCTGCATGACTCCAACCTCTGCCTTGTCATATGATGTTCTCCCTGTGTCTCTGTGTTCCGGTCTCTCTCTTCTTATGAAGACATCAGTCATATTGGATTGCCCCCCAACCCATCCACACTTTAACAGAGCATCATCTTAGTTGAAATAATTACATCTACCATGTCTTTATTTCCAAATAAGGTCACATTCTGAGGTATTGGAGACTAATATTTCAGTATGTTTTTAGGCAGGAGGACAATTCAACCCATTAACAGTGTATTAGTAGTAATGATCAGAACCTTAATACAATACAGAGAAGGGTCAGAAGTCATGTGCCTGTGGCATGAGGGAAAAAAGAGGTGGATGCAATTTCAAATGGAATGGTTGCATACTTTCATTGAGAAGATGACTTTTGTGCAAAGACATGAAAGGGGTGAGGAAGTGAGCTGTATGACTATTGGGGAAAAGAGGACTGCAGGCAGGAGGTAAAGCCAGTGCAAAGACTTTGAAGCGGGAGCACACTTTGAGTGTCAAATGAACAGGGAGGATTCACTGTAGCAGAAGTGCAACAGACAGAAATGAAACAAGGAGCCGATTCAAGAACAGATGTTACAGGTCCTTGTAGGTATTTGTAAGTACGCTGAATTTCACTTTTGGTGAAATGAGGAGTTATTGTGGATATTGATCAGAGAGAAGACACAATCTGACTTACACTAAAAAGATAGCTCTAGTTATGAAAATAGACTATGTTCCTCTGACTTCATTTGTGATATTCACCACCATGGATGCTTAATACTGATATATATGTTAGTTCACTGGGGGTTGCTTAAATGGTGATGTTTTAATTCTATTATTTCTTTCACATAGATTAGATTAAATACATGAGTGAAAAGATACACTCTTGTATCTATTATTTGGTTATGCAATGGTACAGTTCTTTTAGGAAAGACAGAATAGAAGTTTGATACTGTCTCTTTATTTACTAATTGTTAGAAAGTGATCAACTCATGGATGTAAACACATTTGATTGGCTTTAATGCATTACCTTTATTAGCATTATTGAAGCTCAAACAGTTCCATCTTTGGCTGGTAGGAGCCCCTTCAAGTTACCTCCAGGTCATTATATTTTTTTGGTTCAGTATTTATAATGTTTACCTGTGGAACAGTCGGATACAGTAGAAGCTACTTAATCATGACAGGAGAAGGAGTCCATTATGTGCGTTCTAAACCATAAATGATAATGGGAAAATTTGAAAGAACGAGAGTTTCTCAACTATGGGATTTTAGGTTTCTTTCTTTTTCTCTCAATAGGTTTCCTAAAGGGGTTGAACAGAGCTAGTCAGCATAGTATTGAACCTGGATAATCCTGAACACTTTTAGTAATTTATTATACTCCATATAATTTGTTTTAAAGTCAGGCTAATGCAACGGATGCAGTTCAATGTAAATTGACACATTCTCAAAAGTGTTAAAAGCTAGGACTGTTTAGTAGTGGATATTCAGGAAAATAACTTTTACAGGTGAGATGGTGGCCAGTCTGGCACTAACTACTCTCAAATTCACTGTAGAAGTGTTTGTGAGGATGGTGATAGAAAGGATGACAAGATCGATATTACAATTATATTCTTTTACATTTTCCATGAAAATTCTTGTTCCTAGTATTATATCCTAAATACAGGTTTATAATCCTTTATAAATCATTACTGATCTTACCTGAACTCATAAGAGGCTAATTATGGTCTTTATTTATCCCACTTGGCAGGTATTGTCATGCATTTTGCTATAGAAACATTAATATTTTTTATTATAGACAGCTACCCCAGACCATACTGGGGGTAGTAAATAATATGTAGCATATATATCCATATTATATTTATATCCAATATGAAGTTATATTAGTATTTTTCTAAATATGCCTGATCTCAGAATTTTAGATACAGGGTTATGGATATACAATCTATATATCTACTACTTACTTATTCACCATGAACTACACTTTAGTATTTACTTTCTTTGGACTTTTTTATTCCTTATGTATGTAGGTAGGTATGTATTTTTAAAAAGTGTCAGTAGATCTGTCACGTAAGTCTAAATTTTCTAGTTCCAAAATTCATACCATTTCCTTAGATGCTAGCTTGGAAAACCTTCTATCTAAATTCCCTAATCCTTGAGATAAGAGGTCTAGAATAGCAATAGTTTTTGGCAGACATAGCAACTCTGATTAGTCTTGGGTGCTTGGATACCAGGTAGCAGGGACTGTAGAGGCCTCTCTGGTCTCTGCAGGTGGAGGTGATACGAATGATGTTCAGTGCCTCCTCGAAATGATGTTCTTGGCCTCCCTGGAGGCAAAGAAGCAAAATCAGAGCAGCACTGGTGTGGACCTTGCTTCAACCCATTTTTCCATCTAATCCAGGCACAGTATATAGTCTTCCTCTTTTCAGCAAGTGAATTGAAGCCTAACAATTAGAAAGCATTATAATGATTATTGTTACGATACAAATGTGAAGTGTTATTTTATCATCATCGTTGTTGTTGTCATCACTGTCATCATCGACAATGGAACCTTATTATTTGCCAGACACACTGAAGGCACTTTATGTGAGTGATCTCATTTGCATCCCTGCCTTCAGGACAGTGTCATTGGTGTTGCTGTCGGTCAGTGGTCAGTGTTTCCTTAGTGCATTCTTCAGAACTTTGGGTAGCCCATGGAAGTATTTCGGGCTATTAAAGTCACTAAAGACACCAATAGGTGCTATTTAAATATCCACTAAAATAATACTTATTTAATCTCCCTTCTTTTAACAGAACAGTTTTGAGAGTTCCCATGTGCACATTGAGTGGAAGTTAGGATGGTTAATGTAGCCCAGAGAGCCTGCTGGTGACACAGTAACTCAACTGATAAAGCACTTAGCAGAATGTTGTAAACCACAGTGGTACTTTTGACCATTATACAGTTGGTAATTATTTTAAGACTTAGGCTTAGGTTGTTTAACGTGGACCTCTGTTGAATAGGAGACACAGGGAACTTATTAAACTATATTAACTTATTATACTATAAGTTAATAAAGAGGATGATTGTGGTGACAAATCAGCAAATCTGTCTCAAGATGCTGTACAACAGCTTTAGAAATTCTGTTATCCAATTTAAATGTTTATATAGCATATTAAGATACTTCTATACCTAAAAAAAAATCATTAAATGAGAAAATAATTGGGCCTATTTGGTGTTTGATTTATTGGGAAAAAAGATTATCCAAATCCATAGTAAAACTTTGAAGAGAAGCACTAAACTGCTAAAATATTGAATCATTTAGAATCGAAATGCAAAAATATTATAAAGTTGAATTTATGAAGTACAAAATGAAACAACCACAAACATCAGATCGTGAAAGTAGGTTTTTGAGGGTTTTTTTTGTATATTATTAGCTTCATCAATACTTAAGTTCATCAGAATCCATAGTTTAAAATACATCTACCATCAAAAGATACTATTTTTATTTGGGAATTTGTGAAGTCATTTCAATTTATTTTAAAGTAAGTTAAGTATCATGTGTACGTGCAAAAAAAAAAAAAAAATCAAAATCTCTCTCTCTCCCTACAGATATAGTGAATATTGTTAAAGGTAAATGAAGATAAGATCCTTCCCCCTAAAATTAAAAAAAAAAGGGAGAATATATGAAACAGCAGCTTGGGCAGTCTCTATAGACACCTTTACTGTACGTTTGTACATAGTGTAGAGCCAAGAGTTTGGTGGCAATTCAGGAGATAGAAAAGAAATAGGCAAAAGAGGTTCACTCTGATCTTGGACTTTATAATTATTTGTTCTTGGTCTTTGTTCAAGTCTGCTGACAGCCTTCCCACACTCAATGCTAACCAATTTGCAGTCCTCTTCTCCAATTAGCTGGTCTCACCTCTCTTTTTTCCTAGAGTTAACCAAGCATCTTTCACTGAATTTGTTTTTCTATCACTTTTTGTACACATTTTCCTTTTTTTCTATTGTGTATCCCGATTAAAATGGTGACCGATTATCTCCTACCCTAACTTTAATGATTTTTTTTAAAGGACAATTTGGTTCTTATTAGAGTTTTCTTTTTTGACTTATTAGAACATGATGGTGGAAAGATTTGTTTCTTGTTTGAACCTAACTCTGTTATCATAACAGGTCTCTGTCAGAAGGTTTGCCACTTTTCAGATCACTGTATTTGTCTTCCCGGGGTTTAGGCAGCAGACGCCTAAATTTAGATTCTTCTTTCAATTCCTGAGTCCTTTAAGTTATATATGTCCACTTTTTCTGCCTCTGTTTTACCAAAACCCACGTTTTTTTTTTGTTTCTTGTTCTCCCACAAGACAGACAATTTCAGATGACTACATGTAGCTGTAATTTTCTAATCCTGACAATTAATCAAAAGGAATAGGAATGGGAGAGGGGAGGGATGTCACAGGTAATTCAACAAAAATATTTAGCTGACTTTGCTATGCCTTTTTCACTTTGGAAAATTTACTTTTTTTGCTATCATATTCACTTAAGTTCTTGATAAAACAGGTGTTTACTACCCTGAATACACACTATTCCAGGATTACAGTGATAAGTGGCAAAGAAATGGCTTCCTTATCACTTATGTGGGTGATGAAGGGTTTATGGTGGTCAATACAATAAACTGATATTTTCACTGTATCAATTTCAGGTGGCCACAGAAAGCTTTGAAGTGCCTGATTTTAAAAAGTCATTTCCATTACTCTCATTGTACTCTTAGTCCAGCAACCAGGTGAAGATCTATTTTTTATAACAGCTTTATTAAGACATAAGTAATATACTGTAAAATTCACACTATTAAAGTTATAGTTACAGAGTTTTGCAATTAATACCCCTCTCCGACTTTAGGTCATTTTCATCACCCCAAATGTCCCTGTGCCCGTTGGCAGCCACTCCTCATTTTCTCCCTCTCCCTTCCTCTGGCAACCGCTAATCTAGTTGCTATTTCTATGAATTTTTCTTTTGTGGACATTTTATATAAATGGAGTCATATAATATGTAGATTTTAATGATTGGTTTCATTCAATAGTATGTATTCAAGTTTAATTCATGTGGTAAAATGAAGAGTACTTCATTCATTTCTGTTGTCACTTACTATTTTATTGCATTGATAGACCACACTTTATCCATTTTCTGCTGATGGACATTTGGGTCATTGGCATGAAGTGGTACTGTCTGTAGTTTTGATTTGCATTTCTTTCTTTTTTTTTTTTTTTGAGACAAGGTCTCACTCTGTCACCCAGGCTGGAGTGCAGTGGTGCAATCTCAACTCACTGCAACCTCTGCCTCCCAGGTTCAAATGACTCTCATGCCTCAGTCTCCTGAGTAGCTTGGATTACAAGTGTGTGCCACCAAGCCAGGTTCATTTTTTTTTTTTTTTTTTTTTGTATTTTTAGTAGAGATGGGATTTCACCATGTTGGCCAGGTTGATCTCGAACTCCTGACCTCAAATGATCTCTTACTCCTCAGCCTCCCAAAGTGCTGAGATTACAGGCATGAGCCACCACACCCGGACTGATTTGCATTTCTCTAATGACCAGTGATGTTGAACATCTCTTCATGTGCCTATCGGACATTTGCATATCTGCTTTAGAGAAATGTCCATTTATCTTTCCATCGTTGAGTTGTAAGAGTTCTTTCCATATTCTGGATAAAAGTCCTCATCAGACAGAGGATTTGCCAGTGGTCTCTCTCATTCTGTAGGTTGTCATCACTTTCTCAATGGTATTCTTCAAAGCTCAGAATTTTCTAATTTTGATGAAGTACAGTTTAGCTAGTTTCTTTAGCTAGTTTCTCTTTTCACTTGGGCTTTGAGTATCATGTCTAAGATGCCATTGCTTAACCCAAAGTCACAAATTTATTTCTAAGTTTTCTTCTAGAATTTTAATAGTTTTAGGTCTTACATTTCTGTCTATGATTCAATTTGAGATACTTTTTGTGTATTGTTTGGCAGAGGTCCAGCTTCATTATCTTGCATGTTGCTATATAGTTGTCTCAACAACATTTTTTAAAAAGACTTCTTTTCCTATGGAATTCTCTTGGTACTGCTATCAAATATTAATGAATTATCAATGTAAGGATTTATTTCTGGACTTGGAATTTTACGCCATTGACCAGCATTTCTACCCTATGTCAGTACCACACTATCTTGATTACTGTAGCTTTGTAGTTAAATTTTGAAATCAGGAAATAAGTCATACAACTTTGTGCTGTTTCAAGATTGTTTTGGGTACTTCTATTTGCATATCAATTTCTTGCTCTCTTCTCTCATTCTGGAACCCCTACTATGCCTATATTGATCTCATAGTAAAATGAGTTTGTTTTTGAAAATTCTCTGTATTTTAATATATTTGTTATTTTTCCAAGGTCATTTTTCATCTTACTATGAAATGATAATATTCTTTAATTCTAATGCTTTTAAGTATTGTCACTTTTAAAGTCTTTTGAATATTTCCTTTGATTTGTGTGTTAGATAAGCTAGGTGTTACAGAAGCATATCATTTCCTCTTTTCTAGTAATCGCAAATAATTGTCATAATCATTTCCTGCTCAAGCCCAACTTGCTGGTATGATGACAACAACAAAAGTAGCAAACTAAATAATAGACTCTCAACTGTGGGTAACTTGTGTAGAATTCTTTTCTTTTACTAGGAAAATTAGCCTCTGCTTTTCCCGTACCACAGGAAACCGTGGTATGGGTAAACACCAGCAACTACTACATCATAAAACAGGTATAGTAACAGGAACTTCCCTGAACTGACCAGAGAACCCGTGAAAATTCTCCAGGACCCAGAAATACATGTTTAGATTTACTTTTGTTGTTGTTATTGTTGTCCCTGTTTTAACTCCAACTTTCTTTTATGCTTTTTCTACTACCCATGGTAGAAATAGTGCTTCCTATAAAATGCTAAAATGTATAGATCCACTATTTTAAGGTGATTCCATTAAATATAGGGAGTAGCAGAAATCGCTAAAGCCAGTTTACTTCCCTCTAAGTATGATCAAACCATATATTCAAAGAGATGGATGTATATTTTCAGTATTCTGTAGAAACCAGCTGGAACTGTTACACTGGCACCACTTATTCTTTACTCTCCTTGTAATTTTTTTGGTGCTAATCTTTTCCTCTAAGATCAAGTTAATATTTGTAAAATGCTCTTTGAACATACTTATATATTAGATAGTGTCAGTTTTCATGCATGTCACTTTACTCCCTAATATTAGGAATTTCTGATTTCACATTCTTTCCTTACAAAAGAGTTTGTTTCAGGTGATTTTTACATTCGTTTAGGTGTTTTGATTATTTAGACGTAAGTATGTAATTCTAACAAAAATCAATTTTCATTCCAACAGAAGGTTTAAAGAAAACTTTTCTTCTTATAGTAATCTGTGGATATAAAGGAAAATATGTAAAGTCTAACCATATAAAACTGCCATTAATCAATCATTTTGACTTACAAAAAATGATCATAAGCTTCAACCTATAAATAAAAGCCTGGAAGGTGTCCAACACTGGTAAGTTGTAGAGGCTTAAGACTACTCTGGGAAGGAGATTTATTTTCTTCTACTTCTTTATATTTGTATAATGTTTCATTTATGTTTATTGGTGATTAAAAAAACTTAAGCTATAGGCCGGGCGCGGTGGCTCAAGCCTGTAATCCCAGCACTTTGGGAGGCCGAGACGGGCGGATCACGAGGTCAGGAGATCGAGACCATCCTGGCTAACACGGTGAAACCCCGTCTCTACTAAAAAAAATACAAAAAACTAGCCTGGCGAGGTGGCGGGCGCCTGTAGTCCCAGCTACTCGGGACGCTGAGGCAGGAGAATGGCGTAAACCCGGGGGGCGGAGCTTGCAGTGAGCTGAGATCCGGCCACTGCGCTCCAGCCTGGGCGATAGAGCGAGACTCCGTCTCAAAAAAAAAAAAAAAAAAAAAAAACTTAAGCTATATTAAAATACTATAGTATTCACTTTAAGAATATGTGTGACAAGAGGCAGCTATGGAATCTCTTGAGAGCATTCCACTAAAATATAATCCCAATGAAGGCAGAGACTTGTCTAAATTATTCATCAGTATATCCTCAGTGTCTATTCTCGTGCTTGGCTAAGTGAGTGATAAATAATTAACTGTTGTAAGATCAAATCTACTTACAGGCATATAACAAGCCTTCTCAAAGAATTAAATACATTTTTAGAATCAAGAGGTTTCATGAAGCATTGGGGTCTCAGTCATAAGACATTATGAATCTTCAATCTTGGGTTCTGCCACTGAGGTGATTTAATTATTGTCCATGTATCTGCTTTTCTTCTGAGTAACTATCAGCTCTTTATGAATTCGGTCTTCTCTATATATTATTCTCTCCTGTTTCCCTATTTTCTCCACTTGCTATGACACTCCTCTCTTCTCAACATCAATTTTATCTCAGGATTCTCAATTTAATATCTGGCATTTCTTAATTGCACCCCTTTCACTTTGCTTATATTGCTAACTGCTTCATTTTGTCACAATTGGGACTAAGCATAGTACCTGCCTAGATAAATGGTATTTCTAGACACTGTGGGAAGTAAAAATGGTCACACACAAAAATGATATATCAGACAGTTTTTATGGCCATTGGTCTAGAGATAGGAAGTTCAAAGTGTAAATCCAGGGATGAAGAGAGAAAAAGCTGCCTAGTGGAAAAGTCCCTGTGGCAAGAAAGAAACTTTAGAAAAATGATTACACTGCATGGTATTTAGTTTTCTACTGGTGACTATGCTGTTCTATAATGTTGCACTCCTCCTCAGTATCACCTATCCCATTTTCTGCAGAAAATCTACAATACTTAATAGTCTTGCTTAAGTGGCTGTTTTAGGGGATGAATGAAGTGGGATGGAGAGGGGGTAGCAACTAGAGGAGCCCAGAACAATGGTGAGAAGACAGACAATCCTGGGAAGCAATCCTCAGCACATCTTCACTTAGGAGCAGACGTGATGTTGGGGAGAAACATTTCCCCCCACCTGTGAGATGAGAGTGGGCCTTGAAAGAGTTACACTTAAGATTTAGTGCTCCCTGTGTTTATTATCTCAGAGGGTGACACAATTGTACTCACTCCTATGTCCTATTTTGCTTCCACTTTCCCAATTCCTTCTCATTCCTGATGTTCTCATTGGGGAAAATAAAAATAAAATTCTCTGCCAGTCCACTGAATTCTCTCCAAAAAGGTAGAAAACAAGCAATTTCATTATTAGATAAACATTAAATCAGATTGCAACGCACACCACAGGCAATTTGCTAAAGCAATTGTAAGAACAGAAATAAGTCACCATTTTATAAAAATAGGCAGATGCTGCCAGGCGCAGGGGCTCACGCCTGTAATTCCAGCACTTTGGGAGGCCGAGGCAGGCAGATCACGAGGTCAGGAGATCGAGACCATCCTGGCTAACACGGTGAAACCCCGTCTCTACTAAAAATACAAAAACATTAGCCTGGTGTGGTGGTGGGGGCCTGTAGTCCAAGCTACATGGGAGGCTGAGGCAGGAGAATGGCATGAACCCGGGAGGTGTAGCTTGCAGTGAGCCGGGATCGTGCCACTGCACTCCAGCCTGGGCAACACAGTGAGACTCCATCTCAAAAAAAAAAAAAAGAAAAAAAAAAAAGGGCAGATGCAACCCATTGCATGTATGTTCTCAAGACAAAGGACAACTTGTCCACTGGTAAGAGGACTTGACAGAACCATTTGTTCTACATAGTTTATCCCAAATTTGCTTGGTAGTGCATGGACATCTGCATTGGCTGATTGTTTTTATCCAAAATGTCTTATTCTGCTATGCTATGCTATGCTATGCTATACTATGCTATGCTGTGCTGTGCTATGCTATGCTATGCTATGCTGTGCTATGCTATGCTGGTAATTACGACTGAGAGCCAGAAACCTAGTTAAACTCCTATAGACAGAAATATAGGGGTACTATCTTCCCTATGTGTACAATTCAAAGACAGGGGTCCAAGTTTCTTCAGGAAAAATACTCTTGAGTAATAAAACTGTTAGGATGCTTTTAGCTTTTCGGAAGATTTACATCCAAATAAAAAAGACAGAGAAAGAATTTGCAATTACTTGTTTTTAAAGAAAATGATGTAAGAGAAAAGAAGGGATATTTTTCTTTTTGGCACCGAAAAAATCATGTTTGTTGTTGTTTTTGTTTTTAGATTTGTTTTCACCCTTACACTGTACAACACTGGTTTACAGAAGGAAGCAATTTTGCTCCCTAGGGGTCACTTGACAGTGTTGGGAGATATTTTTGGTTGTCATAACTGGGAGATGGGAGGCTACCAGCATCTAGTGTGTAGAGGTCAGGGATGCTGTTAACACATCTTACAGTGCATAGGACAGTCCCCTGCAACAAAGAAATATCCAATCCAATATGTCAACAGTGCGAGGATATACTTATATAACTCTTCCAAAGGCCACCAGCATCTCATATGTGAGGGGAACTATTTCTCCCCCACATCACATCTGCTCCTAACTGAATATGTGCTGAGGATTGCTTCCCAACATGGTCTGTTTTCTTACCGTTGTCCTGGGCTCCCCTAGCTGCTACACTCTCTCCATTCCACTTCATTCATCCCCCAAAACAGCAAATGCACTTGTATTTTTGTTCCAGTCTAATGATTAACAGCACCCACTTGTTATATATTTATATATGTTTGCTGTACAAAATATATATATTTGCTGTCCCAATGTAATTATTTTACATATATACTATATATATAATATGATATAGTCATCTTGTGTATAAGCCAATTGCCAATAATTTTACTGTCAAGAATTCTCCTCAGAACACTTATGCCATTAACAGAGCCTCTCAGAATGTTCTGGTGAACATTTAAAAAATGACTTTCTGCAGGAGGGTGGGAATGCCCTGACTTGGAGGGCTCGTGATTTATGTAGTATACATACTTCCAACATGATCAATTTCAGGCTATCATTTAAAGTTCAGAGGATTTGAAAACAGGGCTAGTGGTGGCTCTGTTTAAAGATCTCAGAGACCCATTTTCTGCTTTGTTGTTCTGCCATCTCTAGGTGTGGCACTGAGCCTTCGTCTCATGAGCAAAGATGACAACTAGAACTATAGTCATCACTGGGGCAAAGAGCATGAGCCAGATAGCTTTTAAAGAAGGCTGACCCATAAGACTTTTACTTAGGTTTTGTGGTAGGTTAGATTGTTGGGCAGCAAATATTCATTACCCATCTCTCTTCATGGGAGGAGTTTATTCCCTTTTCTATTGATGTTGTGCTTGGCCATGTGATGTGGTTTGGCTGTGTCCCCACCCAAATCTCATCTTGAATTGTAATCTCCATAATCTCCACGTGTCAAGGGAGGCACACAGTGGAAGGTGATTGGATCATGGTGTGGTTTCCCCCATGCTGTTCTCATGATAGTGAGTGAGGTCTCACGAGATCTGGTGGTTTTATAAGGCAGTTTTCTCTGCTCCAGCATGCTTCTCCTCTCTCCTGCTGCCTTGTGAAGAGGTGCCTTCTGCCATGATTATAAGTTTCTTGAGGCCTCCCCAGGCATGCAGAATTGTGAGTCAGTTAAACCTCTTTTCTTTATAAATTACCCAGTCTTGGGCAGTTCTTTATTGTAGTGCTGAAATGTATTAATACACCATGTAACTTGCTTTGGCTTCATAGCAGATAGAAAATATTTCTCTGCTCCTTGACTTTAGGTTTGACTATATGACTTGCTTTGGCCAGTGAAATATTAGTGAATGTAATATGAACAGAAGCTTGAACAGTGCCTGTGTAAATGGGTTTGTTCTCTGTCTTTTGTCATGAGAAGAACATGCCTTAGAGAACTGCTGGTTCAGGATAAGAGACACAGAAAGCTGACCTGAACCCTATCCATAGCTTAGAGCCAAGCCCGGAAGTTCTAAATCAGTTCTATATTAGTTGAATTCCAGGAGACTTCACAGATATGTGAGTAAGACATGTATGCTTATACTTGTAACCATGGAATTTTAGAGGAGCTTGTTACACAACACTGTTTTGGCAATACCTGACTAATCCTGTTTGCCACATTTAGTCTAATGATTACGCCTATCTACTAGAGAGGCTGTTAAGTGGAAACTTTTCTCTGTCATACACTCTTAACAAAAAATCAGAGTTTTAAAAAATTACTAAAGGAGGAGGGTAATGGATATTTAGGGCAACTAACGATGTCTATTACAATTTTAGACTTTGCCTTTTTAGTAAACATCTATCCTCCTCATTATTGAGATTCGCAAAGTGGTCAGAACAGTCTTTTATAGGAGCAAGTGTGTCTGTCTTCCTTGGTATTTTTAATTCCTGAGTAATCTGTTTATTGTCACAATCAAGTTTGAAATGTCTCTTTAAACTGTTAGTTCCTGGGTTATTCATTTAGTCCAATGATAGAAATAAAATCATTGGATTTAACATTGTTTCCAAAGGGACCTATTAAATCTGCCAGCTTAGAGACAGGAAGAGGCTGCAAACAAGAATGACACACAAGCCGGCATTTGACTCATGGTGCTTGGTTTAATTGTAAGTGTGTATGTGGCAACTGGAGAACACAATAAAGTCATTATACTTTTTTATTGCAGCTCTCGACCAAAGCAGGGAACTGGGGAAATCTAGTTTAGAGTAGACAAAATAAATACAAACTGTACAACCTACCTCCTTGCTCCAGCAGAGCCCCACGTCACCTGCAATAAGCTGCATACTTTCACAACCAGCCTTGGATGGACTTCCCTAATGCTAATCTTGTTGAAGAATAGACTGAGAAGAAAACAGTGAAATGGAAAATGTGGAATTCAGAAGTGAAGTTGGAGAAAGATAGTTGAGAAGATTGGCGTCAGTAGTCTGATTATGACAACTAGAAAGCTGAACACCTGATTAGACAAAGGGCATAAAATAGATTAAGGATTGCAGCTAGCTTGGCAACAAAATGAGACTATATCTTACAAAAAAAATTTAAAAACTAGTCATGCACAGTGGAGCTTACCTGTAGTCCTAGCTACTTGGGAGGCTGAGGCAGGAGGCTCACTTAAGTCCACGAATTCAAGGCTGCAGTAAGCTCTGATCACCCCACTGCACTCTAGGATAAAGAAAAGAGAGAGATCTCATCTGTAAAAAATAGATAAATAAGCAAATAAATTTTAAAATTAAAAAAAAAAGTCAGCTGCCCAAAGAAGCTAAGCTTTCTTATTCTAAGAGACCTGAAATATGCCAGCACCAAAATCACTTAGTTTATCTAGTCACATAATCCATTTTCAAATTTAGTACACTATGTTTTCTTAATTATCCTTTATTATCAAGAATTTTCGATGGGAAAATCCTCAATAAAACACTGGCAAACCGAATACAGCAGCACATCAAAAAGCTTATCCACCACGATCAAGTGAACTTCATCCCTTGGATGCAAGCCTGGTTCAAAATATGCAAATCAATAAACGTAATCCATCACATAAACAGAACCAATGACAAAACCCACATGATTATCTCAATAGATGCAGAAAAGACCTTTGACAAAATTCAATAGCCCTTCTTGCTAAAAATTTTCAATAAACTAGGCATTGATGGAATGTATCTCAAAATAATAAGAGCTATTTATGACAAACCCACAGCAAATATCATACTGAATGAGCAAAAACTGGAAGCATTCCCTCTGAAAACCGATACAAGACAAGGATGCCCTCTCTCACCACTCATATTCAACATAGTATTGGAAGTTCTTGCCAGGGCAATCAAGCAAGAGAAAGAAATAAAGGGTATTCAGTTAGGAAAAGAGGAAGTCAAATTGTCTCTGTTTGCAGATGACATTATTGTATATTTAGAAAACCCCATAATCTCAGCCCAAAATATTCTTAAGCTGATAAGCAACTTCAGGAGTCTCAGCATACAAAATCAATGTGCAAAAATCACAAGCATTCCTATATACCAACAACAGAAACACAGAGCCAAATCATGAGTGAACTCCCATTCACAATTGTTACAAAGAAAATAATATACCTAGGAATACAACTTACAAAGAATGTGAAGGACCTCTTCAAGGACAACTACAAACCATTGCTCAAGGAAATCAGAGGGGACACAAACAAATGGAAAAACATTCCATGCTCATGGATAGGAAGAATCAATATTGTGAAAATGGCCATATTGCCCAAAGTAATTTATAGATTCAATGCCATCTCCATCAAGCTACCATTGACTTTCTTCACAGAATTGGAAAAAACTACTTTAAATTTCATATGGAACCAAAAAAGAGCCCTCATAGCCAAGACAATCCTAAGCCAAAAGAACAAAGCTGGAGGCATCACGCTACCTGACTTCAAACTATACTACAAGGCTACATACAGTAACCAAAACAGCATGGTACTGGTACCAAAACAGACATGTAGTCCAATGGAACAGAACACAGACCTCAGAAATACCACTACACATCTACAACTGTCTGATCTTTGACAAATCTGACAAAAACAAACAACGGGGAAAGGATTCCCTCTTTAATAAATGGTGCTGGGAAAACTGGCTAGCCACATGCAGAAAGCTGAAATTGGATGCCTTCCCTACACCTTATACAAAAATTACCTCAAGATGGGTTAAAGACTTAAATGTAAGATCTGAAACATGAAAACCCTAGAAGAAAACCTAGGCAATACCATTCAGGACATAGGCTTGGGCAAAGACTTCATGATTAAAACACAAAAAGCAATGGCAATAAAAGCCAAAATAGACAAATGGGATCTGATTAAAATAAAGAGCTTCTGCACAGCAAAAGAAACTATTATCAGAGTGAACAGGCAACCTACAGAATGGGAGAAAAAGTTTGCAATCTATCCATCAGACAAAGACAGGAGATCAGACACACCTCGTAATAACTCCCCTCCCAGCATTAATGTTAAAACAGAAATCATAAGATTCACAGAGTAGACTCTTTATGGCAATGAAAAACAAGTTATAACTAGGACCTAATGCCATGCCAAGCAAGGGTTAAGTCACACACTCCTACACTTAAAGAATAAACTATGATTTTTCTTTTTCTCTAGCAGTTAAACATGCACTGGCCTCGAGATCAGCAACATTAAAACAATTACAATTCAACCAGTCACAGACACTGACAAGCTGTAACCCCTGTTTCATCAGCCATAACTACAGCTTACTTTGGACAGGAGACTGACTTCAGTCACTTTCTCCTGACTATGGATTGTTTTTTATAAGAAATAAAGTCTTCTTTTCCAAATGTATAAATTGTGGGTGTTTTTTTTTTTTTTTTTTTTAAGTTGACATACATCAGCGCAGCTTGGTGATTTCACAACTAATATGACTGTCTTATGGATATTAGAGATTTAACCAACACTTATTTCAACATGACAGTAGGTGTCTGTATACTTGTTTGGGGAAAAAAAAAAGCCACATTTTTGCTTCACTTTCACTCCACCACCACCACAATCATCAACACAGAAGACTTCTGTGACCCATTGTGTGGGGTTCTCTGCACCACCAAGTAAGCAACCGATTCTGCAGCAGAAATCAGCTGGGTGTCCTCCAATTCAATTCTGATTCTATCTACCTGGTGATAGCATCAGATCTGGCAAATGGGGGCTCAGTCCTTGAGACTGCATCCCACCCCTTCAGACACCAGTCACAAGTCTGGGCTTCCAGAACTTCTGACCCACCAGCTTCCAAGATGGGGTTCCCATAACTCCCTCTTTAGGTTTGATTAATTCGCTAGAATGGCTCACCAAACTCAGGGAAACACTCGCTTACATTTACTAGTTTATTATAAAGAATATTACAAAGGACACAGCGCATAGCAGGAAGGGCTGAGAGCTTCCATGCCCTCCCTGGGTGCGCCATCCTCCAGGAACCTCCATGTGTTCAGCTGTCTGGAAACTCTCTTAGCACTGCCCTCTTGAGTTTTCATGGTAGCTTTTTCACTCAGGCATGATTGAAACATACAACCATAGGAAAATATGATTGGACAAAAGGGTATGAACTAAACCCAGTAATGCCTGTCGGTGCAGATTCTTTTTGGCCTCTCCGTGTAGCATTTTTTCTTCTGGGATATGGGGCAGGACACTCTCTGGCAGGTGAAAGGAGGATAGGACAGCATCAGAGAGAGATTCTTTCTATTGTAATAAGTGTTATGAGAGTTATAAGCCAGAAACTGTGGATGAAAATACATATATGTATCATATTTTATGTATGGTATATATCATATACATAATATCTCATATTTTATATATCATATTATATATGTGATAGTTATATATAAATATCCTCTGTAAAATATTATATATATCTCACAATACCTAAAATGATGCAGTCACCATTATTTGGTTGCTGTGTCCTCCACCTACCCCCACTCCTAGGTAGATTTAGCCAGTGAATTTTAGTGGAAAGGCCATTGACTTTGAACCAGTATAGGCCTGGATTAGTATTTCACCAGAGTCATTCAAGAGATGTGTAACCTTAGCCCAAGGGACTCATTTCTCCGAACCTCAGTATCTTCACCTATTAAATAGGGATAAAAGCAATGGTAAAAGCATATGAATATTAACCAAGATCACATAATAATAAGTGTCTAGTATGATGTCTGATATTATGAGCAGGCCCCAAATAAAAATTAACTGCTATTAATGGCATCAGCAATAATAAGACATGTCTAAATCATGTAATAGCAAATAATGCTGAAAACCTGGCTCAGGCTGTATAATCATCTAGATGTGTATTTAAATCTTAGCTACACCAATTACAAACTATGTAAATACATAGAATATATTCACACCTCTGGCAAGTTACTTAACACCTCTGAAAATAAGTTCCCACATTCATGTTGTAGAAAATAATACAAACTTTATCAAGTTAAGATGAAAGTTAAATAAGATTCTGTGTATAAGGAATTTAGCCGAGTTTCTAGCATATGAAAAGCCCACAACTGATGATAACAACTATTGTATTATGACTGTTGTTAGACATTGTAAAGGCTAAGTAAGCTAGGGTATAGAAAGCTCTTAAAAGGATACCTTAGGTAGTAAGTGCTAAAATTGCAGCAATCAACACTTATCACCACAAATATACCATCACTACTACCTCTACTACCAATATTATTAAAGATTGACTTGGCAATTCCAAACTTCTAAACATCAGAATTGAACAGATGATTACAATGAGTGGCGGATATGTGTAAGACAAAAGTATTCCCCAAAATTTCTAGTCTCTGCACACTCACCTTCATCCTGTAGACTAACTTCTCATTGACAAATGAATCTTCCCTAAATGCTATTTGTTTTAAGTCCAGATACAGAAACAAGATTTCATATGTTGATCATCTAAAAAATAGTACTTGAACTTTTCTACAAAAAGTTCAAACCTAGCTAAGCAGGTGTTCTTCCCCAAACCCAGCAAGACTGTGAAGATTACTATTCAGAAATTCAAAAGTTCACACATCTTTTTTTTCTTCTTCTTCTTCTTTTCAGTATCTTTAACCTGCTGGTGGTCATATTCTCTGGACTTCAGTAAGCTTCCCTGCCTCTTATTGAATAATCTAGGACCTTCACTTCTTGAATAGGAGTAGAAATACATCCACAAACTTTGCTCATCAGGAAACACTGAATTATTTTCCTTAGAAGCAGCAGCTAGATTCAGTATCTGAGAGAAATACAGAATACTTTTTCCTTTTTCATGCTGTGAAACTAAATTCAGTCTTCATGACCAGGAAGTTAGAAAAGGACTTACTCTTGCGAGTGACTGAAGGGGAATATAGCATCCTTTGAAAGAAATAACATATCCCAGAGGACACAGAAATAGTTTGAGAGGTGGGAGATGTAGTTTATTTTTCTGGATCCTACATGATCATCTGTATAATCTGATTTAAATTCTGCACTGTTGATATATGTCATATTATTTTCTTACCAGTATACTGGGATTAATCAGAAACATGAAGAGGGAGACAAAGGTGAAGATGAACTAGGTAATTTAACATTTGTTTGCTGTAGTTAATTGCTGCAACAACTTAATGAAGAGTTATCTTTATTTTAGGGATAGGGAAACGGTGGCTTATAGGACTAAATTACTCACATAAATCAACGTCTGGAAAGCAGCAGAGACACAATTTGAGACTCAGTTGTCTGAGGTCAAGGTCACTGTTCTCTTTTTGTTCCATGCTATACTGTCTTAAAACAACAACAATAAAATAACAACAACAACAAAAGACCTTTGCTCCTCCTGTCCTAAATAAAATAACTGACTTTATCCACCTTTGCCTCTATACATACAAATTTTCTTTAGTGACTCTTGCTACTGTTTTTTTTTAAACTTTTATTGTAGGTTCAGGGGTACAAGCACAGGTTTGTTAGATAGGTAAACTCACGTCACAGGGGTTTGTGTACAGATTATTTTGTCACCCAGGTACTAAGCCTAGTACTCAATAGTTATTATTTCTGATCCCCTCCCTCCTTCCACCCTCGATTCTCAAAACTTGATAAATGGTATCTAACTAAACTAAGAGCTTCTGCACTGCAAAAGAAACTATCAATATAGTAAACAGACAACATATAAAATGGGAGAAAATATTTGCGATCTATGCATCTGACAAAGATCAAATATGCAACATCTATAAGGAACTTAGACAAATTTACAAGAGAAAAAGAAATAACCCCATTAAAAAGTGGGCAAATGACATGAAGAGACACTTTTCACAGAAGACATATAGATATAATTCATTTCCTTAAGGTTTACAAACAGGTGGTAAATAATCCAAGACCACTCTACCCTACTCAGCCCCACCACACATGCTAGGGTTACACTATTGGAGAAAAACCCATTAGAACAAATGTAACATCCAGGCCAAAGAGGCCCAACTCAAGCTCCATTTTGTAAGGGCTGTAGTTTAGCTGAGTTGCTAATTCCTGGGCATGAGAATCTTTATTGCTATTATCACTTGAAGCCTGTGTCTGTTTGTAATACCTGGAGGGGTTCCTTATTTTGCAATTTTATGCTATCAACAGAAAAGATATATTCAGAGGAGCTGTGTGAACCAGACTATAAATTCAGATCCTATTGCTCTAGTTTTATTTGATACTCACACAGACAGAAGGTCCTTTCTTAAGCTGAAAACCTGTAATGGAAGTTTATTACCCTGTGGGCCAGATAAAATGCACAAGAATATGTCTGGTTTAGACATCGTCTTTTATATACCTATCTTTTATATATGAGGACATTTTTTTAAAAAATCCTTTTATTATTAATGAAATATAGTTATATGTGTTACATAGAAAGAATGGTGTTCTCCCTAGGGTGTTCAATTATAATGTTGTCTAGGAAATGGTTTTTAATATTTGTATCAGTTAGTAGGTAATAAGACTTGTGGTAATTTTTTACTTTTTTTATATTATTTGAATTATTTAGAATGAGCATGTATTATATATTATTTTCACATAATCCATATGAAGTATTCTATTATAACAATATATATGGAGCACACAAAATTCTGTCTCTTAAAATGTGTTATGCTATTAAAACAGTAAGTAAAAATATTGTTATCAATTAGATTGCCATGTTATAACTGTATAACAGTAAAACTTATAGAGTACGTGAATGACCTTACATTGAACTGAGAAAGTCCCATTCCAAAAAATAACAAAGCAGTTGCTTCCAAACAACACCTCATACATTAGTTTCCACCCATTTGGGCATGGATGCTGAATAAATGATGCACGCCTACTGACAGTCACATAGCATCCAAACTCACATTACAGCAAAGCATGATATTAAAGTGTTTGACTGTATTTATCATGTTAAAATACTAATTTTGTTCAAATGGTTGAGGAGTAATGATGTGTATTAATTTATCTGACAGACTGCCTCCTCCACCCCATACCTCTAGCTCAGGTCTTTATTAACTCACATATGTGCCCCAATCCCTACATCAAGTAGTATTATTTATTTACCTACTTTTTGTATGAAGCAGAACCCATACAATGAAGAGAGCTAAGAGGCCGAGTTTATCTACACAATAAAGGGTTGACATGGAGGGAGAAGAAAGACAGAAAACCATACAGGTGGGTTTAAATGAATATTTGGAGAGCATCTGAAAGACACTCTCTTCATATACATATTACATGTATATGATATATATTTACATATGTAATAATATATATAAATATTATAAAGTACCTATAAAACATATCTAAACTCAGAGTGGAAACGAATGAGTTTTGGAAGTATTGTTAACTATCAATTTGTTGCCTTTTTTTTAATATCAAGCTTTTATCAAATAGGTGTTAATATTTGTTTCTAATTATTTTTGGCTTTCCGCTCTGTGCCTTTTCGAATACTATTCTATGTAAAGACTGAGTCATATGGACTCCAAACATATCTAGTTTCAAATTCAATATAAATGAAATGCTTTTATGGTATCAGTAATAGATCTTTTTAAAAAGAGAAAGGGGGCTGGGCATGGTGGCTCACACCTGTAATCCCAGCACTCTGTGAGGCCAAGGCGGGCAAATCACCTGAGGTCAGGAGTTCGAGACTAGCCCGCTCAACATGGTGAAACCCTGCCTCTACTAAAAATACAAAAATTAGCCGGGCGTGGTGGCACGTGCCTATAATCCCAGCTACTTGGGAGGCTGAGACAGGAGAATGGCTTGAACCCGGGAGGTGGAAGTTGCAGTAAGTAGGGATCGTGCCACTGTACTCTACCTTGGATGACAGAGCAAGACTCTGTCTAAAAAAAAAAAAGAGAGAGAGAGAAAGAGAAAGGGTAACATGATTAGTAGTGCATAATACCTTTATTCTGGTTTCCTTTGGTCCCTCTTCTTCATTCATCTACTTTGCTAGTATTCTATGATGACTGCAATACTCCATCAGAACAGTCACCTTGATTTTTGGCTAATTTCAGAGGCTCTAAAATTTCTCTGTTTATCTCTTATAGTAGAAAATATTCACAAGCCATTCTTCTGTAGTTCAAAATATTGTTCATAATTTTCTGCTACAATGCTCAGTTTAAGACCAAGAAGGCCAAAAACCTTGTGATTGACAATAATAGTCATTACCAGCCTGGACTAAGAAAGTACTGCGTTTTCAAAGCACAAGGACTAGCCGTTATATCAGCACAGAGGTGCCTGGGCAGGGCTTCCCTAACAGTTTACATTGAAAAGAGAAATAAATTGCTTGCTTCTTGTTCTTTTTTAAAAAGTACTCTTAATGCTGTTTATAGTCATGAACTTTTTTCTCCAATTAATTTCTGCATGGTACCGTGTGGAAATCCATTGATAGTATTCATAGCTAACAATACTTCCAAAACTCATTCGTTTCCATACTGAGTTTAGATATGCTTTACAAGAACTCTGTAGCTGAAAATCTGTGTTTGGGTTTGGACTTTATCAATTTTTGAAAAGAAAAGAGTATACATAGCCATTTCAATAGCTGTTTCTTTCTGTAAGAAATACATACTATAAAGATGTGTTGAATTCTGCTGTTTTCTTAAAACCTTGACTTGGAGAATAGGCACTTTTCACAGAAAAAAGGAAAAATACATTTCTCCCTTCCTTTACTATTGTTTTCAGGTGATTTTCCCCAGCAATAAACTTAAAGTTTTCATAAAATAAATATTAAATCATACTAATTGCATTATTTTCATTATTTTTCTTTTGAGGCAAATGAGTTACCAACAGGGTTTTCAAAGTGCATTCCACAGATGAGTAATATGTCTAACATTTCAATTAAACATATTATGGTTGAAAATTAAGTATCTAGTTCAAAAGTTCAACAGAACATGGATAAATCAGTTGCTTACCATGAGACCTGTTGCTAAGTGAGGATGTTTTTGTCAATTTGGAAAAAGAGAGCATCGACTATTACTCTATTAGAGTTTTCTTGGTTTTCTTGAACCTTTCATCTCAAATTATTATTGTGCTTTCACTCTTTTAAAAACAGTCCTGCTGGCTTTAGTTCACTTCTTTGGCTTCACAGCTTCAAGGAAGGTTTTAAAGACAGAGTTCACATATCACCCTAGCAACCTGGTTGGAGAAAAGCGATGTTTCCTAAAATATTATAAAGCAAATCAAGCATCTGGCTGATTTATTAGATAGAGCTAGCCACTTGTTCTTAACTGGTCATGTTGTTCTGGTGAAAAGTGAACAATGCCAGGTCTTAAAGGTGTTAAATGTGTTTCCTGAAAGCATTATGTGCAATGGCAAGATCAGCTCTTTATTCTCAAAAGAGTACATTAGCAAATAACTATTAAATTAATGTGAACTATTTTTGTGTGTGTGTGTGTGTGTAAGCAGTGTTTGGCAAAAATCAAGTAAGTGGCAAAATACTCAGGCTGAATGTGAATTGGCACTGTTTGAGAATATGTAAAACATGTAACCTGGCAAAAAGCTGCAAATTGAATAATTATGTTGCAGTCTCAAGATGGACACATACTTTCTTTTTTCATTATTAAAGAAAACAAACAGTCACCTAAGGTGGCTACACACAGGCATACTCACTACTAATCAAGAGATACCGTGTTTTCCTCTCTCCTGCTATGTGTGGGTTTTCCTACCAGTGAGGGCTTCCAATCCTGGATTAATACTTTTCTCTTCATCTTTCTTCTGCAATTTCTAGATCAACACTGGGACCAAAAATTTTGCACACTTCTATATCAACTTACCAGAAAATTAGAAACGCTAAGCACAGTTATTAAAAAGTAAGCACATTTCCCAATGTTGTATATTGTTCTCACTCTTATCTTTTTTCTCTTTATTATAAAATTTCAGCTTGGTCCAAGAGAAAGAAGTAAATAAACAAAATTCCAAGGCCAGGCTCGGAGGCTCATGCCTGTAATCCCAGCACTTTGGGAAGCCTAGGCAGGTAGATCACGAGGTCAGGAGTTCAAGACCAGCCTGACCAATATGGTGAAACCCCATCTCTACTAAAAATACAAAAATTAGCTGGGCATGGTGGTGAGCACCTGTAGTCCCAGCTGCTCGGGAGGCTGAGGCAGGGGAATCACCTGAATCCGGGAGATGGAGGTTGCAGTGAGCTGAGATCTCGCTACTGCACTCCAAACTGGATGACAGAGCAAGAGTCTGTCTCAAAAAAAATAAATAAATAAAAGAAGAAAAGAAAAGAAAATTCCAGATAGATGACAGAGGGGTTTGGGGCTTGTGACAGCCATATTATTGCAAAGCTATCCGACACCAGCTCTCTGGTAGCTCTCTGTGCAAATCACTCCAAAGTGATAATTGTCAAAATTTTCCCCCACTCTAAGGGAAGCATTGTGTTAGAGCATAATCTCCACTGAATTCCAACAGCAACTCACTTTTGCCCAACAGCTAAATGGACTCTTAACCACCATCTTATCTGAATAGCTTCATTACTGATAGACCATGTTAGAAAAGAGGACAATGAGATACCCACAGAATTTAGCTTATTAGTAGTAAAATTTAAGAACGAGTGCCCATGTCTTTGCTTTGTAACTGAATGCAGGTTCAGCCACTCATTGCTTGAGAAGTCAAATAACAAGGACGAGATTCCATAGAAAGGAAGTGACTTTATTTGCCAAAGCTAGCAATGGGGAACTGGTTCAGGCTCCTGCCTTAATGGAATTGCTTCAAACTTGGGGCAGAAAGGAAGAGCTTAAAAAGGGAAGTTTGGCATGAGGGAGATGCAGAAGGGGGCGAGGCAGTACAGGTCTATGTGACTGGTTCTGATGACATATCTTGAGTTATTGCCCCATCCACTGAATGGGCTGGTGCCATGGCGGGCACAGCCAGGTTGTAAATTAACCACAACCTTGAAGTGATCTCCTGATGGGGGAGAATTTCACAGGCACCTGGGTTGTTTTAAGATCTCCTCTCTGAAACTTTGAAGGAAACATATAGTTACATAAGCTAGGGGTGTAAGGAGTGCCTGGTGCACAAGGAGCAAAGGTTATAATCACATTCTTGAGAGCTAAGGCATGAGTACACATGAAAAACAAGAAAAGGAGAAAAAGGAAAAAACTATTTTGAAGAAAAAAGGGTACTTGGTTATACTTCTAGGTAATTACAATGTGATTGTTATGATGTTGCAGGTGAGAATGTTAGAAGAAAGATTTTAACAAGAATTCAAGAACATAATAAAATTGTAAACAGCATATACAGCCTATTTTCTCTGTAATCTGAAGACCAATTGCATGGTCTGTTGGACTAACGCTCAGTACTCATTTTCTGTCCCTACCCACCTCCCACAACTCAATTTTTTTTTCTCCCATATGTTGGTGTTTTTTTTTCTGTGACTGATTCTACAAACCCATAAAAATATTAAGTGATGGTTTAAATATTGTCTGATAACTCTCATGCACTTCTCAAAGGACTATAATACCATAGCCTTGCAGCAGTATAATTTGGCACTATACTTCAAAAGACTTTAAAAAATTCATTCTCTTTGACCTAGAAATTTTACTTCAAGGAATTTTCTAGTAGGGAAATAATCAGGAATGTGCACAAAATCAGCTATAGGGTATCAATTGTACATAATTTTAAAAGCATAAATGATCAAAATGTCCATCAATAAGAGATTGCTAAAATTAATTCTGGTATATTAATACAGTGAAATAATATGCAGACAATAAAAATATATTGTAACAATATAAGGTTTTTCTCATATTATTGCATGAACAAAATGAGTCATAGAAAAAATACAAAGTATGATTTTTTAGAAAAAATTTTTAAAAATCTGCTCTCCCTGCCATCTTGGAACCTGTGGCAGTCTACTGGAAATAGGACTTTTAAAACATTTCTGGAAAGCTATAGTCCAATGCCAAGGCCAGTTTTCTTGACTATAAATGGGGGTTCCAAAACCAAAGGGAGAACACAGCTCTTCTTAAAACGGCAGGTGGTTGTGCATGAGATGAAACTGAATTCTACTTGGGCGAGAGATGTGCTTATGTACGCAGAGCGAATCACAACACAGTGACGTCGGTGGTAAACCAAACAAAACAAAAGTAATCTGGGAAAAGGTAACTTGTGTCCATGGAAACAGTGGCATGATTGGTGCCAAATTCTGAAGCAATCTGCCTATTAAGGGCACTGGATACAGAATCCACGTGAAGCTGTACCCCTAAAGGTTTTAAACTGGTGAAAAGTAAATCAAAATCCATAAAGGGGGATTTGTGCTCTGGTAATTGAGTTGTTGTATGCTTAAAATGGCGAAGATTATTCAGCATTTTCAGAGTATAAGGAAGTCAGAGCTATATGAACTATAGGAATAATGATTCAAGGGTGATTACAGAGATTTAGACAATAACAAGGGTTTTAATGTACCTTAGTATAAGGCCTTATTGCGTGGATTGCAGGGGATAAGTAAGCTTTGGGGAAAGTGCAAAGGGGACCGTCTTCCTCATTATAATGAAAGGTAGTGAAAGAAGCTTAAAAGTATCTCTTAAATTACCTTGTAAGAGTATGTACTTGTTCAATATAGTTTGATTGGAAAACTGAAAAGCAAAAATGGAAATTAGAAATAATTTTAATGGAGATTATGTTGATGGTTTTTGGCAGCTCATTCGGATAGGCTAGGGCAAGATATCCTTGGAATTTGTGACTGGACAAAGCATTCCAGTATATAACACTTGACTAGGAATAAGTAATGCATAAACTGAAATATAAAAATAAAACTATATAATTTCATCTCAAAAAATGTACGCACATATATACAAATCAAAGCAAATAACAAGCTTTGATTTGGGAGATTATGGTTGAGATAGATAACTAGATATGTCATATGCTGTTCTTTAATTTTCCTGACTGAAAAAGCATTACTTAAGTAATCAAATAGGACATTCAGTTGCTTGAGGTTTTATGAGATGGGGTCTCACTTTGTCACCCAGGCTGGAGTGCAGTAGTACGATCTTGGCTCACTGCAACCTCCACCTTCCAGGCTCCAGTGATCCTCCAACCTCAGCCTCCCAGCCCTAGCTGGGACCACAGGCACATGGCACCACGTCTGGCTAATTTTTTTGTAGAAATGGGGTTTTGTCATGTTGGCCAGGTTGGTCTCGAACTCCTGAGCTCAAGTAATCCATCTGCTTCAGCTTCCCAAAGTGCTGAGAGTACAGGTGTGAGCCACTGTACCTGACCACTAACTTGCTGTTTTTAAATTAGCTAATAACCATAAGTTATACCTCTTGTAGGTATTTACCTTTGAAAAGTTTTATCACCAACACATTACTAGTCCTTGACTAAAAAAGAAAGCAATTATCAAAAGAGATCAAATTCCATCCTATTCACCCTTTGCCTCAGGAAATAAAAAATGAGAAATTTGACCTACCAGACTAGCTCAGAAAAGTTGCCAAATCTTGTTATGGGACATGCAGATGAAATATACTGCACGCTTAGCTAAGGATAAGATTTGTTCCATCGTTGTCAATGTACTAGTGTCAGAAAATGTAGTTACCTATCTTTTTATTTACTTATGTTCAGGCTAAGATAATTATATTTGAAGAGAGAGGGATTAAAAAGGCTCAAATAGAGAGAGAGAAAAAAAGAAAGCTCAAACCTGGGTAATCAAACTTTGTCTATTCCTAAGAGGCAAATGCAGAATGCCAGGGAAACAAATTATAGAAATATAGGGAGTGATACCACTAAACACTATTAGAATGACCAAAATCTAGAACACTGACAACAGCAAATGTTGGCAAGGATATGGAGTAACAGGAACACTTGTTCACTGTTGATGAGAACACGAAATGATACAGCAACTTTGAAAGACAGTTTGACATTTTCCTAGAAAACTAAACACATTATTATTATATGATTCAGCAATTGTACTCCTTAGTATTTATTCAAATTAGTTGAAAACTTATGACACATAAAAACCTGCATACTGATGTACCTAGATGTCCTTCAGTAGGTGAATGCGTAAATAAATTGTGGTGTATTCAGACAATAAATCATTATTTGGCACTAAAAACATATAAGTTATCATCATGAAAAAACTTGGGGGAACCTTAAATGCATATGACTAAGTAAAAGAAAGCAATCTGAAAGGGCTACAGACTGTATGAATCCAACTATATGACACTGGAAAAGGCGTGGAGACAGTGAAAATAAGGTGACAGAAAAAAGATAAGTGGTTGCCAAGGGTTAGAGAGGAGGGAGGGATGAACAGGTGGAGCACAGAGGATTTTTAGGGAAGTGAAACTATTCTATATGATGTTATAACAACGAACACATATCATTGTACATTTGTCAACACACATCGAATGTATAACACCAAGAATAAACCTCGATATGAACCACGGATTTTGGGTGATAATGATGTCTTAAATGTAGTCTTGTGATTGTAACAAATGTACCACTGTGGTATGGGATTTTGATAGCAGAGAAACGGTGTATATGTGAGTAAAATGAGTATATAAGAAATTGCCGTACCTTCCATTCAATTTCGCTGTCAGTCTAAAACTGTTCTGAAAAAAATCTATTGTATTTTAAAAATATGTATATATGGAACATTTTACAATGCTGATAGCACGATTTTAATTCTTCAAGTATAAAATAAGCAACATAATAAAAAAGAGAAAAGAAATGAGAAAAAATTGAGTTGGAATTTTTCTCCTAAGGATAGATGGTTTCATAACTGATTGTTATCAAATATTTATTTGTTCTCCAAGGCCATGTGTATGTTTGTCTTTGGTGGATTTTATGTTGCCAGATTGCTTCTTACTCATTGACTCATCTTCTTTCATGTTCTTTTGTAGTTTTCCATGTATTCATGCTGCTTTTAGCTTGGCTTGTCTGATTTCTATGTACTTTCATTACCGCTATTCTTCAATATAAAACAAATGGTAAACACAAACTCTGAGACCTGAAGACTTGGGGCATGTGGCTTCCTGGAATAAATGTCTCATTAAAAAGCGCTCATAAAAAGTCTTCCGTCCAAAATCAACTATAGCTTTAGGTTTTCCAGCACATAGAAAAATACAGAAAACCAACATTACACTCAAAGTAAAAACGACAGTACAAGTAGTTCCGGCATAAAAATATTTGCTGATGCCTACTGTATTTGTCTCAATGGAAAGATCAATTCATTTAACAGGCTATTCTTTTTTAGCAAGCACTAGCATGTCAGCTAAACAGAGACTATGATAGTGTCAGAGGTGTTTGGCAGAGCGACTCCATCTTGAATATGAGCTGTGTAAAATAAGGCTGAGACCTGCTGGGCTGCATTCCCAGGAGCTTAGGCATTCTTAGTCACAGGATGAGATAGGAGGTTGGCACAAAGGGTCACAAAGACCTTGCTGATAAGAGGATGTGCTAAAGAAGTTGGCCAAAACTTACCAAAACCAAGGTGTTGACAAAAGTGACCTCTGGTCATCCTCATTGCTCATTATTTGCTAATTATAATGCATTAGTATGCTAAAAGATTCCTCTCCCCCTACCCCCCGCCCAGTGCCATAACAGCTCAGAAATGTCGTGGCAACATCAGCAAGTTACCCTGTATGGTCAAAAAGAGGAGGAACCCTCAGTTCCAAGAATTGCTCACCCCTTTCCCAGAAAACTTATGAATAATTCACCCCTTGTTTGGCATATAATCAAGAAGTAACTATAAGTATACTTTGTTGAGCAGCCAATGCCACTGCTCTGCCTCTCGAGTTGCCATTCTCATGTTCCTTTACTTTCTTAATAAACTTGCTTTCACTTTACTCTATGGACTCGCCCCAAATTCTTTCTTGCACGAGGTCCAAAAACCCTCTCTTGGGGTCTGGATCCGTACCCCTTTCAGGTAGCAATATGATGCTATTTATTACACATAGAGGAATAACTGACTTATTTCCTCTTTGTCTAAAGAGATTTAAAAAAAAACCCAAAGATTTGACATTCTAGACTATTTCAAAAAAATTGTCAAATCCTATTATAAGATACATAGATGGGATATAATAACAACTTGGCTTGGGATGATATTTGTTATATCCTTGCCAGTGTTCTCCCATACGGTTGGTATTTGTAGAATATTCAATGTAATGGTGCACACTCCATCTCTCTGGCTGCCTCTGCCGGTCTTGTGACAGTATCTGCAGAAAGTAAGTAGGCACGTTAAAACAAAGGAATGATCATCAGCATTGAGTGGAGTGAGAGTTGCTATGGACCTTCCTAATACTTTAGAGACCGGCGGAATAACTCAATAAACCCCATGCCAGCCAGTTAACTGTAGACTAAGGGAAGAATCGGAAGCAGTCAAAACAGGCAGTATAAACTACTTTATTGAGAAGCTTTAATCTAAAGGACAGTGGAGAGATGAGGCATGCCAAAGGATTACATGGGACCAGAAGAGAATTTTTTCAAAGATGAGAAAAATTACAGCAAATTGGCATGATGATGGGTGTAATTCAGTCAGAGGGGGGAAATCACGTAGAAGAAAGTTGAAAGAATTGTTGAAGCAATGTCTTTGAGCAGATTAGAGTAAATGGAATATAGTGCATAAGTGGTGAGGTTAGCCTTAGATAAAGACTTATCTGTATAAACAACAGATAAATGACAGAGCATATACAGGGCAGACTGAGGCTGGCTACCTACTTTGTGATCCAAATACAAAATGAAAATGTAGGGCCCTGGGTAAGGGAAGTCAATCTATTTTCCTCAGGAGCTGGCTGTCCCAACTACAGTGGATGGGCATATTAGTTAAGGTTCTCCAGAGAAGCAAAACCAATAAATTTTGTGTGTGTGTGTGCAATTATGGAGCCTAGAAAGTCCAACATCTTCCTTCCCAGGCTGGAAACCTGGAAAGAACTGATGCTGCAGTTCAAGTCCAAAGGTAGTCTGCTGGCAGAATCCCCTCTCACTTGTGGTGAGTCAGTCTTTTGTGGTGTTGAAGCCTTCAACTGATTGGAAGAGGTGCACACACACACATTATGGCAGGCAATCTGCTTTAAAACTCTACCAATTTAAATGCTAATTGCATCAAAAACACTCTTATCGAAATATTCAGAATAATGTTTGACCACATATGTGGGCATTTTGGTCCCACCAAGTTGACACATAAATTTTTTTTTTTTTTTTTTTTTTTTGAGACGGAGTCTTGCTCTGTCGCCCAGGCTAGAGTGCAGTGGCCGGATCTCAGCTCACCGCAACCTCTGCCTCCTGGGTTCACGCCATTCTCCTGCCTCAGCCTCCCGAGTGGCTGGGACCACAGGCGCCCACCACCTCGCCCGGCTAATTTTTTGTATTTTTAGTAGAGACGGGGTTTCACCGTGTTAGCCAGGAGGGTCTCGATCTCCTGACCTCGTGATCCGCCCGTCTCGGCCTCCCAAAGTGCTGGGATTACAGGCTTGAGCCACCGCGCCCGGCGACACATAAAATTAACCCTCAGAATGGGTAACCCCTGAAGAGACTACATCTTTTCCCCAAGATGTGCTCAGGACTTGGATTAGGAGTGGGCGAGAGGTCCCTGCCTAGGTGACTGTTGCATGAATGGTCCAGTTGCCATACCAGCTTTCCTTGCCTTGCCCCAAGATGCCCACAGGGATGTGCCTGACCCTGACCCACCCTGCACTAGGGCCCAGGTCTTCTTCCTGGCATGGAGGGTAACAGCAGAATTCAGACCACCAGTCCAACCCAACCTGCAGCCCTATGTGGAGGATGTCAGGGGAGGGGAAGGCTGGGGTAGAGATTGAGTGAACAAGAACCCATTTGGGTGAGGCAGAGAAGCAGTACGAGGCAGGACCTGTGAGCTGTTTCCAAGTCCCTCAAGGGTACTCTGTTGTCATATTGGACTTCACACAAAACACAAATTCAAAGACAAAAGTATTAAGAATTGTTATTTTAAGATGACATCCACAGAAGATTAAACCCTGAACATAGTGCCTTCTGAGTATGGGTCCCTATGAGATTGCACGAGTCCCACAGCCATAAAATGAGTGCAGTCCCTTCTGATTATGGGTCCATAGGTGATTGCGCTGGTCCCACAGTCATAAAGTGTAACTCAGCCCAGATGGAGATAGGTAGTGTCTTAGTGAAGCTTGTGGAATTTTTGATTACTTTTATTTTCTCAATAAAAAGAGATGATCAACTAAAGAAAGAATTGGGGGTGGTGCTCTTAGAAGACAAAAAGAAATTAAATTATTTAGGAATAGTAGAAGAGAGAGGAAATGAACTAGAGAGAACAGTTCAAGGGCCCTATGTGTATTTAAGTCATGAATTTAAAAAAAGATCAAGCCACGAGATGGTGTGGTTTTCTTCAGCCACATTCAGATGTGTAGGTGCAGCAGGGAGGGGTATGTGAAGAGTTGGATTTAAGTGGAATTGGAATTTTTTTTTCCAGGAAAACATGATGAAGGAAAAGAGGGCTAAAGAGTTGAGCTTGTATATAAAGAAGTGATTACAATGTCAGAACATGGCCAAAAATAACCCAAAACAAAAAAAAAGAAACAAAATCATAGATTTCTTAGTAAATTCCAGACACTTTGTTCCAGATAGATTATCTTCTATCATTATATCATTAATATCATTCATTATATCATTAATCTTTATGTCATTATATCATTAATCTTCAAAACATTATTTGATATTGTATTTATTCATTTCACTGAACAAATATTTGTTGAGTACCTATTAGGTGGCAAGGACTTCAGCTTCAGCTGTTGCTCATTCACAGAGGTTTGGACTTTAATGAGGCAGGAAAATCACAATAACCACAAATAAATGAATAGGAAAATTCCAGGTAATGGGAAGTCCTTCAAGGACAATGTAATTGAGTAAGAAAGTACAGACTGAATGAGGTTGGAGAGGATACTAAATCAAGTGTTTAGAAAAAGTCTTTCTGAGATGACAACTGAGCTGAAACAAGGATGAGAAAATACACACTCTCCAACACACACAAAGTTAATTTGAGCAGAGGATGATGAGATAAGGCTTACATTCATAAGAGCAGCTGAAATACAGTGAAGCAGATGGGGGTCTTTCATTATACAGTCTGTGCCTAGCACAGTCTATGTGAATGGTGCCCTTCAGAGATTTGCAGTGCACAACCTGCACATAGGATCCTAAATTAAGGGAACTTAATGTTCAAGTGGGTGTTATATAGCAAATTCTCTGCTGAATTATCTCATCCAATTGCAAACACATAATTAAAGTACACGTAGAAATCACTACTCTCAGCCGGGCACGCTGGCTCACGCCTGTAACCCAGCACTTTGGGAGGCCGAGGCGGGCGGATCACGAGGTCAGGAGATCGAGACCATGGTAAAACCCCGTCTCTACCAAAAATACAAAACATTAGCCGGGCGTGGTGGCGGGCGCCTGCAGTCCCAACTACTCAGGAGGCTGAGGCAGGAGAATAGCGAGAACCCAGGAGGCAGAGCTTGCAGTGAGCCAAGATCGCACCACTGCACTCCTGCACTCCAGCCTGGGCGACAGAGGGAGACTCCGTCTCACACACACACACACACACACACACGCACAAGAAATCACTGCTCTCTCTGTATACATAATATATATGATATATATGATATGCTAAATATAAGTATATATTGAATATCATATATATTTAAATTACCAACAGATGTGGATTTCCATACTTTAGGAATTGGAGAAACTTCTTTACCCCGTGAGGTTAAGCTGTTTGTTTCTGTTTCTATCTGGTACCTATTTTTCTCTTCTTTTGTTGCTGCTGCTGATTTGTGTACGTGTTCTCCACTGTTCTGTCACACATGTCTGTGCTTGAATGCCATTTACTTTTAGCAGAAAGCTTATTTAACACTCTGTAGAAAAGACCTGGTTTCTACTTCTACAGTTACACAAGGTTCATTTTAAAAGAGAGTCATTACCTATTGTATTGTCTGTGGGGCTCTGATTTTCTTCCCCGTGCTCTGCAAAATACCTGTCACCAGTTTTATGTACGAACACTCTACTCTGAGTGATGTCTGTTCCTTCACCAGATGTCCCAGTGTTCTCTGGTCTTTCAGCACTGCTTCCGTGGGAAGAAATTTTATCCTCTGTTTCATTATGACAAAGTATAATTTTCTGATTGGGTATCGACTGTAAAGGAATCTCCATTGGGCAAAAACATGAATATCATAACAGTTATAATACAATGTAATTTTTCATATTCTAAATTATATATTCTCATGGATTTGCCTGTTTAGTTCCTTAATGACCATCGTATCACAAAATGAAAAGAACCATAGACTAGGAATCAGAAGATCTCTGTTCTAGAATTGTTGCTGATGCTTATTACCAACCTACTAAACATTGTTGATTATTATTTTTTCTCTTTAAACAGGTGTGATGATTCAGGTGTAGCCTACCGTGTTCTTCTGAAGACCAAAGAGATAATGTGGGTGCAGATGGTTTGTACACCAAAAATAAATAAATAAATAAACCACTTTGTAGACGTAAGGCATCATTATATCGGTAATTTTTCTGATGATGTCTCTGTAATACATTTATTTTAAGATCATAATTAAGAAAGGTCGTAAAAGGATACAAGTGAAATGACATCTCTGGCCAAAGATAATTATATGGAATATTCAAACATAACACTATCACACAAAAGCAAAAAGATTTTGCCACGGAAAACCTTGCCCTTGCTGTCCAGGAGATGGGGTTAAAGATATTAACAGTAATTGATCTTTTTGTGAATATGAGTCACGAGAAATTGAACTGTACTAATGTACTAATGACTTAAAAGCTTATGAACTGACCAAAATACATTCTTACACATGAGACAGAACATTGTGGCCTTACAAAGTACTGAGGTTATGTAGCTACCTTAAAAAACACCAAAGCGGAAGAAGTCTTACTGTCTTGTTTAACCCCTGTTTATTGAAGAAAGGAAGTTTCATTAACAAATTGTTACTAAAATAAAAATCTTCAGTAAGAAATTGATATGGAGAAACGGATTTGGAAGGATCACGGAGATGACAGGAATTCAAAAGGTAAATAAATGAGTAAGAATAGCTCATTTTAGAAGTGAAATGATCCCTTTAAATAAAATGAATCTAAGAACTTCCATCAGTTGGCATTGATTGGAGAATCAGCAGATAGAAAGGGGTTGCTGTATTCATTGTTACCAATTCTGTCTCCTTGGTTTTTACTTCTATCTGGGATTTTCTATTTTTCCTACTGCCATTAATATGCTGGTCCCCAAGGCTTCCCCTTAGTATACCAAGAGCCCTGCCTTGATTCCTCTAGCCTAAATCTGAGTCTATGAAGACTTAGTCTAAACTGAAACCAGTGTTAAATTTGGACTCTCAGAAATGTCACTCCCACCAGATTTCATGTTCTTGACACCACAGGTCACAATCCAAGCACAAGCTCCTAATTTCTCCTCTGACCCATCTGTCATTTCCACTCAGCCTAACAGATCATTCATTCACACGCTAACCTTCTTCACCGGATACTACCTTTACTATCTAAATTTCGTAGGAAACATCCCTCTCCAAAAACACCACATTCCCTGTAGCCATCTAAGCAGAAAATGTCCATCCTCCCAATCTACCAAATCTACCAAAATATCAAAATGCGGAGATTTTTTAGTCTGAATAAATTAGAAGCCAGAGGGTTTTTAACAGAGAAGTGATATGGTCTATTAAACGTTTTGAAAGAGCCACTCTGAGTGACATAAGTCAGTGAACACAAAAAGGAATATATTTCAATAATCCAAGTGATTGATAACGGTCTCTTGGACTAGCATGTTAGTGATTAGAGGTGCTTAAAACATGGTGAGGCCCTGAATATTTGTAAAGGTAGAACTGTCAACATTTGATGTTGAATTGGAAGGGGATGTAAGAAAAGAAGAGGCAAATATGTTTTGTGTGTATGCACACGTGAGTGTGTGTTTATTTGCTAATCAGGAGGGTGAAAGAGGGTGTCATATTGAGCTGGAGAAGACTAAAGAGGGAAGAGGATTATTTAGTAGGAGTGGTGGTAAAGAAGTTCAAAAATTCTGCTTTGGACATGTGAATTTAAAATGCCAATTCGATATTTGTGAAGAAACTTAAAAAGAGAGAGAGAGACTGAATTGTCAAATCTGGGATTAAGGAAAGAATTTGGAGCTGGATACATACATTTAGAAGTTTTCTGAACAGAGGTGGTATTTAAAGGCTTGAGACTGGAGATTATTCAGATAATAAATACACCTAGAGAAGATTAGCAATGCAAATACTGTACACACAAATGTAGAGAGATGTGGTAGAATGACAAAGGATACCAAGAAGGAGCAACAAAGGAAGCAGAGAGAATCAAGAGAGAAAGGCGTTTTGAGAACAAGTGAAAAAAAGCTTCTCAAGCAGGAGGAAACCATCAATTGATGCTGACAAGTCCAAATGAAGATAAAAGGACAAATATTTCCAGGAAATAGTTCTTTGGATTTAGGAGTTCTTGGGGTGGGCAGCTCATTTCCTGCATTTAATTGAGGATCTTTAGAAAGCCCTGTCACCAGAGAAAATCACTGTTTTCCAAATTTCCAAAGAACCCATGTTAGATGAAAATCTAAATATGAACAATAGTCAGCAATAACAACGACAGCGAAGATAGATAACATAATTAGGAATAAACAAAATAAGAGAAGTATAGGATCTGAATGAAAATAAAAGCTTTACTGAGGGCTACTGTGGTGGGAAGAATAAGGGCCCTCCAAAGATGTCTATGCTATAATTCCTGAAACCTGTGAACAAATTACCTTACTTGGCAAAGAGGACTTCGCAGATCATATTTAAAGATCTTGAGATAAAGAGATTATTCTACATTATCTGGGTAGTCCCAAAGTAATCGCTACTCTCTTTAAAAGAGGAAGGCAGGAGGATCAGAGTCAGAGAACATGTGACTCCTCTGAAAGAGGGCAGAGGGATCTGGGGCTACTCAGAAGGAATGCAGTCAGCCTCTAGAAGCTGAAAAAGATAAAGAAATTTTTCTCCCAGAAAGCTCTGCCAACTGATTTTAGACCTCTGACTTCAAGAACTTCATGGTAATACATTTGTTTATTCTCTAAGCCACTGTACTTGTGGTAATTTCTTGCAACCAACAACAGGAAATTGATACAGATTTTGAAAGACTTAAACCAATAGTAAGTAAGAAATCCCTTATCATTCATAGACAGATATCTGTATATGCCTGGAAAGGTTTTTGGAAAGACTCCCAATTGGGTAGTAAGATTTGGAACAGCCTTAGGGAAGAACATTTTACTTCATCTTTTATCCTCCTGTGCTGTTAGAATCTTTTTTTAAAAAATTAGCCATCTGTATATATCACTTTTTATACATTTTTTGAACATGCCTCCAATGGGATGAAACTTAAACCAATTCATTTCTAGTCACTGCACTAGGTAGTTTCACCCACCATTAGTGAATCAGAATGCTTCTGCCACTGTGAAGGACAAGAAAGTTTTGAGAAAGAAATGTGTGAACAGTTGGTTTGTCCTGCTGCCCTTAAATTTAAGCAGTCGTGTTTTATACCTTAGTATAGAAACATACAAAACCTAGAATCATAGAGAAAATGTAGCTAAGGTTTTCAAGCTTCGCCAGATACTCTGCAGTCCAAGTAATTACGAATCATCAAATGATAGTATTTTCTTATATTTAGAAATTACAATAGCTTTGAGGCAAATTTTGTATACCTACCCGTTATTGTTCATTTCCTCCTCGAAAGATGATTTAAATCAGGGAGGAGAAAAGAATGATAGAACAGCTCATGAATAATAGCTCAAGGTTTAGATAAATTAGGAGTTTGGTAGAGAACTGCTGTTATTCAGTATATGGTATTTTACTTGAATAATAACTGGGTAATGTGTGAAAAGGCATAAATGTGACTGTTTAGCAAGCAGCATGTTTTACTTAATGCAAATCACTAAGATGCAAATCCCTTTTGCAAACCCTCAGCATGTCTGCTTCATTATAAAATGATGCCACTGATGATGATCAAAGCAATAACTGTGTGTATGACTGAGAAGAATAAGATTCAATCAACAAGGTTTTCCTATTTGGGGACATTTACAAAACTAATATTTGCTTATTGTGGTAGACAGTTGTTTCTTGCTTTTTCAACCACAAACTATTCGGATTGCTGCACATTCACTGTTAGGCTACATATTGCTATTCTTTCTCAGAAGGCCACACATGATATCATTTGCTGTCATACTTTCATGTTTCCTCAGGTTACCACACTTTGGTTCTATATAACAAATTACATAGGATGGTACAAGACTTCAGTCTTATTCAAAAATATCATAAATGTAACCAATTCACCTACTATTACCTATATTCCCTAATAACTGTTTTTAAAATTCCAGAGCTTAAAAATTATTTCTAATAAATACAATTTTGGCATTCTATCCCTACACACTAAAATACACATTTTCTTTCTACATAAAGAAGATTTATAATATTTTCTAAAATTGGCCTAAAATAATAGACATGCTCATTTTTAAAAATGAGAATTTCACTTGAATAGAAAGTACCATGTGCTTCACTACTCTTTCAGAGAATTTAAATACAAAAATGTAAGCTCCTTGGAAACTTAGCATGTATATTGTAACCAAAGAATGTCTTAATTTTTTCCTGTTAATATCAATATTTTTCATGTTCCCAAAAGTATTCATTTCTAGCTAAGAAATTCAAATGCTGTAAAGTAGGATTTAAATGTTATTAGATAATAATGGAACCTGAAATGTGAATTCAGAAGATAACTACTACATAAAGGTAGTGATTTGGCCCTAAGTGATTGTAGTTTCTTCCTTTTTTTTTTCTTTTACAGTTTAATTCTGAGAGAAAGCAAATAAAGAGACAGGTGCCATGTTCACTCGACAGGGATTTTCAATGATGTTCATTTGACTTTATGAATTTGGGTTTGCAAAACAGGCACTTAGTACTTTACTTGTAATTAACAGGTATTGTCATCAGGAAAATCAAGGCTGTGCCACTGATAGCATTTACTATAAAAATTCTACAACTTTATGACCTTAGTTAATAGTAGTGTATAGCAGTCCTCTCTTATTTGTGGGGAATACATTCTAAGACCCCCAATGGATTTCTGAAATTGCAGAGAGTACCAAACCCTATATATGCTATATATTTTTTCTTATGCATACACACCTATGATAAGGTTTAATTTATACATTAGGCAGAGTAAGAGATCAGCAATTATTAATATTAACAAAACAATAATAATACATATGCTGTAATAAAGGTTATGTGAATGTGGTCTCTCTCTTTTTCTAAAAATATCTTACTGTTCTGAACACATGCTTTTTCTTGTTATGACGTGAGATGATACAATGCTCTACGTGATATCATGAAGTGAGGTGAATGATATGGGCATGATGACCTAGCATTAGACTACTATTGACCTTCTGATCATTCATCAGAAACAAAATCATCTGCTTTGGATGATTCTGGATCATGAAGCCATGATGATGTTGATGGTTGAATGTCAGATGCAGATGATGTTGGTGGCTAACTAGAGGGTAGTGTATATAGGAAGGATTCACTTCCTGGGCAGGACGGAATGGGATGGCACAAAATTTCATCACACTGCTCAGAACAAAACAGAATTTGAAACTCATGAATTGTTTATTTCTGGAATTTTCCACTTAATATTTTCAGGCTGCAGTTGACCCTGGGAAACTGAAACCATGGGAAAGTGAAACCATAGATAAGGGATGACTACTGAATTGTATTTGCAATTTTTGCTAAATGAGTAGATTACAGCTGTTCCTGCCATAAAAAAACTATGTAACTATGTAAGATAAAGATAAGGAATCATCATGATGTTATGAAATACAAAGAGACAAGAAAAAGATGCAAAGTACTATGCATCACTAACCTTTTTCCTATCTGTTTGTATTCCATAACATCATGTTTTGTATCTTAAGTATATACAATAAAATTTATTTTAAAAAAGAATTTATATGTTCTCCATTCAGCAGTATTAATGAAAACAGGACATTTAACAATTGCCAAATACATCATTTGTCACAAAATAATACTGAAATGTGGAAGGTTAAACAAACATGGTTTCAAATGTAATTTTTTCTTAACGTTATTATTGCTAATGTGATAGTTAAATATTGTTAATGCAGCACTCTATAAAGGGCGCTACTTTCTTTCTCGGCTCACTTGAAACAAAAAAATATTGATGACAACAGCCATTTAGGCTTCTCGTCATCAATGTATTTATGAAATGTGAGCCCTATGCTATGCACAGTATAATTCACTAAGCATAATTGAATAGTGAATCATATAGAGAGGGGCTGACAGTTTAGAGTCCTCCATATTAAGGAAACGGTGAAAACTCCACTGGATGTAATGGCTTCCACTCTCACCTTTCATTTTCTGTTTGTCTTCAATTTTCCCGGCCTCCAGTGTTGGAGGATGCGATGAGGTATTATCTGCTCTTTTTGCTTAAAAGTCATTTGGCAACTCCCAGTCTAAAGAGACAGCAGGTGTTACAGTGTCCAAGGCCCATTCAGTCAGTTTTCTGGGATGGTGAGCTGTCTTTCAAAGTGAAAAAGAGAGAAAAATAAGTCTTGTGATAAAGCTCCAAATATGTAATCTTGAATGAAGCATGTTGTATTTCTAATTAGAGGGAAACTTTGAAGCTACTTGGCCATTCGTTTAAACTTTAGATCTTTGTCTTTGAAGCTTAAAAGGAAGGTAGTTTCTAATCTATGATGTATTATCCTCTTTATTAAACACAAAATTTTACTATATTTCAGCCTTTTAATCAAAATTTTAATCATGTTGATATTTATCAATGTATTCATTCATGCATCCTATCAACAGACATTTATTTAATGTCTACCACATGGAAAATATTGTAATAGGCACTAAGGATTCAGAGTATAACACAGACCTGGGTCCTACTCTTATTAAGCTTTTTATTTTACTCAATTATAGATATTAAACAATTCTGTTTTGCTAGACATAATATTTCTCTTTGCTAGAATCTGCCTTGAACTCTTGAGATGCTGAATCTTTATGACTGGAGGGCAAAACACTTGTTTTCGTTTTTTACTTTTGTTTATTGTAGATGTAGGATCTTGCTCTGTTGCTCAGGATGAAGTGCTGCTGTGTGATCTTAGCTAATTGCAGCCTCAGACTCCTAGGCTCAAACTATCCTCCTGCCTCAGCCTCCCAAATGGCTGGGATTATAGGTACACACCACTATGCCTGGCTTTTTTCTTTTCTTTTTTTTTTTGTGTGTGTGTGAGAAGAGGGCTCACTGTGTTCGCCAGGCTGGTCTCAAATTCCTGGGCTCAAAGTGATCCTTCTGCCTCAGGCTTCCAAAGTGTTAGGATTATGTCAGCCACTGTGCCTGACCATAGCTTTCTTTATTAAAAGGGTCCCAAAGTAGGGTTGCTTGGGCCATGATGTTATACAATTTAGCTAAGCAGATATTTCAGTGCAGACAATCTGTTTGATGGTTCTGATATGTATACATTTCAGTTATTATGGTTTAGTTAAACATTACTAGTTTCCATCAACACAGTTCATATTTCAGTTACCATGGGATATTAACTGTAATTGCATAAAGCACCAGCTTCACCGCTAACTCTTTAGTCTACATATCTCTACTGAAATAACAGATGTACATCATGATCAGTGGCAAAACACACCACTTTCAAAGTCTGTTGGTGATTGGTTATGGCACATCTGTTATTTGGTTCATATTCAGATAGCAAGGCAAGTAGTTTCATTCCTTCCTTGTTTTTCAGTGATAAACACACATGATATGAAATTTAAAAAAAAAAAAAAAAAACAAGGATGATTGAAAAAGGGAATGGGCCAATAAAGACACAGGTGCAGCAAAGAAGCAAAAAGTGATAATACTGGGAATGAAATTCAAATCAAACATAAGTGCAGTCATAGAAGAATTAGCTAATTATAGAAACATTGACACTAAGGCAGTTTGAAAGACTCTAGATATGTAGCCAGAGGAACTTAGTAAGGTAAATGTACCAACATAAATGAGGAAGGTGGTATGGTGACATGTCCCAGTGGACGGGACACTAGCAACAAAATTTTCATTAAAGAATCTTCCAGAGATAGAAAGCATAAAGAATAGAACGTTGGAAGTTGATTCAAATTTAGAAGGAAGCATGGCAATTTGCAAAGGCATAGAAAAGATGCTGGCTTTCTGTCATTACACAAAAAGAAGGCAAGCACATTTCAAACCATTCTTGCTAAGATTTTTTACAAAGAAATAAAACCCATTACTTCTCAACATTTCGAAAGTTTTAAATTATAGTGTATTAAAAAATAATAAATACTAGTTTTACTATGTTTTTCTTACACATCTATAACTGACAGTAAAAAAGCATCTTTTAAGTGTTTTGATAAAAAGCTTTCAAGATCAAGGATTCTGCTTGAAGTTATTTTCATGCTCCTGCATGACTCTGTAAAGTGGAGATTGCCTGTACGGTATATAGTATATCCCACTACCTTCACAAAAATCTATAATGCATGCAGGGGTTGGTCCAAGAATGGTTTAATTACTGGCAACCAAACTCAGAACCCATTTTCCTCTTCAATGACTAAGCACCAATTATGCTTCTCAGTCCTTCTGCAAAGATAGGCAACTTCACCATTTTGGTAGGCATGACAAAATATGCCTGAACCGTAGAAATGAATATAGTTTAATTGGTTTTCCAGGCAATTCCTCAGCTCCTGTGTACATATAATTAAACAATCTTAGCAGGTCTCTCAACATTTCCAGTCACAGGTAACAGGAAAAAGGACACTGCCCCAGCTGAGATCCTCGGTTTTTTTTTTTTTTTTTTTTTTTTTTTTTTTGAGACGGAGGAGTCTCGCTCTGTCGCCCAGGCTGGAGTGCAGTGGCGCGATCTCGGCTCACTGCAAGCTCCGCCTCCCGGGTTTACGCCATTCTCCTGCCTCAGCCTCCCGAGTAGCTGGGACTACAGGCGCCCGCCATCTCGCCCGGCTAGTTTTTTGTATTTTATAGTAGAGACGGGGTTTCACCGTGTAGACCAGGATGGTCTCGATCTCCTGACCTCGTGATCCACCCGTCTCGGCCTCCCAAAGTGCTGGGATTACAGGCTTGAGCCACCGCGCCCGGCCGAGATCCTCGGTTTTTAAGAAAAGCTAGCAGAAAGAAGAAAGTTTTCAAATAACACAAAAATGTGATAGATTGCCAGCCATCATTGCAGAAAAGTTCTAATAATATTTAGAGAACAGCGGAAAAGAATATTTATTTCTAGGTCCTAAGGCAAAACTATCTTGATTTTTTTAATGCAGTATAATTAAATAAAAAGAAAACCTAGGCAATACTATTGAAGACTTAGGCATTAGCAAAGACTTCATGATTAAAACACCAAAAGCAATTGACAAATGGGATCTAATTAAACTAAAGAGCTTCTGCACAGCAAAAGAAACTAACATCAGAGTCAACAGGCAACCTGCAGAATGGGAGAAAAATTTTGCAATCTATCCATCTGACCAAGGGCTAATACCCAGAATCTACAAGGAACTTAAACAAATTTACAAGAAAAAACAACCCCATCAAAGGATATGAACAGACAATTCTCAAAAGAAGACATTTATGCAGCCAATAAACGTATTTTTAAAAAGTTCAGTATCATTGGTCATTAGAGAAATGCAAATAAAAACCACAATAAGATACCATCTCACACCAGTCAGAATGGCAATTGTTAAAAAATGAGAAAACAATAGATGCTGGTGAGGCTGTGGAGAAATAGGAACACGTTTACACTGTTGGTAGGACCGTAAATTAGTTCAACCATTGTGGAAGATCGTGTGGCGATTCCTCAAGGATCTAGAACCAGATATACTATTTGACCCAGCAATCCCATTATTGGGTATATACCCAAAGGATTATAAATCATTCTACTATAAAGATACATGCACATGTATGTTTATTGCAGCACTATTCACAATAGCAAGGACTTGGAACCAACCCAAATGCCCATCGATGACAGACTGGATAAAGAAAATGTGGCACGTATACACCATGAAATACTATGCAGCCTTAAAAAAGAATGAAATCATGTTCTTTGCAGGGACATGGATGAAGCTGGAAGCCATCATTCTTGGCAATCTAATACAGGAATAGAAAACCAAACACCACATGTTGTCACTCATAAGTGAGAGCTGAACAATGAGAACACACAGGGACAGGAACAATGCAAGGGTTGGGGGGCAATGGGAAGGACAGCATTAGGACTAATACCTAATGCATGAGGTGCTTAAAACCTAGATGATGAGTTGATAGGTGCAGCAAACCACCATGGCACATGTATACCTGTGTAACAAACCTGTACATTCTGCACATGTATCACAGAACTTAAATTTTTTTAAAAAAAGAAAGTCAGCTAAAAAAAAGTCTCTTAGAAGACATACTCTATTCATAATTTATCATGACTTGAATGCATATTTTGGGGCTCAGAAAATGATATCCCAAAGTATGGTGCTTTGACATGCTGAGTATTTGAACAAAAGGATATCAGAAGACACCTGAAGCAGCTTCAGAGTCAAGGTTTCTCTGAACATCTCTCGTCTCTCACCCTTCATTCTCCCATAAAGTGAGTCAGAGAAATAAGACTTTCTCTTCCTCAAGGCAGGTCATAGAAACTAGAACCCTTTTTCCCCAAAACAAGCCATAAAACCTAGAAACATTACTCTAAATTTTCCCTGCCTTTCTGTTTAGGAGCTAGCCATAAAGAAATTCTCTGAGTTACCCTTGTCTGATAGTTGTTAATAAGACCCTCATTCCAGGGGTCCTGCCCCACACTCAGGAGGAAGGAATGCTACAATAGAGAGGCTAAGAAAAATCTGAACAGACAAGCCTTGTTGAGTTTCCCTCCTTAGTCTGTTAGCATTAGGTCATACCCATTTGTCCAAACACATTTGTACATGGTTGTCCATGTTTCATGGAACCAAATCATAAAAATAGACAGTTTTCCTTGAGTCTTTGTGCCTTCATTTCCAAAACCTCTATGTTATGTAAAACTTTGATTAAATAAATCTGTTATGCTTTCCTTTTGTTATCTGGTCTTTTGTTCTAGAAATGTCCGTTGTGATCCTTATGATAAATAAACGCGGAACATGAAAGTAGAAAACACTAATATCTTTTAATTTACATTTCTTTTGGTTAATTCTTCATAAAATGGAGTAAAAGCAATATATTTCTATTCTCTGTCTAAAAGACATTCACGCAATTCAACTTCTGACATTTCCAAAGATACACCACTTAGGATGGTAGTAAAAACACCATTTTAATGAAACAGTTGCATTTATTTGCCTGATTTTGAATGTGCATTTGGATGTGCAGCCTTGAAAAAGATTATATATAAAACAATTTCCAATAGTGATTTGATGGTGGAGGTCACATATTTTAACTCATGAGTCATGTGGCTCATTGCTATACTTTGAGAGGCCTGGAAATGAGTTGTACTAGATGATGGTTGCATACGTAAATGAACAAGGCCAGAGCAGTTCAGCACAGCACCAAATCACCAGTGAATGGATACTAAAAACCTTCAATCACGCAGCTCCAATTTTTCAAAAGCAGCAGCTGGAACAAGCACAAGGCCTCAGGTTTGCTCTATTTAATATGGAGTAAAGAAGTCTTTTTTTTTTTTAAATAATAAGTATTCTTACACTGCATCTTAGGTAATAAAATACAAATCCAAGTAAGTGAGCTATACTTTTGAAACTCCTGTTAATGCTAATATTCTTTCAGAACTGAAGAGTAAAGAAGCATTTGGGATTAAATTATTAAACATCAGCGGAAGTGCAAAAGTGTTTTTTAGAATATAACATTTATAGGCTACATATATTAAACAAATTATTGTTTTTATAAATAAAAATTAAGTTAAAATATGTAGAATTTTAACTTAAACTGTAGAATTTATACTAGCCAAATTCATTACGATTTGGAACTCCCTTTGTTAATAACAGTAGGTAGCTTAAATAAGAAGGACTATAGGAAACAGGAGCAACAAGAAGACCCAAACTACCTTTGCCACTAATTCAATGTCTTGAAAAACCAAACAAAAAGGAATATTTTTCACTAAGGACTTACTTTATGTCAAGCACTGTCAGGCCCTTTGTCCATACATTCATCTGGTCCTCACAATAATCCTGTGAGACAGCATCTTTTTCTATATATTACAACTAACAAGCAGCATCTCAGGGCTTCCCAAAGCTGCAGACAGGGAGTAAGTAGGTACCCAATATTAAAATCAAGATGTGTTGTACCAAAGCAAAACCAGACCTGATCAGCAGATAAGGAGTAAAAACAGATTTTATTTAAGACTATTACAATAGGGGGAAAGAGACTTCAGTATGAAACTGGGCTAAACTCTGACTGCAGCATGGGCATGTGGGAATATATAGTCAAGGAGCAGGGGGGAGGTCACTGGATGAAAAATTACTAGGAGGTAACACAAGGAATAAGGTGAATTCAGTCTAAAACAATCTAACAGGATTCTTGGTAAAGATTAGCTTGAGTATTCAGGATATCACCCAGGGAATGATGAAGGATGAAGACCCTGATTAGATATTGACGATGATCAGCTATCAAGGGTGGGAGGTTCTTGCTAAACTGACAAAGAAAGATTCTTGCTAAAACTGGATTTTGTAAGGAAGTATACAGATGGGCCTAGGGGAAGACTCAGAAGCCTAACTACAGTTGGTTCAGGCAAAGAAGCTTTGTCAATGGCACTCTAAATACTGTGGCCTTCCCCATATGCTAAACTTTGTTCCTACTGCAATAATCCAAAACACAATGGTTCCTTTCTCCTGTCAAATCAATTGTAAATACAAAACCCCAATTTCGCTTCTGTCATTGAAGAAGCTCTCATTTCTCATCCATGTTCTTTCTAACACTTCATGCTACTATCACTATTTTATGATATTAGTTAAACATTTATACCATTGCCTTTTGTATTTCTAGTTTACCGTAAGGGTATTTTATTATCCTTTTCTGAGCATTAATAAGGCCAATTGAGATAATTAGGATACATGTGTTTTGAAAATTTAAAGGTAGTAGATGAGCTGGGGTCATAATTATGCTTCCAGTATAGAAAAACAATTTCCTTAACAAATTTTGAAACTACTTTAGAAGAGTGTGTAGCCATGTCCTTCATTCTGTATCAAGAAAATCCATGTTAAAGAAACTATCTGTACACTAATCATCAGGAGATCATCTGCTAAGAGTGTAAGGGCATATGCAAGTGAAAAATAAGAGCCTTAATTCCTCCAGGTTGAAAATAAGAAAAGACATGATTTTTCTCACTTTTCTTAAAGCATTTACTTTAGAAAACTTATCATTGAAACCGTATGTAAATTGTTTTAAAGCTAATTAAGCCTCTTGTCAGGTTTATTACTCAGAAATATCTATCTCCAAGACCTGGAAATCATCTCTTTAACATACAATCATCAAGAAAGATTGTGGCCCTATCTCCCTGTTTCTGGGATGGGTGAGAGCTTTATACTTCTACAGGCACTACAGTCTGAGTTGCAAAACTCCCTTGCCATAAAGATATGAGACTTTTACTTTTTTCTTTGCATAAAGCTAATTAGCTAACACAGATGATCACCACAATTAACAAGTAAATATAGGAGTAACTGTGTGTGACAAATGGTGCTGTCAAGTCCTCTTGCTTGAGGAATAGCTATGTTTATTTCGAGAACACGTATGTAATGGGTTGTATCTGCTTGGCTATATACGAGTGAGATTTCTTTCTATCTTGGCAATCTCTTTGATGATTGCCTAGGATATGCATCGCATTCTGGTTTAATGTTTATTCAATATTACAATTGTATTCTTTCTCTTTCACCATTATGTAGAGGTTTCCAGAGTTAGAAAGATATTTTGTTTTCAATTATATTTTTCCAACAAGAGAAAATATATCCTAAAACTTGAGCTCTGAGCACAGAGAATGAAGACCATAAAGACAATGAACATTTCACCAATGGAAATTTTAAAAGATGGGTATAACTTACTTGTTACAGGAATTCATAGTGAATTATTCTTTTTGGTATGAAAGAGGTGTGCTTTGTGCCTTTTCAGAAGAATATCAGTTCAATTTTTCCATAAAGCATTTGAATTGCATGAATGGATGTATTGGTGTGGGGTTATGAAGGGTTACATATTTAAATGCAAAATAGTGAAAAAAAAACTGGTGATTGACAGGATATAATAAACTAGGGCAGTGTTCATGAACATTCATTTTCTAGACTCCTAACCCATAGGGTGTTCTGTTAAAACACATGGGGGAGAGGAGGCAAAGAAGTTTTGGAGACTGTATATCATACCCTATTTTAAAGGTTCACATTATTAACATATTTTTGCAGTGGAGGTATTTGTCTCACTTTGTTTGATCTAATTTTCTCTAAATTTATTTTACCTTTGAGAACATTTTTATAAACTATTTCTTAGTACCCCCTGATGCTAATGTTATTCCATAGAACATAGCCCTGCACTGTGAGGAGTCACTGAAGGTTTTTTTAAATATTAAAACCCACTACATCATTGGAACATATTTTGGGAAATGCCGATGTAAGGCCAAAACTGAAAGTTTAGATTTTCCCTATCCCATTTAAGAGTATGGAGAAAAAAGGCACATTTGATCAGTTTGTTTCAGAGTTTAGTGTACGGCAACAGAGCAATTCAAGGTTTTTGGTTAATGAGGATTAACAAACACAGCTGGAAAGCCTCTGTTAATCATTAAGAAAAAGTAATCTGTAAAAACAGTTTTAAAAGTGCTTTTCTTTCCCTGAATTTTTGAATTGTGACTATTCTAAGGGAAATGAATTTAACATTAATCCCTGGTGAGTAAAATTGCCATAATCCTTTCTATAATTAAGTGAATTATTTTTAAACACATCTACAGCTTATGCAAGCATTTTCCCAAGCTAAATAAGTAAAACATAAATTCCCTTTAGGCCGAGGTAAGTTGTTTCCCTGGAAGTTTATAGTCTTCAGAATGAGAGCCGAAACCTCTGTCACTACATTCAACCTGGACACTGAGAACTGTATCTACGACCCTATGAACACTTACAATAACATGAGTTTGCTATTTCCTTGTTTTTGTTGGCATTACTTTATTTTTCCTGGAGTCTCTTGCTTAAGTAAAGGATTTTGTTCAGGACACGAAGTTCCGGTGCAACAATCAATTTCTGTTTAAGCTTCCCAGTTTGTGGTATTTTGCTACAGAAGCAGCCCTGTCAGAAAGAATATGCCTTCCCCACTCCGCAATACTGCCAGTGTTCTGTGGCGTTGGTGCTCTTTCCTGCAGTAAGCAAGAAACTCAGCCTTTTCTTAATGATAACTCATGCTACTTATATTGGAGATGCCAGCATTCAGCAAGAGCCCGCTGGATTTGCCACTCTTTTAAAGTTGTCAAGAAGAACTTTTGAATAAGATATTATGCCGTGATTTTTTAGTAATGAGAGAAATGTGCATGATTCTTGGAAATGCCCACCAGTTACAAGAAACATCTAGAAATGAGGCCCACGAAATGGTTGGCAGCAAAATATCTGATAGGCTTGAGCCATACTGTGCAGTCTGAAATTTACCCTGAAAGCAATGAGAAATAATTAAAGGATTTAAACCAGAAAAGCAAACAAACAAACTAAAAAAATCCTTCAATTCTATTATAGCTGCCATTAATTTCATTTGGAAACTTTTTATAGTATACCATATGCCTACATATATGAAAAAAAGTTTGCCTAAACTCTGTTCTCAGAAAAATTAAATTGTCATATCTATCTATGTCTCTATCTATCATCTTACAACTCAGGCAAAGTAAAAACGAGTCCCAGGTATATTAGATGATTCAAAATACAGCTCTAGTGAAAATGAGGACGCCAAAGTCAAAGATGCATGTGAGCAATATGAAAAAATTGCTTTGCAAAATGTGAGACTGAAAAAAAGAATTATTTAGAAATTTATATTACATTATATAAAAATGTGTTCAAACATATATGAATAAATTAATAAATTATATCAAATAGTAATATATTTGAGTATTTTAAGTATTTTATCTATATCTGGACAATAGATATAGATAAAATTTACCTATCAATTTTCAACGTTTCTAGTCAACACTTAAGGCCGGCCAAAAATTTACTTGGAGGGATCTTATCTTTGGGAACATAGGGGATCAGAGTATCACCTTAATTACAGTCTTATGCTATTGGTGGGTAGATACATAGAGAGACAGCCAGATATTAATCACAAATTCTAGCAGATTCACAAATGTACTTACTCTATAGGTCGGGTCCTTTATTTCTTTATATCGCAAGTGATTCTTCTCTTCCAAATACTGAGTACCAGGAAAATAAGTGAAATTTAATCCAATCTACCTGAAGATTAGTCTATTTAGATTTAACTTTCTTTCTTCAGAGTAACTGCCAAGCCTTCCTCATTTTCTACCCCCATCCTCTTACTCCTCCCCAAAATGGAGTCTCATGTTTGTTTCAGGCAGGAATGTACATGCCACTATGCCAGTGAGGGAGAGGAAGACCTCAGCTTTCTGCTAATCTTCCAGGGCACACTGGCTGGTATCTCTAGAAGCACAAGTGGCTCGATCCTCTCCCTGAGTGTTCTGCTAGAATCTATTAATCATACAATTAATGGTCTACACTTCCTCAGGTTGGCTATTTCCCTCTGACCCTTCTTTAATATTTGGTCTCACTTTCAATATTTCTAACATTGAAGATCCATGGTGAACGTACGTGCCCTGGGATATCATTGAACCAAGAGTTAAGAATTCTTATTTATCTAATAAACAATGAAATAGTCAAAATGAGAGGAGAGGAGAGGAGAGGAGAGACACAAAGAGAAAAGAGCCTGGGTTTAAAAATAAAACATATTTAATTATACTTTATATTTCATAATAATAAAACATTCCCTCTCAATATATTTTTTAAAGCAAACTTTTAGTAAGTGGAATAACAGTATGGAATAACCAAAGTGGATCTTTTCATAACGGAAAATTCACATTACCAAAAGCCCAATGAGGGTAGCATTAGAAAATCAGTAGGTAATATCTCATGAACTGTGATGAATATATTTCAAATAAAATTAGCTTTCAAAATTCTGCTGAAGTGCTACTTCCCAGAATATGGAGTGACTGTAATCTTGTTTATTACTATGTGGCTTACTCAGGAATATACGTAGGACTGCATCATCTTGACCACTGATAACTACATGGTTGTTTATATGGTTGCTTGAGACTCTTGCAGAGTTGTGCCTTTTAAAACTAAAGAGTTGTTAGTTTCATTTAAAAGAAAAAAAAGAAATTACGTGCAACTCAAAAAGATTTGGAGCAAACATCATGTAAAATATAATGAGGGTCTTTCCTCCATTCCAGGAAATTTAAGAACATTTTTATATTCTATGGTGAGGTCTTCTGAAACTGGAGCCTAGAAAGCATTATTTCTAAAGTAGTATATTTCAATAGATAACTTTCTTAGATAATCTGTTTTTGTTTCCTTAATTTTCTCAGTGTTTCAGTACATAAAATACTACTAAATTTATATTGCAGGAAGCTTTCAAAAGTATTTCAAAAGCATGTTTGACAATTTTTAATGTGACTAAATGTTATTTCCTAATGATATAGAAAGTCCTGTTGACCTTGTGATGTGAAAGCACATAATTAGGTTCCAAATTAGTGATCTGTTTAAACTTGATACTCTTGAAGTAGATGAGAGTCTGGTTTTAGGAGGGGCCCAAACTGAGGGATAAAACTTTGCAGATGAGGCTCAACATTAGACTATCCTGGTCTACATAATCCAGTTTAAACTTCTTTAAATTATGGCTTTTCTACATTTCCTCCAAAATCCCTAGGCATATTTCTTCACTTTTAGGTAATGTAAGCATAAAGTAAGGAGAAAATGATATCTTCGGTGAATGTAATTAGGAGGTGAAAAGTCCACCAATGTGTTAAGATTTGAAACAACCTTTATCCAATACATATTTTCCACATTTTGATATTTTAGAACCTAAAATTCACAAATAGACACTTGGTAAGAAAAAAGTGACAACATACACTTCCTACCCTAATACTTGGGTATGTAATACATCTTTTGTGCCTTGTACATAATAGGTGCACAATAGATGTTTGTTGAATGAATGAATGAATAAATGAATGAAAACGTTGTCTATGTAGGTTTATCCTAACTTGTGGAAAGCATACACTAATGAATTCTACCCTTTCTAGGCATAGTTATATCTCTTACTATGATCTGAGGATCATATCCTTTAAGTGAAATTGCTTTTCTAAATCTAACACAGTTATGATATCAAGTGATCAACAATGAGATCTTTTGTTTTTAATTCCATGACAAAATAATAATTATTTGATAAGGAAATAGTTACTGATCCTTAATTAAAAAGAAAGAGAATTCTGATTTGGTGAGTTTTCAATAAAACTTATTAAGTCTACAAGGAAATATGGAGTTGGTGAAAGCTAGAAATTGGAATCTACAGTCAGTTGCCAAAGAGCTTATTTTATCTCTTCATTTCAGTAAAAGAAATGAAGCTGGCAAAGCCAATATTAAACTTGTTATTGAGTCCAAAAATTACTATACAGTGTTCATGAGGAGACTACAGCAATGCTTCCAGACTCAAACTGCTCTTACATCAAATTTCACTGAAGACAGATTCAGCCTAATTCATGAGTACATTGAATTAGCATGACTACATGCTTTATTCAGGTCCCTGAGGAGACTGAATTTATCTGCTTAGTGGGAAGGTCAACTGGATGGGAATTAATTAAGGAGTATTGGAAATGGATTACATTGTAAGCTTCCATATAGAATATAGAAGAAAATTAAGACCCAGAGGTAAACATCAATAGGTAGGAGAAAAGGTGCACCAGGTTCGCATGGATTAAAGGTAAATTTTAGTGAAAGAGAACAAATATATTTTCTGAGGACAAAAGGATATGGAAGTAAATTAAAGTACTTATGAACCTTAGGTAGTCATAAGAAAGATAGGCTCTTGTCTAACGTTTAACTCCATCAGTCTTAGCAACTGCCTGAACACATGAAACTTTACCAAAAATCTTCCATTTCCTAATTTTGGGAACTTGGCTATTATACGTTTTGGCAAATATGATTTGAGACTCGTATTTTAAAATTATTCTTTTTCTAATCTTTATGCCTCTAACTATTAATAAACAAATATTACAAACTTAAACAGCTAGTCAAGCCTCTAAAAGCATATATAATATTATTCAAAGTAAAAGTATTGAAGAATGAAGCCTGAGCAACAAGGCATAAGGAGGTAATTTAAAATTAAGATTTGGCATCTATGTATAACTTTTGACAGTTTTGTTGTTGTTCTTATTTTTTCTATTAAATACAGTACTCTCTTCCTTCTCTTTTTTTCTTTTTCTTTTTTAGATGGCGTCGTGCTCTGTCGCCCAGTCTGGTGTGCTGTGGCGTGATCTCGGTTCACTGCAAGCTCCACCTCCCGAGTTCTCACCATTCTCCTGCCTCAGCCGCCTGAGTGGCTGGGACTACAGGCGCCCACTACCACATCGGTCTAATATTTTTGTATTTTTAGTAGAGATTGGGTTTCACAGTGTCAGCCAGGATGGTCTCTATCTCCTGAGCTCACGATCTACCTGCCTTGGCCCCCCAAAGTGCTGGGATCTCTTGCTTCTTTTGAATACAAAATGGAAATTAGTAAAAAGGGGTAGATTTAGAAATAATCCAAATTTATGAAGAACCTGAATGTTTGAAATATTTTGGAGTTAATTTCGCAGTTAGAAAGGAAATTCAAAGAATAGTTTATAAAATTCAAACTACATTATAGCATAGACTTTAGAATCAAATAGAAATAGCTTTGCATTCTCACTTCATTACTTAATGACTGGGAAAATTTGTACAATTTACATATTCTCAGTGAGCTGCGGTTTTAAATGGGATATCTTATTGTGTTGTTAGGTAAATTAATATAGGGAAAGTGTATTTAATATCATCATATAAAAGTAGCCCCTAGTAAGTATTATATTATATGGGGCATCTTGTTTCTGTATTCAATAGAAAGAAAGCTTTAGTTATTTTTAAAACAACTGAACTCCGACAAACTTACAAAAATAACCAAAGGAGGAAAGAATATTGTATACCTTAAATCAGAAAATTATTTTAGAGCCCTGTTTTACAATTTTTAAGTGTGTTAATAGTTTTTTGTGAAATATTAAAATCTCCAAAAAGAATTTTCCATTTTTAAAACAACACTTATTAACATCTTATGGAACTTCATCGTACCCAAAAATGCAGTTTAAGAAAAGCGAATTTTGAACATTTGGAATTCTGCTTGCCAAATGTTACAAAAATACTTAATTTTTAAAATACATATTTAAATTATATAACTATTCCATTGGTGCTTCAGTCACACCCCTGGGAGGAAAAAGATTATGGATAAAAACAAGGCACTTGAGGATGTTTGAGACTATTAGAGTTAGAGTACATTCAAATGAGTCCAGTGAGTGGACTGTTTTACAAAGACATGAGGAAGCTTTAGAGAAATCAGTTAGAGAGGAGTCAGTACCCCATGGCTAGCAATAGGAAAGAGCTATTACCACACCCAGGCTTAAAAGTGCAAGGAGAGGAAGTAGACCCTTATGAACAGAACTAACCTAAGATTACCGAAGGGGAGCCCTTGGTGGAGGAACAACACCAACCTACAGCAGTCTTAAAGGGAAAGAACCACAGCAATAAGTACCTAAACTGTAATAGCTTAGAATCTGCCAGTATCATTCATCGTGTGTCATTGGTTTAACCCAACTAGAAGCCAGACAGTGAAAGACTCCACTCCACTCCGCAATCCTTAAGAGTCAATGTCCTAGATACTAAGCAAGGTGCCAAAACAAATAATAATGTAGAATGGATCTATAAAGGCATGAACAACATCACCTCTAATTGTAACATTTCTGTTTTATAGGATATAAAGTTTTGTTTGATGGCAAGGCACAACCCAAGTGAACTTGAATAGATGAAAGCCAGAATTTTTTGTTATAGTCCTAAGTGAGAGAAGACTGCCTGGCAAGGCCACATGGGAGTTTGCACCTGGAGAAAGATAATAGCAAGCTGGAGTTGTAGGGTGCAGTTTATGTAGGGTAAGTAGGGTGGCATTAGCTAAGCTCTTTGTGGACTGCTTAATTTGAATTATTCCATGGGCTTCAGGGTAGAGGGGTTGTCCATAGTCATGTGGTAATTTTCAAAAATATTTTGAATAATTTGTTATTTATATACTCATCTACTCTGTAAAAAATAGATCGAGATGACTAAAATGCAATATAGCGGATCATGAATAAAAATCTATATTTTTCTAGCACTTATGAATTTATATTTGGAATTTTTAAAGCACTTCAATCACTATAGAATTGATTTGTAGACTTTTTAACTTGTAAATTATAAACATTTCTCTGTAACATTAAAATGCTTCCAAAAATATTTAATAGTTGTACATATTATTTTATATGACTTCCCTCTAATTTATTTAATAAATCACCTTATTAAAAACATTTAATTTAACTTATTCCTACTCCCTTTGTTTTAAAAAAATATATATAATGCCATGGTGATGCTCTTTATGTGTGAATCTATCTGAATATCTTTGATTTTTTATAATACATTTCTATAAATTACCATTTTGGATGCTCTTTATTCATTTCAGTGTGTCTATATTTCCACCTTCCATCATTTTCTTTTTGCCTTAAGAATTTCCCTTGACATTTTTTATAGTGTAGGTCTGCTAGTGATGAAGTCTTTTAACTTTTGTATGTCTGAAAAGGACTTTATTTCACCTTTATTGTGACTGGGTATAGTATTCTAGGTTGACAGGATTTTTTTTTTCTTTCAGTTTTTAGGAAATGTCATCTCACTAGTAGCATTTCTAACCAGCAATCTTCTGTAACCTCTATCTTTGTTTCTTCATACACAGTATGTTATTTTTTGTCTGGCTGTTTTTATTATTTTCTCTTTGTCATTATTTTCTAACAATTTAAAATGAGTCCTGATGAAATTTTCTTTGTATTTCTTGTAAACGGGTTTCATTGTTCTTGAATTTGTAGATTCACAGTTTTTATTAGATTTAGAAAAATTTTGGTCATTATTTTTTCCATTTGTTTTTCTATCTCTTGCTTATACTCTTTCTTTACTCCTTCAGGCACTTTGATTACATGTGTATTTTCAGTTGCTTATTTTCTATAACAATGTAGTTTTTCTTTAGATCATATTATATTGGGGGCAAATGACTCATTTTTAACTTAACACTATCATGTGGAATCATTCTGCTTCAGTTATAAATTCTGCTTTGGGATGCTTACATCTTGAATACACTCTCTGAGTGAATAGCAATACTGCAAACTAGGAATACAGGAGAGTTTATAGAATCAAAGCACATTTCCTCCTAGTCACTCAAATTTGATTCTGCTGATGGAGCCCTTCCTGTTAGTTTTCCAGTCATCTTTTTGTTAATCAAGCCAATAAACTAGAGTCAAGAATATGTCAGTCTTACCATTTGTAAGAAGCTGGAGAACCAGTATCAAAGAGGAAAAAATAAAATCACTTCTTTAATGCTCTGAAAATAGAGTTCTCACTGTGAAATTTCCTCCAACTTAAGGCACAGTCTGAAGGTGAGGCTGAGGAGTAATGTATCTAGTTATTTTTGTGGGGAAAGGGGGTGGGCAGTGATTATTAATAAATATGTGTGAATTATGTTTTCAAAGAAAGAATTTCCTATTCAGAAAAATGTTAATCCTATTTTGTAGCAACCAGAAAACCGGATTTGTAAAGTGTTAGTGGTTGATATTTAAGTTAATTCTAAAGCATACTTTTAAGATTCCAGCTAGGTATTTTACCTAAACTTCAATCTTTCTTGATTTCAACTCTAAGCAGCTGATGGTTATTTATAGTTAATGATTAGTTTGCAAAACTGAGAACAATATTCTTTTGACAGTATTCCTTTATTTACAATTGCCTTCTTCAGGATCATTAAGAAAGAACGATTTTAAAATGATATGTTCCTGGGTCTCAATCCATATCATGGCAGTGGGGAGGGGAGGTGGAGGAGGACTAAAATCTTTATAGTTTTAAAAAGAACCACAAGTTATTTTTATTCACCTTAAGTTTTGAGACTTTATCCCTGAGTTTTTGAGATTGCACATATATTAATTTTCTTAGAGAAACATACATTTTAAATCATTTTAAAAGCCAGAAAATAAGAACTATTTCTTACAGTACATTAAATAACAATAAATTCAACACTGTTTACTTAATTCAGATAAAGATATAACTGTTTCCAATTTTGAAATCTTTTCTCAGAAAGTAAATTACTGAGTTTCTAAAGCTCAAAAATCAACATTGAATATATTCACTAATAAGAATTTGTTTCTCCAGTCTATCCCTAATTAACTGGATTAACTTAGCCATTCTCTAAATTTATCTATCTCTCTTCTTTCTTTTAGAAAACATCACTGTCAGCCTGAGGCTCTCTCGGTAACATTCATCATACTCATCCACTTTGGCTAATAAAATAGGCTTAAATAAAGATTCTCTCAAAAGCCTATGAATACATATTTTTTCCAATTACACAGCTTAATAATTATCAGTAGCACAGCTTTTCATTTGAAAAATAAAATAAATTTGTTCTGTCAAGCATGAATCATTTTCTTAGGAGTGAAAAAAGTGATTTTAATGTTAACTTGATGAATTTTCATTATACAAATTTGAAAGCTTCTCATAACTTAAAACGAGTTTCTTCTTACCAAACCTTTTAAAGATGAGCTCCACTCCCATCTTTATAGCAAGTAAAATTTGTGTTTCTAGGCAACCTGCTCAAGCTGTCTGGCTCACTTTGTTCACTTCCGTTTGGGGACAAAAGAATTTGCCATTTCAGTGGACTCTGTGTTATACATTCCCACTTTCCTTCAAGATGTTCCCTCTTCATGTCCAAGGTATTTATTCCTGAGCCCCTGGGGACATTGACTGCTGAGGGTTCATAGTTCAGTCTTTTTTAAGAAATCATTCTTAACCATCCTATGTTACACTCCTACCCAAGGTCAGCACTTATTCAATGACTAGCTCATGTGAAGTACAAAGTCCCCACTCTCTTTTCTTGACCGAGGACAAAACTGAAGGGCAACCAGTATCCATGTCATGTGAACTGCAATGCAGCTTAATTTTTCTCTTATCTGCCCCACCGTCTGTCATCATTCACACTCAGGTATTGTTTCTGAGAGCACATCCCAATAAACCTACTGCACAAAATGTTTTTTCCTCTGTTTTCTGGCAAATCTAACCTAAAAACAGATATCTTGTGATATGTGTAAAGATGTTCAAAATAATTGTGCCATTTATTAGTTGATAATTTTAAACATTAAAATGTCATATTTATAACTGAAAATGGATCATAGACCTAAATTTAAAATCTAAAATTTTTAAAGTGTTAGAAGAAAATCTTTGTAATCATGAGTTTTACAAATATTTCTTAGATACAACACCAAAAATATAATGCATAAAAGAACAAATTAATAAATTAGGCTTCATCACATTTTAACACTTCTGCTCTTCAAAAGAAACTGTTAAGAAAATGAAAAGATAAGCTCCAGACTGGAAAATAATCTTTTGCAAGGCAAACATCTGATAAAACTCTTGTACCCAGAATACATGAAGAACTCTGAAAACCCAATAAAAAGAAAATAAAGAATTGTATTAAAAAGTAGACAGAAGATTTGGACAGACATTTCACCAAAGAAAGTATACTACAAACGACAAATAAGCACTCAAGAGGATATTTAACATCATTACCACTAAGGAAACAAAAATTAAATACTTAATGAGATATCACTGCACATTTATTAAAATGGCTAAAATTAAAATGACTGGCCATAACAAGTGTTGGTGAGAATTTAGAGGAACTGGAACTCTCATACACTACTGGTAGGAATATAAAATGGTACAAACACTTTGTAAAACAATTAGGCAGTTTCTTGATAAGTTAAACATATGCCTACCATATAATTTAGCAATTCTACTCTAGGTACCTACTTAAAAGACAAAGAAAATATGTCTGCATAAATACTTGTGCATTTGTATTTACAGCATTTTTATTTGTAATGGCCAAAAGCTGGAAACAACTCAAATGTTCATCAACAGATAACTAGCTAAACAAATTGTGATATATCCATAAAATAAATCTATATTACTCAGCAGTAAAAGCAATCAGTTATTGATACATACAACATGGATGAATATCAAATTAAATAAGCTGAGTGAAAGAAGGCAGTCAAAATATGTATATTTTAGGATTCTATTTATATAAAATTCTGTAAAATGAAAACAAATTTATAGTGACAGAAAACAAATCAGCTTTTTACTGGCATTTGGGGGGCAGCTGCAGGAGAGGAATTGCAAAGGGACACAAATACTTTTTTTGTTTAATGAATATCTGTATTCTTTTGGTTAGGCTGATAGTTTCATGGGTATATACAAAGCTTATCAAATTATACAATTTAAATATGTACAGCTTATTCTATGTAAATTTTACCTCAGTAAAGCTGTTTTCTTCAAGGCCATATTTAGCCCTGTGGTCTGCTCCCTGAAGTGTACAATGAATGCTGAAAAAACGTGAAGGAAAAATTCTGCAGTTCTGTGTACTGTTATACTGGAAGAAGTTGAGAGATGCAATTTGCAGTGACAGGTTCAACAAATATTAGAACAGCATGAAATGAGAAATTATGTGGTGAGCAAAAAATGTGTTTAATAACATAGTGCATTAAAAATGGTGAAAATGTTTTAGCCTAGAAAAATATTGACAGATAAAATAAGCTATGGAATCAAAATGTTCCTTGAAAATGTGATCTCAATCCTTTGATAAAGGATTACTGAAACTTGTAACACATTGATTTAGAGCATCTCATGTAAAAGAAATCAAATACTATTACTTTTAAGGTTTAAAAGTAATAAAGGATACATATAATCTATGATTCCTTTCCCAGAACAACATGGCTAGAAGTGAATATAGTAGACTTGGCCTCAAAGCTTGATTCTGGCCATTGGTAGCTGTATAAATATGAGCCAGTCATACTCACTGTAAACCACAGTTTTCTCATCTATATAAAATATGAGATTAATAATGCCTAACTTAAGGTTGTTGTAAATGTATGTCTTTCTGTGTAGACGTTTTGTTTCATAGTAGGCATAAACAAATGAAATAATCCCAGTGCACCCTTTTAGCTTGGAAAGTAAATATGTGGTATGATTTTTATACAGTGTTAATTTTTTCCTGAATATGTATTCATCAACATAATTAACGTTTAGCTTTGCTACAGTCAGCCAATAAGTCTTGGATCTTGGTAACTTAAAGGAAGCAACATTTATTTTACAAAGTCTTATGCAAACACTTTGAAGGATCCAGGCTGCATCCATCTTGTGATGACTAATATATTTAAAAAATTTTTTTTTTTAATTTTTAAAATTGGTCTCCTGGAAGTGGTGAATAGAATGATATCTTAACACCTGTCCTCTAAGGCTCTCCAGCTGGGAAGAAGGAAGGTAAAGGTACAGAGTACATTAAAATGTTCAGTTTGAAAGGAATTTGCATTAGTTTCTCTCACATTTTATTGGTCAGAATTAGTCACATGTCCTGACTAACTGTAGGAGGCTGACAAATGGTTTCCTTGCATATGTTCAAGAAGGAAAGAACTGGGTTAGCTGAGTACTAATAGTCTTGATCACAGTATAACACTGGGTTTATTTTTAAATGCCTGGAATGCCACTTCTAAAAATCATGCTTATTGGTGTAATGGTGATATGTACATGTCCTGATGCATACAGCAATACGCCAAGACACCAAGTTGCAGCAGAGAAAGAGTAACAATCACAGGACCACCTAACTAGGAGATGGGAGGTGATATGGTTTTTCCTGTGTCCCCACCCAAATCTCATCTTGAATTCCACTCCCATAATTCCCACGTGTTGTGAGAGGGAACCGGTGGGAGATAACTTGAATCATGGGGGTGGTTTACCCCATACTGTTCTCCAGGTAGTGAATAAGTCTCATGAGATCTTATTCACTACCATGAGATGGTTTTATCAAGAGTTTCCACTTTTGCATTTTCCTCATTTTCTCTTGCCACCACCACGTAAGAAGTGCTTTTCATCTCCTGCCATGACTTTGAGGCCTCCCCAGCCATGTGGAACTGTAAATCCAATTAAACCTCTTTTTCTTCCCTGTTTGAAGTATGTCTTTATCAGCAGCGTGAAAACAGACTAATACAGTAAATTGGTACCAGTAGAGTGGGGTGTTGCTGAAAAGATACCAGAAAATGTGGAAGCAATTTTGGAACTGGGTAACAGGTAGAGGTTGGAACAGTTTGGAGGGCTCAGAAGACAGGAAAATGTGGGAAAGTTTGGAACCTCCTAGAGCCTTGTTGAATGGCTTTGACAAAAATGCTGATACTGATATGAACAATAAGGTCCAGGTTGACGTAGTCTCAGATGGAGATGAGAACTTGTTGGGAACTGAAACAAAGGTGAATCTTGTTATGTTTTAGCAAAAAGACTGGTGGCATTTTGCTGCAGGGACAAAATGCCTAGAGTTCTGTGGAACTTTGAACTTGAGAGAGATGATTTAGGGTATCTTGGTGGAAGAAATTTCTAAGCAGCAAAGCATTCAAAAGGTGACTTGGGTGCTGTTAAAAGTATTCCATTTTAAAAGGGAAACAGAGCATAAAAGTTCAGGAGATTTGCAGCCTGACAATGCCATAGAGAAGAAAACCCCATTTTCTGAGGAGAAATTCAAGCTGGCTACAGAAATTTGCATAAGGAGGAGCTGAATGTTAATTCCCAAGACAATGGGGAAAATGTCTCCAGGGCATGTCAGAGGTCTTCAAGGCAGCCCCTCCCAGCACAGGCCCAGAGGCCTACGAGAAAATGGTTTCACTGGCCAGGCCCAGGGTCCCCATTCTGTGTGCAGCCTAGAGAATTGGTTCACTACATCCCAGCCACTACAGCCATGGCTGAAATGAGCAAATGCAGAGTTCAGGCCATGCCTTCAGAGGGTATGAGGCCCAAGCCTTGACAGCTTCCATGTGGTATTGAGCCTGTGAGTGCACAGAAGTCAAGAATTGAGGTTTGAGAACCTCTGCCTAGATTTCAGAAGATGCATGGAAATTCCTGAATGCCCAGTCAGAAGTTCCCTGCAGGGGCAGGGCACTTATGGAGAACCTTTGCTAGGGCAGTGCAGAAGGGAATGTAGGGTTGGAGGCTCCACACAGAGTCCCTACTGAGGCACAGCCTACTGGAGCTGTGAGAAGAGGGCCACTGTCTTCCAGACCTCAAAATGGTAGATCCACTAACAGCTTGCACCGTTTGCCCAGAAAAGCCACAGACACTCAACGCCAGCCCGTGAAAGCAGGCAGGGGGGAGCCTATACCCTGCCAAGCCACAGAGACAGAGCTGCTCAAGACCATGGGAACCCACCTCTTGCATCAGCGAGATCTGGACCTGAGACCTGGAGTCAAAGGAGATCATTTTGGCGCTCTAAAATTTGACTACCCTCCTGGATTTTGGACTCACATGGGACCTGTAACCTCTTTGTTTTGTCAGATTTCTCCCATTTGGGATGGCTATATTTACCCAATGCCTATACCCGCATTGTATTTAGGAAGTAACTAGTTTGCTTTCAATTTTACAGGCTCATAGGTGGAAGGGACTTGCCTTGTCTCAGATGAGACCTTGGGCTGTGGACTTTTGGGTTAATGCTGAAATGAGTTAAGATTCTCGGGGACTGTTGGGAAGGCATGATTGGTTTTGAAATGTGAGGACATGAGATTTGGAGGGGCCAGGGGCAGAATGATATAGTTTGGTTCTGTGTCCCCACCCAAATTTCATCTTGACTTGTACACCCATAATTCCCACGTGTTGTGAGAGGGACCTGGTGGGAGAGAATTTGAATCATGGGAGCAGTTTCCCCCATACTGATCTCGTGATAATGAAAAAGTCTCACGAGATCTGATAGTTTCATCAGGGGTTTCCGCATTTGCATCTTCCTCATCTTCTCTTGTGGCTGCCATGTAAGAAGTGTCTTTTGCCTCCCACCATGGTTCTGAGACTTCCCCAGCCATGTGGAATTGTAAGTCCAATTAAACCTCTTTTTCTTCCCAGTCTTGGGTATGTCTTTATCAGCTGCGTGAAAACGGGTTAATACAGGAGGAAACCTCAAGTGTATCTCCCCAGGGAGTTTGGGGCTAGGGATTTAAAGGATTTTGGAGGGGATTGAAATGTAGAGATTGTTAATTGGTCAAAGAATGCAGAGTGAAGTCATGGGACAGGAAGATGAAGAAGTTATATTCGTGCTGATTCCGTACCTCTGTAAGAGTCTTTAAACTGGTTGGCATCAGCTATTTTGCTGAAATTTGGAATCTACAAAAACACCTTCAGCAACCCATAAACAAAATCTTATGATTCTAATGTCAAAGATCCTGTCTATAAGTACAATGTGAATGCAAATCAATTCTTAAACGGTTTTATGATCCTATTACCAGCAATCCTACATATGAGAACAATCAGTATCTAGTGCTACGTGACTTCAGCAAGAAGGAAGTGGGCGAAAGTGCAGTCTGATTAATGTTTCATTATGCCTATATTTCTGTCCAGAACCTGGTGTGCAACTCCTGTCAACCCTGTAAGGATTAATTGGCATGAAACAAAGTGTACATGGCTTACGTTCTCTAACTCCTAATAAATCATTGCATTGCTTTTTAAATTGTTGCTTGCTTAAAATATGAATTTAATCTGTGTCTGGCAGAAAGAGATGCTGCTTTACTTTGCCATTACTGTATTTGCTTGAGTATATCTGGCTATCTTTCAGGGAATACATGGATATATTTACTTCTTACTGTCTCCATGGCTAATACTCAAGTCCATGAAATCTCCATTATGTCTCGTTAGGAAGTCTGTAAATGTAATCGAACTAATTATCCCTCTTCAACTTTTGTCCCTCAAAGTGCATATGCACAGCAGCCATGGTGACTTTTTATAAACCTAAATTAGGTCATGTCACTCCTCTGCTCAAAACTCTCCAGTTCCATCATACTCAGATTAAAATTCAAACTATTTACTTCAGCCTATAGAATCCTGCATATATTTCAACCACATCATTGTGTAAACCTGCCCAGTCCTCTTGCAACTTTCTAGCTGATACATGTGTGCATGTATTTGCATACATGAATGCATACATAAATACACACATACATATACTCCTCAAAATCAGTTATTAGTCACAGTTCAAGATACAGAAATTAGAAAATAAATGATTAGATATCTAAAATGGTTTTGTGGTCTTAGAAACTTTAGCAAGAGAGAATTCTCAAATAATAACATTTTATTGTAACTGTGTATTTAGTTTGTCTCTCCCAATAGACTGAAAGCTTCCAGAAGTCAAGAACTATGTCTTAGTTGGGTGCAGTGGCTCACGCCTGTAATTCCAGCACTTTGGGAGGCCAAGGCAGGCAGATCACAAGGTCAGGAGATTGAAACCATCCTGTTTAACATGGTGAAGCCCCATCTCTACTAAAAATACAAAAAATTAGCCAGGAGTGGTGGCACGTGCCTATAGTCCCAGCTACTCAGGAGACTGGGGCAGGAGAATAGCTTGAACCTGGGAGGCGGAGGTTGCAATCAGCTGAGATCATGCAACTGCACTCCAGCCTAGGCGACAGAGGGAGACTCCGTCTCAAAAAGAAAAAAAAAAAAAAAAAAAGAACTATGTCTTATTAGAGGTTGTATAGTGCTTAGCTAAATACTTAAACATGATGGGTGACTAAGGTGAATGATTTAACAAGTAACAAGATATACATTAAAAAACTGGAATTCTACATGCCATTGGCAATGGTAACATAAAGACTATAAGGTCTGTATCTTTTCTATGACAGATCTCAGCGACCTTTCCTTCCTTCAACATCTGATGAGCCACTTCTGTCTATTCACTTAGTGATTTATTTTTAATTAACTCTTTTGTGGTCTAGAGTCCTTAATAGACTGTAAATTTGGGGGAAGAGGAATCTTACATTGTCTTTGTTTGTATCTTGTAAAGCAACCTCCTGTAATGAACATTATATATAATTGCTTTTCAATATCAATAAATATCAGGTAATTGCTAGGTTGAATGGGCCCTAACCATGCAAACCTGATTCAGGACAAAGTGTAGTCTCAGATAGAGTTTAGAGAGTAGCAAGAAAGCAAATGGGCAGCTATTAGAGCTTTTACTAGAAACATCCTGAAAATAGAGAACTAAGGCCATTTTCAATAGCATTCAAGGTTCAAACTCCATGGCCAGTGAATTAGCTAGAAAATTTCAGCCTAAATTCAGATTTTCCTTTAATGTAATGATTTATTTTGTTTGCAGGCTTAGATTTATTGAGGAAAAAATATGGGTGTGTAAACAGTGAAATGACTTGATCTGTTATTTATTGCATATAATTGCATACCATTGACTAAAAACACAATACCAACAGTGTGGTAAAGGAGTTAAAGTGAGGAAAACGTTTGTTTTTTAAAAATGAACGTGAAAACCTAAGAAAATTTTTCCTGGTATGAGTCACGTTTTTGAAGTACAGATTTTTGTCCCATGAAAAGCTGATTCATTTCCATTACCATGATGAGCTAAAGGGAACATGAAATTGCCATGGGTTGATGGTTTCATTTAGGGGTCAATTTTCAAACTAATAGACATAATGTTCCTTTGTCCTTACTCTTGTTAACATTTACCAGTGAACTTACATCAAGTTTTGGGATATATTGCCTCTTATTTTATCAGGAAATGACATGTCTATGAAACTGAAACAGAACAAATTGTATGCCTTTGACATAACTCCCAAAAGTAACTAGTGAATACAGAGACCATTTCAACTAACATGCTTGCCTTCCTATTGAAAAATGTGGCAGAGGCTGCTGGAAGTTTATTAAAATCCATTGTCTTCTTTCTTGGTACCAAACAAGATTATTTCACTGCACTCGGATTTGGCTGTGTGAATTGGGTTCTACCCAATGCAATGTCATCAAAGGTTAATTAGTCACATTCATTGAAAGCTCATAAAGTCTCCTACATGTGCCCCTTCATATTCTCTTCCCCTTCCAGGTAATAGGATGGCAATATCCTTGGACGCAACATGTCAGTGATGGCGGAGAAGCTGTCAGCCTTGTCAGTGAATAATTTCGTGAAGGAAAGGCTCTGACTTTGATACCTGCCTTGTACTGGTATAGGAGAAAGAAATAATCTTCTTGTTCTTTAAATTACTAACTTTTGGAGGTCTATTTTTATTGCAGCTTAGCCTACCCTAACTAATATTAACGTTGGACTTAGTATACAGATAAATGTATGCATGTGTGTATGCACACACACGGGCCTATCTCGTATCAGTTAAAATTATGAATTGAGAAGAAATGTAATTATTAAGAACCTGAATTGTGAGATCCAAAGAAGAAAGTGATGCATCTTCACAAATGACTTGAACTTCTCAAGGGATAGCATCAAGAATAATTTTTTAAAAATGTGTTTTATGCTTATATCTTTTGGTTGGCATAAACTAATATAACTTACTTCTAAATGTAAGGACTTTAAGAATTTAATGATAAATACTTTAGTAAACTGTATCTATACATTTTCTTGAAATTAAGGGTTCCTTTCTCATTATTTTAAATTCTCTATTTTCTTACTAATGTGGATCCATTAAACTGTGGCAATCAATAAACATTTGATTACCACAAGTGTCAAGGCTCAAATAATATCATTTTGATATACTAACAATCCCAAAAGAATAACCTTGCTATTACATAATAATAACAATAATAGCGATATGTTTAAAGTAGGTGTCATAGCACTTGCTACTTACACACGATATAAATTGACTTTAATCTTCATACTAAGTTGAAGTTTGATATTTTTATTCACATTTTTCAGATGAAAAACAAAGGCTCAGACAGAGTTAAGTAACTTGTCCAAAGCCCTACAAAAAGTAAGTGGTGGAACTAGGATTTGTACCCAGACTTTGACTCCGAATTTCATGCTTTTAGTTCCCCACTATACCATCTCAGAAAGGGAAGTACTCAGAACAATCACTTTGTCAATTTTCCTTGGATGTTATGTTTTATAGATGACTCCATGTTCTATCATAGCACTAATACAACTTTGTATTGCTATGACATAACTGGACCCTTAAATTCCTAGCTTTATATAAATCTCTTTTAAATCAAGAAGAGAATAGAAAACATAATTGCTTAATGATGGAAAAAAATTGCCTTTTAAAGCCAAGATAATTACACCTTTCAAAATGTTAGAACTGTAAGCTGAAATTCTTGGTTCTTCTACATCTACCATGGAAACCCCATGTAATATTATATTATATCCATTTATGTTTCTACAACAAAAATCTGAATGTTTATCTTCAACTTCTACTTTTAACCTTGGTTTCATAACATAATTCTCAATATTTTCATGAGTTCCCTCTCGAATTTATATTAAAATATTTAACTCAACAACTCTTTTATTATTTAACTCTTATTTTAAATTCAAAGGTACGTGTGCAGGTTTGTTATACAACTAAACTTGTGTCATGGGAGTTTGTTGTACAGATTATTTCATGATCCAGGTATTAAGCCTAGTACCCATTAGTTACTTTTCGTGATCCTCTCTCTCCTCCCACCCTCTGATAGGCCCCAGTATGTGTTGTTTCCCTGTATGTGTCCATGTGTTCTCATCGTTTAGCTCCCACTTATAAATGAGAACATGTGGTATTTGGCTTTCTGATCCTGCATTAGTTTGCTAAGGATAATGGCCTCCAGCTTCATCCATGTTCCTGAAAAAGACATAATCTCATTCTTTTATGGTTGCAAAGTATTCCATGGTGTATATATACCACATTTTCTTTATCTAGTCCACCACTGATAGGCATTTAGGTTGATCCCATGTCTTTGCTATTGTGAATAGTGCTGCAATAAACATACATGAACTCAACAGCTCTTAAAACACACAATTCCTCTAAGAAAATGATTACCCATCCTGACATTTATGTCTCCAATGAAGGAATTGATTTATTTGTTCCTTCATGTTACTTTGTTTGTATTTTACATATACTAGTTATCAAAATTTGTAAATTCTAACTTATTTTTATGCATGATCCCCCTTTCCTAGTCACTTATAAACTATTTTATGGGTGCATTATTTGTTTAGGAGGAATCAATTTTAAAAATTCAAAATTCAGTGATTTATTTATTAAACCACAAATATACTTTAAGAGATAACGTTCTCTCAACTAGGTAGGAACCATAGCTCCATATTCATTTTTTATGCTTCCAAAAAGATCTGGTGCAATGACCCAAATTTAACTGGGTCATGACAAATATCTGTCAAGTAATAAATCACACATAAATCCATTAATAAAGAATGCTAGTACTAATAGAAAAGATAAATTCTGAAACAAGAAAGGACAGTTATGTGAAAAACCTAAAGTATGCATGAATCAATCAACTTCTTACCAGTGGCAAGAAGTAGGTAAAATCCATCTTAAATTATGATTTGGAGAAAATTTTACTGATAACGTTAAGGTGATGAATAATCACCTACGAAAAATATAGCTAATTGGGAACTCTAACATTTTGCAAACATAAGATTGTATGATAACAGGAGTTTTGGAGACAAATAAAGAATAGCGAAAATGAAAAGCATTGAATAAGTATTTGTCAGTGTTTATCCAGAAGGATGCAGATGACAGACACTCTTTACTTATTTGACAGACAAGAGTATTAAAGTCATTTTTAGAAAAATGTTCTCAGAGAGGAGCAAAGGCAGTTCTCTAGGCTTAATCAGGTAAGATTATTCATCCTCCCTTGCTTAACTTTCTGATAACTTCTTTCATTTATCAGGTACCTTAATGCTGACAATTAGGTATTGTAAGTATTGGATTTGAATATTAAGATCACTGGAATAATTACAGGTATCACCTTCTGTTGTAATATGTTTATTAGTATACAAACAGGTAGCTTAGTGTGGCATGTGCTGTGGAGTCCATTTATGTGAAATTCTGATTTTATTATTAAGAAACTATGAAATCTTAAGCAACTTACTTAATCTCTCTGGTTTCCACTTTCTTCATCTACAAAATGAAGAAATGGGATTAATGTCTTAAATTTACAGGCTTCCAATAATTGTTTTTGTAGAAAGGACTGCATTATTCAGTAGGATAGTCACCCTGACTGGTCATCTTTTCTGACAGGCCACATCTTTACTCTGATGTGGCTAGTCAAAGGGAAAACTAAACATTTCTTAAGAGGAATATGTTTTTAAATGGTTTGAACTCATTTATTTCTTGTTTACAAGTATTTAATTTGATGCTTATAGTTAAGGAACACATTTCTTAAAATTAAGTTTTTATTCAAAATAGTAACCTGGACTGGCACAGTGGCTCATGCCTGTAATTCCAGCACTTTGGGAGGCCGAGGCGGCGGGATCCCCTGAGGTCAGGAATTTGAGACCAGCGTGACCAACATGGAGAAACCCCGTCTCTACTATTAACCTGGCGTGGTGGTGGGCTCCTGTAATCCCAGCTACTCGGGAGGCTGAGGCAGGAGAATCGCTTGAACCCAGCAGGCGGAGGTTGCCGTGAGCCAAGATCGCGCCATTGTACTCCAGCCTGGGCAGCAAGAGTCAAACTCCATCACAAAAAAAAAAAAAAAAAAAAAAAAAGGAAAAAAAAGAAGAAATAGTAACCTGTAGGGAAAAGAAAGAGAGATCATACTGTTACTGTGCCTGTGTAGAAAGGGAAGACATAAGAAATTCCATTTTGACCTGTACCTTGAACAATTGCTTTGCTGAGATGCTGTTAATTTGTAACTTTGCCCCAGCCACTTTACCCCAGCTACTTTGCCCCAACTTTGAGCTCACAAAAACATGTGCTGTATGGAATCAAGGTTTAAGGGATCTAGGGCTGTGTAGGACGTGCCTTGTTAACAAAATGTTTACAAGCAGTATGCTTGATAGAAGTCATCGCCATTCTCTAGTCTCAATAAACCAGGGGCACAATGTACTGCCAAAAACTGCAGGGACCTCTGCCTTGGAAAGCCGGGTATTGTCCAAGGTTTCTCCCCATGTGATAGTCCGAAATATGGCCTCGTGGGATGAGAAAGACCTGACCATCCCCCAGCGTGACACCTGTAAAGGGTCTGTGCTGAGGTGGATTAGTAAAAGAGGAAAGCCTCTTGCAGTTGAGATAGAGGAAGGCCACAGTCTCCTGCCTGCCCCTGCGAACTGAATGTCTCAGTATAAAACCTGATTGTACATTTGTTCAATTCTGAGATAGGAGAAAAACCGCCCTATGGTGGGAGGCGAGACATGTTGGCAGCAATGCTGCTTTGTTATTCTTTACTCCACTGGCATGTTTGGGCTGAAAGAAACATAAATCTGGCCTACGTGCACATCCAGGCATAATACCTCCTCTTGAACTTAATTATGACATAGATTCTTTTGCTCACATGTTTTCTTGCTGTCCTTCTCCTTGTTATCACCCTGCTCTCCTACCACATTCCTCTTGCTGAGATAATGAAAATAATAATCAACAAAAACTGAGGGAACTCAGAGACTGGTGCCGGGGCAGGTCCTTGCTATGCTGAGTGCTGATCTCCTGGATTCACTGTTATTTCTCTATACTATGTCTCTGTGTCTTATTTCTTTTCTCAGTCTCTCATCCCACCTGATGAGATATACCCACAGGTGTGGAGGGGCAGGTCACCCCTTCAGTAACCTATCCTGCAGTTACTAGATTGATACGTCTTCTAATAATAGCAAATGTCCACCTGATTTTCAAGCACAAATCATTGTAAGAAACTGTGACAGCTGCCACAATTGGGCTATTGTCTTCCTTTCATAACTTCTTTTGAAAACAAATAAGAAGGATCTCATTCGTTTTGAAGAGAAAAAAGAAATTTGGTTCTGGATTTGACTTAGCTGAAACCCAGCTCTATTCCAGTATTTTCCTTGAGCTTAGGTGAACTCTAGGGTTAATATTATAAGTTTGGACTCTATTGTGCTCTAGAATAAACCTAAATTTTTAGGGATTTTCAAACTAAGAACCAAATGAAATTAAGTACATTGTATAAATTTTCTCCTTCCCAACAAGATGTGGATGAAATAGATGTTATATCTGAATAGTTCATTTCACTAGGCTATAAAATCAATTATCAGGATAAAATAAGAAACAGAAGAAGATAGGAAACTGAAATATAAACAAAGGGTAAGCTCAAGACATTTATAAACAACCTCCCAAAAGTTCTTTTTTTTTTTTTTTCAAAAGTTCTTTAAAGAGGAGACTTCCTAACAAATGGTTTATTTTTGCTTATTTTTTTATTTTATTTTGAGATGGAGTCTTGCTCTGTTGCCCAGGCTGGAGTGCAGTGGCACGATTTGAGTTCACTGCAATCTCCGCCTCCCAGCTCAAGCAATTCTCCTGCCTCAGTCTCCTGAGTAACTTGGATTACAGGTTCCCACCACCAAACCCAGCTAATTTTGTATTTTTAGTAGAGACAGGGTTTCACTATGTGGGCCAGGCTTCTCTCAAACTCCTGACCTCAAGTGACTCGCCCGCCTCAGCCTAAAGGGCTGGCGTTACAGGCGTGAGCCATCGTGCCCGGCCCAAATGGTTTATTTTTGATGGGCAAAGTCAATTTGACTACATTCGTAACTATTATAACTAACAAGCAGACTCCTGCTTCGTCTATTTTTGGCTGAGATCCACATTATTTTTCATGCTAGTTTACCCCCAAATATAATACATTATACATTTCACCACTTTAGGCCAAGCATGGTGGCTCACACCCGTAATCCCAGCAGTTTGAGAGACCGAGAATCGCTTGAGCTCAGAAGTTTGAGACCAGCCTGGGCAATATAGTGAAACCCCATCTCTGTTTTTTTTTTTTTTTTTTTTTTTTTTAATGAAAAAATTGTTATTATTTTTGAGACGGAGTCTCGCTCTGTCGCCCAGGCTGGAGTGCAGTGGTGCGATCTCGGCCCACTGCAAGCTCCGCCTCCCAGGTTCATGCCATTCTCCTGCCTCAGCCTTCCAAGTAGCTGGGACTACAGGCGCCCGCCACCACGCCCGGCTAATTGTTTTTGTATTTTTTTAGTAGAGATGGGGTTTCACCGTGTTAGCCCGGATGGTGTCTATCTCCAGACCTCGTGATCTGCCTGCCTCGGCCCCCAAAGTGCTGGGATTCCAGGTGTGAGCCATCACACCCACCCAGTCGAAAAAACTATTAAAGAAAAATAAATTTAAATAAATTTAAAAATTAAAAAACACAACATTGTATAATTTTAAACAATGCTGTTGTTTAAATAGTTTAAAACTTCCACTGTAGTGGCAGTAGACACTCTTCTATTCTATAGCATCTCAATAATTAGCTAGAGGGTTGCTTTTGTGACTTCTATATATTTTGCTTAAATATTCGAAAAATGTTTGCCCATCCCTGTGATTGCATCCCTTATTTCTTTAAATATTTCACACAAAACTATTCTGTATTCCTGTATTCTATGCCAGACTATCTCAAGTCTGTATTCTATCTCTGAAAATTTCCACATCATTAGTTTATATCCATTGTTTCTGGCTTTGTTGACTTTAACTCTTGTAAGCTTGTCTTACCCTCTGTCTAGTAATGATTTATTTTAACCTGAAGCAGTCTAATTGGCCTTTTTTCCTTCAAAAGTGAACTTAATCCCTCTTTTGCCTCTGGGGAGACTGTAATATGACTTTTCTCAGTGACCATAATTTTGTATCTTTTTTGTAGAAGTTTTTCAAAAAATATACATATATCGCAAATCAATCTCATTTATGCGACCTTTCTCTCATTATTGTCCCCCGTGCTTGTCTCAGAAAATATCACCTTACAAGTCTTATCTATGTACACTTTCTGTATTCATATCTCTTCAAAACAACTCAAAAGCAGAGAATCAGAATCTGGTCCCTGAAGGACTGGAGCCCCTCTGAACATGTTTGGCCCCTAATGAGATTGCTGCTTATATATTATTTTTCTTTTCCAGTTTCACCTAAGATCTTCAGTTTCCCAAAATATTCGATATCTGCAATCTAAACTAAACATTTAACAAGTAATACAGATTATATAAATAAAATCTATAAAGAACTAATCCTATTAAGATTAACTTAGATGATTCTAGGGTAAGGAGAGCAGAGAGCCTTCTGTCTTGTATAGCACCTCATTAAGATTGGCCTCCCCATCAAGAGAAAATGTAGGCCTGAAAGGTGTTTTTCAAATGTGCAAAATTTCTGGGTATCAAAAAAGATTTGCAAACTTTATTTGTTCCATTCCCATCTCTAGCATAGTGGAGTTTCATTTAAAATTGCTTACATATGGGCTAGGCATGGTGGCTCACACCTGTAATCTCAGCACTTTAAGAGGCTGAGGCGGGTAGATCAGGAGGTCAAGAGATCAAGACAATCCTGGTCAATCAACATGGTGAAACCCCATCTCTACTAAAAATACAAAAATTAGCTGGGCATAGTGGCAACGCCTGTAGTTCCAGCTACTTGGGAGGCTGAGGCAGGAGAATTGCTTGAACCCGGGAGGCCGTTGCAATGAGCCGAGATTGCACCACTGCACTCCAGCCCAGGTGACAGAGTGAGATTCCATCTCAAAAAAGTAATAAATAAATAAATAAATATTACTTATATATGTCAAACTTGTGTTTAATGTTAGAAACATTCTGATCATATAATTCCAAACAATATAGAAATTAAGGTTATAATGGTCTTTAGTTTAACCCCTACTATTAAACAGGTTGAAGTGTACATGTATACTTCATTGTTAATATATTTTTATTAATGTGTTTTTGAACGGCATAAACCCTACACTTAAAAAAAAATTTGGAAATTATAATAGCAGAGATGCCTTGGGATAAAGGGTCTTGACTATGCTGCTCATCCAGGGGAATATAACTTGCTTTTGAGAAACAAGCTGCCCCCTCATCCACGTCCACTATGCTGAGGCAATCACTGGAAGGCACACTGCCCTAGAGGACAAAGTTTCTCTGGGCCAGAAGCCCCCAACCAGATGATCCATCAACAAGACTGAGGGTGCCCAGGGCAAGCACCAGCTCACGTCATCACCCTCACTGAGTCCCAGGTACATTTAACCATTGAGGGCCAGGAAATTGACTTCCTTCTGGACACTGGCACGACTTTCTCAGTGTTAATCTCCTGTCCCGGACAGCTGTCCTCAAGGTCCATTACCATCCGAGGAATCCTGGGATGGCCTGTAACCAGGTATTTTTCCCACCTCCTCATTTGTAATTGGGAAACTTTCCTCTTTTCACTTGCCTTTCTTGTTATGCCTGAAAGTTCCACACCCTTATTAGGGAGGGACATATTAGCCAAAGCTGGAGCTATTATCTACATGAATATGGGGAACAAGTTACCCATTTGTTGTCCCCTACTTGAGAAGGGAATCAACCCTGAAGTCTGGGCATTGGAAGGAACAAACTCAAGCTCCAGCCTTAAGACTTCCCACAGGACAAAACTTCTCTTTATACGTCACAGAGAGAGCAGGGATAGCTCTTGGAGTCCTTACTCAGACTCGTGGGACAACCCCACAACCAGCGGCATACCTAAGTAAGGAAATTGATGTAGTAGCAAAAGGTTGGCCTCACTGTTTATGGGTAGTTGTGGCAGTGGCCGTCTTAGTGTCAGAGGCTATCCAAATAATACAAGGAAAGGATCTCACTGTCTGGACTACTCATGAGGTAAATGGCATACTAGGTGCCAAAGGAAGTTTATGGCTATTAGACAATCACCTGCTTAGACACCGGGCACTACTCCTTGAGGGACCAGTGCTTCAAATACACATGTGTGTGGCCCTCAACCCTTCCACTTTTCTCCCAGAGGATGGTGAACCAATCGAGCATGACTGCCACCAAATTATGGTCCAGACTTAGGCAGCCCAAGAGGATCTCTTAGAAGTCCCCTTAGTTAATCCTTACCTTAACCTATATACTGATGAAAGTTCATTGGAGAATCTGATACAAAGGGCAGGTTATGCCATAGTTAGTAACGGTACTTGCAAGTAAGCCTCTTCCCCCAGGGACCAGCGCCCAGTTAGCAGAACTAGTGACACTTACTTCAGTCTTAGAACTGGGAAAGGGAAGAAGAATAAATGTGTATACAGATAGTAAGTATACTTATCTAATCCTACATGCCCATGCTGCAATATGGAAAGAAAGGGAATTCCTAATCTCTGGGGGAACCCCCTTTAAATACCACAAGGAAATCATGAAGTTACTACACGCAGTGCAAAAACCGAAGGAGATAGCAGTCTTACACTGCCGAAACCATGAAAAAGGGGAAGGAGAGAGGAGAACAGCAGCATAAGCAGCTGACAGAGGCAGGGAAAGACCAGCAGAAAGGAAAGAGAGAAAAAGACAGAAAGTCAGAGAGAGACTGAGAGAGAAAGAGACAGACAGAAAGGCAAAGAGAGAAGGAAAGAGAGGAAGAGACAAAGAAGGAGTCAAAGAGAGAGAAAGAGATAGAAGTAGTAAAGAAAAAGCAGTGTACCCTATTCCTCTAAAAGCCAGAGTAAATTTCTGTCTACCCAGCCAAAGCATATTCTTCTTATGTGGAACTTCAACCGATACCTGCCTCTCAGACAGTTTGCAAGAAATAACGAGCTCTATCCTTACTCTACAATCCCAAATAGACTCTTTGGCAGCAGTGACTCTCCAAAACTGCCAAGGCCTAGACCTTCTCACTGCTGAGAAAGGAGGACTCTGTACCTTCTTAGGGGAAGAGTGCTGTTTTTACACTAACCAGTCAGGGATAGTACAAGATGCCACCTGGCATTTGCAGAAAAAGGCTTCTGAAATCAGACAATGCCTTTCAAACTTTTATAGCAACCTCTGTGGTTGAGCAACATGGCTTCTCCCCTTTCTAGATCCTGTGACAGCCATCTTACTATTACTCGTCTTCAGGCCCTGTATTTTAAACCTCCTTGTCAAATTTGTTTCCTCTAGGATCGAGGCCTTCAAGCTACAGATGGGTCTTTTAAATGGAACACCAAATGAGCCCAACTAACAACTTCTACCAAGGACCCCCTGGACTGACCCACTGGCCCTTCCACTGGCCTAAAGAATTTCCCTCTGGAGGACACTACAACTGTAGGGCACCTTCTTAACCCCTATCCCCAGCAGGAAGTAGCTACAGTGGTCATTGGCCAAATTCCCAACAGCAGTTGGGGTGTCCTGTTTAGAGGGGGGATTGAGAGGTGAAGCCAGCTGGACTTATGGGTTAGGTGGGGACTTGGAGAACTTTTCTGTCGAGCTAAAGGGTTGTAAATGCACCAATCAGCAGTCTGTAAAAACGTACCAATCAGCACTCTGTGTCTAGCTACAGGATTGTTAAACACCAATCAGTGCTCAGTGTCTAGCTAAAGGATTGTAAATGCACCAATCAGAACTATATAAAAATGCACCAATCAGCACTCTGTGTCTAGCTAAAGTATTGTAAATGCACAAATCATCACTCTGTAAAATGGACCAATCAGCACTCTGTAAAATGGACCAATCAGCAGGACATGGATGGGGCCAAATAAGAGAATAAAAGCTGGCCACTCGAGCCAGCAGTGGAAACCTGCTGGGGTCCTGTTCCACACTGTGGAATCTTTTTTCTTTTGCTCTTCACAATAAATGTTGCTGCTGCTCACTCTTTGGGTCTGCATTACCTTTATGAGCTGTAACACTCACCGGGAGAGTCTGCAGCTTCATTCCTGAAGTCAGCGAGACCACAAACCCACTGGGAGGAGCAAACAACTCCAGATGCGCCACCTTTAAGAGCTGTAACGCCCGCTGTGAGGGTCTGTGGCTTCACTGCTGAAGTCAGCAAGACCACGAATCCACCGAAAGGAAGAAACTCGGGACACAGCTGAACATCTAAAGGAACAAACTCCAGACATACCATCTTTAAGAGCTGTAACACTCACTGTGAGGGTCCGCGGCTTCATTTTTGAGGTCAGCAAGACCAAGAACCCATCAGAAGGAATAAATTCCGGACACACTTTGACTCACAGTCCTTTAAAGAATCTGAAAAGATGGACCCATTCTTCTCCTTAATGAGTATCACTTGCAAACAATCCACACATATTTTCAAATGAGCTTTAACCAAGAGAAAGGCTTTAAAACTTAGAGTGTATATGGAGTGCCAGGTAATCTTACACTGCCCCATGGTCTTCAGAGACTGCAGCAAGACTTCCTCCCACTCAGTCATGATTACCAGCAAGAGAGCTGTGTGGCTCAGGAAGCACCCTTCAAAAATCTGGCCTGGTTTCCACTCCCAATTCCCATCTGGCTCTGGATACTTCCTGACTCTTCACTGTTTACAAAGGACTTTGAAGTGTTTTCTTTTAGTAGTGCTTTCTCTTCCAGAGTACACTTAAATCAGTGGCTCTTAGCCTTTATTGTGCATAGAGATCACTCTAGGAAGGTTTTCCATAGTATATTTTTTTAAAAAAGGAGACAAGAAAACAAACACTTCAAAAAGGAGAGGTAAAATATTACTGCACTTGTGTTCTCCACTCTTACATCTGTTTTCCTTCAAAAACAAAGCCACACACTCTCTTTCGTTACTCTGCTACCTGATGCCCAGACATTCCTGATGACATTGATAGTTGCTTTAAGGCTTACAAATTGCACACTTTTGGGACTCTTGTGTTATTCTGTTTCTGCATTGCTACAAAGAAATACACAAGACTGGGTAATTTACAAAGAAAAGAGATTTAATTGGATCATGGTTCTGCAGGCTATACAGGAAGCAGATGCTCAGCTTCTGGGGAGGCCTCATGGAGCTTTTACTCATGGCGGAAGGTGAAGCAGGAGCAGGCATATCACATGGTGACAGCAGAAGCAAGAGACAGAGAAGCAAGAGAGAGATGCCACACACATTTGAAAACCAGATCTCAGGAGAACTTACACACTATCAAGGAAGGCACTAAGCCATTCATGAATGATTCACCTCCATGAGCCAAACACCTCCGGCGCTCTCACCAGGCCCTCCTCGAACACTGGGGATTATATTATGTTTGGATATGGTGGGGACACATATCTAAATTACATCAACTCTGCTTCACATTCTGCTCATAAATGGAAGGGACACAAAGATGCGCATGAATTTTCCTTTAGAGTCACACCATTTTCCAGGTCACACATGATAAACACACTCAAAACCCACTCTTTGTTACTCACTTCTTTAAAGTGGACCTAAGCTCTGGTGTAAAGATGAAAGTAGGGCCTACTTCAGATAGGACCACTGTGGGTCAGGTCTGGTTCTCATGCTATCATTTTCCAAAAAATTAGTTTATCCCCTACTATTTTCCAAAAAAATGATATCAGGAGGACCAAACCTGACCCACAGTGGTCCTAAGTGAGTACTTAAGTACTCACCCACTCCAAGTTTCAATAATATTACTGAACAGATACACTGACCACAGCATGATTTACCTGCATTCTAATTTATTTATTTTGAATGGAGAAGTTAACATTATCTTGGTCTAATAATTGGAGCCAATTATCTGAAGAGGCTAACCCTTTCCTGATGATTCTGGAAAACTTATAGAAAAATGTTGCTTATTGAGCTAAGTATTATAACCCACAAGGTGAGATATTACAAAGGAGCATCTGTCAAGCTCTGATACTCTCATAAATTGATTTTCTTTATATTAGAGAGAGTTATATCTAAGCAAATGGGACCAACAGTATCGAATCAGAACACCTCTCCATCACCACAGACCAATTTCTATTCTTCACACTGCCTTTTTGATATTTCTTATCAGTTGATAAGTCAGTACAATACTATCTCATGAACAGATTAGAGTTCCCAAGATTTTATTTTATATACCTTAGTTTTCAGGATCTGTGTTTTCCTGACTTGGAATTTAATCAATCAATTAGCTCACAAGCATGATCCAAGATGAGTTATTTCAGAAAAGTTTCCTAAAAGTAATTCAACCTATTTGTAGTTTGGTGGCTCTGGTACATTTTATTGAGAGCACAACTTATTTTTGAAACTTTTATTCATTTAATGCTGCCTCCATCTATGTGTTTAGCCAATCCTTTGGACTTTTTCATCAAAATACAAAAATAGATAAGTTCACAAGTATGATTGTATAGAATGAAATAACAATGTGATTATCCACTTTTTTAGGGACTTTTGACATTAGAATCTGATATAAGAAAATACAAAGATTTTTCTACAGTACTAGCAAAATAATTATTTTTAGAAGTAAAATAATATTTGCAGGTCAGTATTACTTGAATGAAAGACAAACCTGGTTTTCTTTGAAAGTTTCTATATTACATTCTTTCTTACATAGCTCAGTTTTTCCCAATTGAAAATATTATTAAGAAGTCTAATAAACAGTATAGAAAATACAGGAAAAGAAGCAAATGTATTAACCTGAGGTACCAATGTCCTCCATACTACATTGGGAAAAAGTACTTCTTGACTGTATCATACTGTCTAATACAGTTTTTTTAAGTTGGACAGCATTAAGAATAAGGAACTCTGGTATCTAGAACTGATCAGAGGCTTTGAAATCAGAATATGCTGGCTTCCAATAATTATTTATTGGATAGACTTGAGCAATTTATTGTATCTCTTTGATTCACAACTTCTGTATCTAATAGAAGTAGCTGTTTTGGTTGTGATAAGTTGTTTGGAGATTGTAGAACATGTTTGTAAAATGATGAAATAATTCTCATGTCTTTGGCGTTTTATGAGATTTTTATGACATTCTGTAATAATGTCTAGTGTATTATGGGTATTTAATCAGTAGTGTGGGTCATTATTACTGAGATAATGTTGAGACTTACACTGTCCAGGGGAAAAAAAAAAATATCTTTCAGGAGTTAAAGGCTTTTCATGTCTGTGGTTATTCTCAAATTTAAAAAATCAAAATATAGATAGATTCAGCAGCAGTCACGGAAAGATTCTTTTATGTAAAGAAATCTACTAAGAGATATGCAGAATAAATAAATACAAAACCGGCATGATTTCCACCTTAAGAAACTTGAACCATAGAAGACAGAACTCATCAACAGAAATAACTGTTATGAGGAAGAACATTAAATGTCATAAAAGAATATATAAAGGATTACTTAAGATGAAAAAGTGTTTTGGGGCCAAGATCAGTAAATCAAAAGTTTCTTATAAGTAGACCTTGAAGTTTGGATAGAATTGCAACAGGTACATATTATTGGAAGAAACATAGCAAGAAGTTAATATCACATTGCAAAGTCATCATTAGAAAGATGAAGTTAACATAGGTATCATGCATTGTCCAGATTGATGATCAACTCAACCAATGCTTGGTGAGTTAGGAGAGCTACGAGTCATGAAATAAGGTGGGAAAGGTAAATTAGAGCCAGATTTTGCCAGACATTGTTAGTGAGCTGAGTTAGAAATATTTCCCAAACACAATTGGTCTTTATACCCACTGAATAGAGAAAAACCTAAACGGTGTTATGGTAAGTACTCTCCTTCTGCCTTACCTGAATTGCACCTACTCTGTAGTGAAGAAATAGATTATAAGTAGAAGTTCTCTATCCTGCCCATAGCTGAGCCACACTCACAATTGTTAATGCTTTCAGGCATTCACTGTCAGTAGGCTCTCTGGAAATTTCCTCATTTCTATAGCACATTGCTCTGGATAGAGTATTAGAGATTTATGTCAAATCTTGAAGTCATCTTTTAATTTGGTCCTAATCATTTTCTATGGCACAGACATTATTTAGGATATTCATATGAAATTATAGTTGTTCCCTAACTTCAATGTAGAAGAAGTTTCTCTTCCAGTTTTTTATTTTGGGAATTTTGTCTGTTTTATTTGATTAGTCTTAGTTTTATTTATTTACTTCCATATGGACTTTTTTCTTCCACTTAAAGTTTTGGTAGTGGGGTTGAACAAATGCACTACTTTGCCATTTTAAATGGAAGTCAAATTTCTTCCTCTTAAATCTATAGGAGATTTGGAAACATGCTTAGTAAGCTTATGGCTGAGTTTTTATTTTATCAACTCCAAAGCATAAAAGAGAATTTTTCTTTCAGTGTGTTACTTTTTAGGAAATGAAGCATTCTCAGAGTTTCTAAGTTAAATTAAGTCAAACTTTCTTTTCTCCCTGTGCATCAGGTCAAAGGTTTTTAATAGATTGCCTAATTAGTCTGGGAAGGAATTGTTCCAACAGTTACAAAGGTCAGTCCTATAATCTGAAGTGATCTAGCTCTTACCATATCACAACTTACCTGTGGAACACCCTAATTTCCATAGGAAGTACAGGTCTCAACACATCTCACTTCAGGGCAGCACTCTTTCCTCTAAAGAAAAAGAAGTTCTGTTTTATTAAACCCGATAGCCTTTTCCATGGTTTTTAGGATTTTCCCAGTGCAAACCTCTTGGTGGCAACTTTGGTAACTGGGTAAAGAGAAAATATTATGATTAATCTGAGACTCTTCAAGTAAACCCCTCCTTGGGGTAGACTCCTGGCACCATTGCTAAAACTGTACGGAGCTATGTGGGAAACCCTAAAGTGCTATAGCTTAGAGCGGTTTTACATATAACCAACCAGTTACAGTTTTTTTGCGTGTGTGTAACTTAAATCAGAGAAATTAAATCACCTGGTCAAGATGGACAATGGCTAATTATTGAAGAGACAAGACTAAAACCCAGGCTTCTGTGCCTGTTTTAATTTCATCACTCACCACTCATAAGAATAAAATATTGCACCCACCATTTGAGCCATCTTTTCCCTGGTGAATTCCCACAAAGAGATTAAACATCCATTTTTCTTTTAAGCCAGACATTTTTAAATGTTTGAAATATCTCTAAAAACCATGTGAGCAATTTGGAGTTGGTAACAGTGGTTGCTTCTAAAGAAGGGAACTGGTTGACTGGAGCAGGAAGAGATAGGTGGAAAATTTATTTTTGCTGTATACCATCAGCCTTCCATATCCATGGGTTCTGCATCCATGAATTCAGCCAACCACAGATCAAAAATGTTTGAAAATGAAACAATAAAATAATAGCAATACCAGTCCAGATGTGATGGCTCATATCTTTGATCTCAGTGTTTTGGGAAGCCAAGGTGCGAGGATCACTTGAGACTATGAGTTCAAGACTAGCCTGGATAATGTAGTGAGATTAAGTCTCTACAAAAAAAAAAAAAAAAACAGAAAATACAACAATTTAAAGAAAAACATAGTATAACAATGATTTCCACAGCATTTAGATTGTATTAGGTATTATAAGTAATCTAGAGATGATTGAAAGTATATGGGAGGATGCATGGAAGTTATATGTCAGTACTACATACACCATTTTACATAAGAGACTTAAGCATCTTTGAAATTTGGTATTGGGGGGTGGGTGTTTGGGTACCAATCCCTCAAGGATACTAAAGAACAACTGTACTCATTTCATATTGTTTGAATTTTGTGAAGTAGTTCTTCACTTACGGGCCGGGCGCAGTGTCTCACGCCTGTAATCTCAGCACTTTGGGAGGCTGAGGTGGGCGGATCACGAGGTCAGGAGATCCAGACCATTCTGGCTAACACTGTGAAACTCCCTCTCTGCTGAAAATACAAAAGAATTAGCCGGGCGTAGTGGTGGGCGCCTGTAGTCCCAGCTACTCAGGAGGCGGAGCTTGCAGTGAGCCGAGATTGCGCCACTGCACTCCAGCCTGGGCGATAGAGCGAGACTCCGTCTCAAAAAAAATGTAGTTCTTCACCAACATAGACACGTTAAAACTGATACAGAACATGTGTTTATGTGTGTGTGTATATACATATATATAAAAATAATAAATATATATAAATAATAAATCTATCTATATATATATGTATACACACACACACATAAATGGAGAGAAAGGGAGAGGTAAAATCCGATCTTGCTTAGCAATGTGCCAGGTACGTTGTATGCTTTACCTCCTTTGATCCTCGCAGAGACACTGGAAGATTTGTATGTGTTGTGATGTGAAAGAGGTTAGGGCACTGGTCTGTGATCCTTGCTTCTTTTGCCCTAATTGACTGGGGGACAACCCTGGGGCAATGAAAAAGGGCAGATGACCCTGTATAATCTCCTTGTCAACATGTTAACAGAACCTCTGAGTAAAAAAATTCTGAGTTAATAATACTGGCCAGGAGGAGGATGTTTATCTATGGAATGTTTTTAACAGGATGTTTCTGGTTAAGTAAAACATGGTAAATAAACCCCAAAACTATAGGCCTGGTCTATGGAAAATGTCTCATAAACTGGAATATAAAAATGGAGATGTGCTGTTTGTGGTAAACCCACAACACTCTACTTTGAAATCTCATATATTATTAGGGATCAGAGAATATATGTCTGATGCAGGAAGCAAAAACTTGGGGAGTCAATGTGAATATCACAGAATTCTCCCTGTGTTGACTTAAATCTTTCTGCCTACAGGCCCCTTCTCGCTTCAGGGTCTCTCAAGGAAACTTATTAACCACTAGACAGCTCTCGTATGACGATTTGCGAGTAGATATTAGAGAGAACCATCTGGAAATGGGCACTCCTCTAATTTTTTGTGAAAAAGAACAACAAAAAGGGTAGTACAAATGGGTGAGAAATGACAGAAACTACATAAATAAGCACCTAGTGAAAGCTGACCATTCACATCATATGACAAAGGATACTATTTGGTCTTTCAAAATATAAAAAGAGCAGTCTTTATTTGTGCATGGCTTGTGAAATCCAAATGTTGAATTAAGATGGATATATCATCATCATTATTGCTGCAGCTTATTAAATTCTTGCTTGAGAGGTCGTAGAATATAACAAATATGAGCTTAGCCCCTGGAGCCACACTGACTGGATTAGAAAACCTACTCTGCTACTGATTAGCTGTAAACTTGGTCAGGCTACTTAGCTTTTCTGTGCCTTACTTTTCTCATTAGAAAAGTGGAAACAGTATCAGTAGTACTTAGTTCAAAGGGTTGCTGTAAAGATTAAATGAGATAATACATGTGAAGGACTTCAAAACAATGCCTGGTGCATAGTGCTTTATAGGCATCAGCTATCATTATTCTAAGTGTTACATCTGAGGTTCAAGAAGATAAACATCTTGTAAGAACTTGGTCAGTGAGAGTCAGAATTCCAATCCTGCTTTTTCTCCAAAATAATATGTTGCTATAAAATATATTTCTATATTGAAAGATTTAGGAAATATTTTAAAATTAGAACTATGCTTTACTCTCTGATCCCAGAGAGAATTTTACATGTATCTTTATTCCACTTTTGGAATATACTGTGGTTTGGTTTTATTTTTCAATTTTTTCTACCCAAACTGTGATTTCAGAGAATTGTAGTACGTTCATCTTTGTGTTACCAATGCCTAGCATAGTGAATGTTAAGAAGTGGTTCTTAATAAACTTCTGCTAAATAAACACTAAGGGTGGCGAATAATAATAAAAATGTACAGTTAAGTCTATAATTTTTCTAATGCTTCAAATCATATTACTCGAATTTTTTTACACACTTTAGCACGTCTTTGATAGAACATTGCCAAACATTTTAATGATATTTAGTGGCAAATACAAAAGACATTTCTTGAGTCGTACTTCCTTCAATCTAGCCATAACATTCCTCTTAGCAAATGTCACTTATGACTCCTAAGACACTTACTCAGATTTATCTCTTTGATTGATCAAAGAAACATGTTATCTAATGTCTAATAAGCATATCTTCCCAGCAACTGAGATTTTGAATTCCTCAGCTCTGTTATAGTAATTTAACCAAGGCTGCAACTCTTCTCAAAAATAAAGAAATGAAAATAAACATGGAGATTCCTTTCTTTACAGAAAATGTTCTTATGAAAATAAAAAAAATAGAACATTAATATAGCAGGTCTTATTCATGTTATTCAAATCTCAAGCTAGTCACCGCAGCTTTCTGTTTTATGCAAATTGTATAGGCACATACACAAGACACATATCCCTGAAAATGTATAGGATTTCAAACTACTAAAAATGGGACAGTACTGACTCCCTGATGAAAACAGGAAAACATGGAGGAAATAGATGGCAACTATGTTGGTAAGGACAAGCTAATATGAAATGCTTCGGCATCACAGTTCAGCATTCCTCTTACTATTGCAGAGCACTTTAATTCCACAAATTAGTTACCTTTTCCACAGATCCAGTAAAGCTTTAATAGTGTTTAGGGGCCCTGATGTACAAAATCCACTCTTATTTGACTCTTATGCCTATAAATCGACTTTCCTGGTTAAACAATTTTCCATAACCTACAATTTCCCATTAATCAGAAAGATGTGCTTATTGGATAATCAAAATATAAGCAAAATCTCTGATTAGAAAGTGTAAGCAGACTCCATGACTAAGTGGAACACACGGATTATTTTAAAGTGAGACAAAAAAAGAACTTTTAAAAGCTCTACAAATCCAATTCTCAAATGTCCCCATATTAAGCCATAACTTGGGCATCAAAGTATTATATTTTGGCCTTAATTTCTGTGTTTTCAGGTGTTGGAAGTATTAAAACATAGTTCAATCTTTCTCTAGTTAGTCATATATATTTAGTGTATGTATCTAGCTATATAAAATGAATCATGTTATACCTGCTTATCAGGGCTTATTGAAGATGGGCTATTCAGGAATAAAGTCAAGTAAAAAATAAAGAACTTCTACTTTACTGGGTCAACACTTTGGGTATAAAAATATTTTTGAAAGGTAAACTTTCAGCCACCTATAAGCCTTTATAGCATATAACCTATTTATTTTGTTTTGGATTGCAAAGACATAAGCTTGCTTACTGTATATAAATGTAAAGAAAATTTCAGCAAATAAAAACAACAAATGATTAAGCCACTATTTCTCCAAAATGCTTTTAGATAGCTTTTGTGCAATAGAATATGTACATCTTATTACTTTAAATCAAATGGAAGCTCCTAGACAAATGTTATATTATGAATCTATAGAAAGCCTAACATTCAGTAAGTATTAAAATTAATCAGACAGAACAATATATTTTAATTTAAAAACTGACAGAAAGACTTGTCACATGTTTAAGAATACCTTACCATCTAATGTTGAGCAGAATGAGTATCTTGTAAAACATGTATACTTTTCTGATAAACAATGTCCACAATCTAGTTTATTTTACTTTTCAGTGAATGATAGGAAAAAGTGAATGCAATGAAGAGTCATGCAATAATAACAGGTTCCTTGGCTCATACTGGTCAACTGGAATTACAAACAAAACAAAACACCCCACCATTAGCAGTACAATCGAAAGCAGATATTTTCATATCACATAACAGGTGTGGTAAATATTATTTATGCCCTTAACTGTCTTGAAATTATTATGGCTACTATTAGCCATTGCAATGATTATTTAATGCAGTACTTTGAAAAGCATACATTTATTTTAAAATATTTTTATTACTATATTTCAATATTTTAGGCTTTAAACATGATTCTGAGAAGAAAACTACAGGTTTCACCAGACTGCAAAGGGTTCCATGTGTGAAAGAAAAATAGCCCCTCAAAAATATCCATGTCCTAATTCCTGGAATCTGTGGATCTGTTACCTTATATGGCAAAAGGGACTTTGCACATATGATTAAGTTAAGAATGTTGAGATGGGAAGAGTGTCCTGGATTAGTTATCCCAGTGAGCCCAATGTAATCACAAGATCCTAAGAGAGGCAAAATTGTAAAAGTCAGAAAAATAGATGTAATAATGGAAGCTGAGGTTGCAGTGATGCACTTTGAAGATGAAGTAAAGGGTCATAAACCAGGGACTTGGGGCAGGGCTAAGAGCTGGAAAAAGCAAGGAAACACACACTTTTTTGGAGTATGCAGAAGGAATGCAGCACCTTGATTTTGGCTCAATGAAACCCATTTTAAACTTCTGACCTTAAGAACTGTAAGATAATATACTTGTGTTGTCTTGACCACTTAGTTTTTGGTAATTTGTAATAGCTGCAGTAGGAAACTAATACATCACGGTGGCAAAGAGTCAAGAACACCCAAGTGATTTTGCTCGTTATTGAAGGGTAATATCAATTCTCCCATAACTTAGAAGAAGCAATTCAATATTTTCATACAGGAAGATAGCCTTGGTTAAATGGAATAATACTAAGAACAAGTGCTTTGTTTTCTTGGAACCGTTTTAGTACCAAAACATCTTTAAGGTTTTAGTACTTTATATTGGCCTCACACCAAAAATAAAAGAGTAGATATATTTTCTGATATTTGGGAAAAAAGATCACCATTTAGATCTCAAACTGAATAGATCTAATACCTAGCATTTACACAAATGACATTCTTTACTCAAATGCAATTGTTTCTCCTAGAAAACAATTTTAAAACCTTGATAATCATTTGAATACAATTATAACAACTTTTGGCAGCTGGAAAAATTCTACAGTGATTTAATGCTTTATCTATGCTCATTCGAAATTAAAATAATAACTTATGAAATGCAAAGTCTATGACCTGAACTGCCCTTGTCACTCTTTCAAGTACATTGACTAATACATATATCGCTACTTAATTAATACGAACCTGCAGGCACCACTTTGGAATAACATATTACTTGCCCTCACCATGGTAATGTACACATTATAAATCTATATTGGTTGATAAAATTGACATATTGCTAAAAATATTATTTGTATTTTAGGTTACTTTGCATAAAAGTATACTGTTGTTTTATCCAGTTGGTAATATAAAATAAAATCATCAATCGCTTTTACAAAAGCAGCTTGAAGAAATAGTGTAATTTTGATAATGGAAAAGTCCTTGTTTTATAAGCTAGTGTAGCTCTTTATGGAAACAATTCAAAAGCAACTCAATTCTTTGTAAACATCTTCATAATGCTAGAGCTACTGTTGCAATTTAAATCACTTCAAATCACACTGTTTTGATAACTGGTTCCTGGTAGCCAAATATTTCTTTTTTTAATTCAAAATCTAGAAAGGGAATTACTCTTTAATGACATGGGTTAACAGTATGTGTATAGACTTTGAAGTCATTCCAATAAATCACAGGTTCCAATTGGCCTAGTCATGTAAGCCTTTTTGTATTCAAGGTAATTCAATAGACTCCAAGTGCACTGTATGGATTCTACTTAGATAAAAGTTTAATTACACCCTTGCTTGGTTTTGTGTCAGTGTGAGAAATCTGGTAGCTTTGGGAAATGTTTGTATTCATAGCCAGACTTCTTAGTTAGCCATTAGTGCTTGAGCAAAAGCCTTATTATCAACTTTTATATGATTGTATTTGATCCTCGGTGCCTAGGAATGCATCAGTGCTCTTTATGCAAATTATGAAAACTCATCTAGCAAGGTCAAGCATGGGACACATCAGTCTGAATCATGGAGTATTGATATCAAAAGTAATGTCAGCAATCAACTGATGTTTTCATTTTTACAGATTAGGAAACAAATGCACAGAGGTTAAGCAGCTTCTGTATATGAAACTAGTTAACACAGGCAAAGTTAGAAAGCAGAGTTTGGCCGGGGGTGGTGGCTCTCACCTATAATCCTAACACTTTGGAAGGGAGACTGAGGTGGGCAGATTTCTTGAGCCTAAGAGTCTGAGACCATCCTGGGAAACAAGGTAAACCATGTCTCTATAAAAACTAGCTGGGTGTGGTGGCATGCACCTGTAGTCCCAGCTACTTGAGAGGCTGAGTTGGGAGGATCACCTAAACCCACGGAGATGGAGGCTGCAGCAAGCCATGGTCATGCCACTGAACGCCAGCCTGGGAGGCAGAGTGAGACCTCATCTCAAAAAACAAACAAAAAAACAAAAAAAGCAGAGTTTTCTGCTTGTGATCACATATTCATTCCATTAAATAACATTAGCTTATCTATATATCAACTCAGTACAATTTATTTGGTTCAGTATAATCACACACTATTAATATTACTGTATTCATCGTTACTCAAACACTGAGTGATGGAAACAAAAGAATAAAAGATATTACAAACTCTAAGGAGAAAGAAATATGTACATAAATAAATTGTATTTATTTGAGATCAGTGCCATGATAAAAGTATTCGGGGTTCAAAGAGGAAGCAATCAGCTCAATTCAGGCACGTCAGTGATAGCACCACAGAAAAGTTAATACCTGAATAGAGTTTGAGGAGAGATCAGTTATTTGTCAAACTCAATGGGAGAGTATTTCTATCAAAGAGAAAAAAGAAAGAGCATCCACGTCAAATTGTTTTTCTGCCTTAATGAGAATATTTTAACAATTCATCACTAAATACGATGTTTGCTGTCATTTTTTCATACATACCTTTAAGAAAATTAAGAAAAATTATTTCTATGTTACTAATAATTTTTCTTACAAATAGCCATTATTTGATTTAACCTGTCAATATGCCAAGGTTGAGAAACCCTGACCTAGCATAAGATCTAAAAGCAAAAAAGAACATATCCTTTTCTGTGAACTTCTCCTGGCCCCCATACCTCCGATAGCAGAAATTAAAGAGGAAAGCCAGGAACATCTTATATACCAGGTAAATCATCCCTTCTCCTGGCCTCCATGACACAATTGGCAGGAATCAAGTGGGTGTCACAGAGCCTCTTATAGAAGGGAGACCCAAAGATACAAGACTTTTGAGAAGACTGGCCTCTACCTCACTGATAGTGGCTGTGGAAAGGGGGGCCCATGCTCAGCATGCTCCTAGTAAAAGGGAACCATCCCCAAATCTCATAACCCCAGTACCACATTCTACTTGAGACAGAGTTGATCATTTCATAAATGTTATGTGACTACTTAAGTCACTACAAGAAGTCCAAGACTTCTGAACTAATCCCCATCCCTTAGGTTCTCATCCTCATGGAGTTCTTTACATCCCCCTCCAGAGCTCATTATGAGCTCACAGGAAAGCCTTCTTTATCAAATGTACCATAGCTAAGTTACACTGTGCTGCCGTACAGCTTTTGAAAGATACTTTTGTCTCCAGTGTGAGAGTGCCAAGTCAAGACCCACAGGTTGAGTAGTGGGGTCCAGGCTGGATTTTAGCCTCCCAGTGCCCTCTTGCATAACACCTTTTGGCAGAGCACAACCCCTCAAATGTATGTGAGGCTTGCATCCTCAGTCATTGTAGTAGTCCATTGTCATGCTGCTCTGAAGAAATACCTGAGACTGAGTAATTTTATAAAGAAAAGAGCATATTTTTTAAAAGTTTTTAGTAATTTTTTGAGACAGTCTCACTCTGTCTCCCAGGCTGGAGTGCAGTGGCACAATCTCAGCTCACTGCAACTTCTGCCTCCTGGCTTCAAGCGATTCTTGTGCCTCAGACTCTCAAGTAGCTGGGACTACAGGAGCTCATGACGATAGCTGGCTAATTTTTGTATTTTTAGTAGAGACAGCGTTTTGCCTTGTTGGCCAGGCTGGTCTCAAACTCCTGGCCTCAGGTGTTCTGCCTATCTCGACCTCCCAGAGTGCTAGGATTAGAGGTGTGAGACACCATGCCGAGCCAGGAAAGAAGTTTAATTGGCTCGCAGTTCTTCAGGGCTGGAGAAGCCTCAGAAAACTTACAATCATGGCAGAAGGGGAAGCAAACATGTTTTTCTTCATATGGCAGCAGGAAGAAAAAGAATGAAAGAGGTGCAGAGCAAAGTGGGGAAAAACTCACAAAACAGTCAGGTCTAGTGAGAAACCACTCACTATCAAGAGAACAGCCTGGGGGAACTGTTCCCATGATTCAGTCACTTCCTAGGAGGTCCCTCCCTTAACATGTGGGGATTACAATTTGGATTACAATTCAAGATAAGATTTGGGTGGGGACACAGAGCCAGACCATATCAGTCATTTTTCTGAATCTTACCCTCACCTTCTCACTTTAAGTGACACCTACTGAGGATATTGCCTCTCCTGCATTTTTTTGAGTGCCTGGTTTCCTCTCCCTTACTTTTGGAATAATGCTTAATGTTTGCAATAAAGTATGTAGATGTCCACCAACTGAAGACTACAAAATCACAAGAATCAAACAAGGTTGGGTTTATTACTTGTTGCAACAGGAGAGACCATAAAATTTGGGGAAACAATGGGATGTGTCATTAAAAGGGTATTAGGAGGAGATTGTTATAACATTTGGGCTAGAGTGGGACCAAACAGGTTTACCTCTGGAATGGGTATTATAAGAAAATGGAGGTGATTGTACAATTGTATATCTTAGTATCTGTCTAGGAAGTAAGTAAAATGAAATTAGGCTAAGGCTGTAATTTTTTTTAAAAAAATTAGCATTTGCTCATTTAGCATGCAGTGGGGCATGCTTGGTTATTTTTGTGGTTTGCTCAGTGTTCTTATTTTTTCTATGCTCAGACATGATTAAGAAATAGTCTTGTTTTTCTCCCTCAATCACAGTCATTCACAGTGACCTTGTCTGATGTGAGTGTTCCATGAAATTGTTTATATTAATGAAGAAACACCATAGCCTTGCTATGAGTGTCAGATCATCAACCTAATAGTTGTCAGAATTGCTTCTTTTCTTTCTCAATAGACATCCTTGTCAGTTTTTTTCTCCCTTAATGAGACTATTTTAACAATTCATCACTACGTATAATGTTTGCTGTCCTTTTTCTACAGATACCTTTAATAAAATTAAGAAAATTTATTTATATCTTACAAAGAATTTTTATTACAAATGTCTATTATTTGATTCAACCTGTCAACATGCCAAGGTTGAGAACCCCTGACCTTATATTTCACATAAGATGTGAAATATCTCTACCCAAAAATACCTGTAAGACTGAACAGAGAAAAACTTGAACAGACCGAAATATGTGGAAAGCACTACGAGTTCATGGACTGTTGTGATGCATATTCTCTCTAAATTGACTTACAGATTCAACAAAATCCCTGTTAAAACCGTGTCATTAAAAACATTTTAAAGAAATAGACAAGTTCATCGTAAAAATGTTATAGAATCATAAAAGATTTACAGTAGCTAAAACAATTTTGAAAAAGGAGAGCTCTTATAGTACTAGATATCCAGATTCAAGACTTACCATAAAGCTGTAGGATAGGGTAATGCCAGGCAAATAAACGTTCGATCATTTGAGCAGAATGGAGAGGTCAACGAACAAAGAAACCCCTTTTTAGGATATGTGACTTTGTTGCAGCTGGAAATCTGTATGGGGAAAGTAAAACAAAGCAAAACAAAACAAAAAACACCAGAAAAGAACCCACTCATCTACTTTTTCATATTAAACATAAAAATTACTTTGATATGGATAATAGACCTAAAGATTCAACCCAGAACCATACATCTTCTAGAAGAAAACAGATTATCTTTGAAACTTAGATCTGGCAAAAATTTCTTGGGCAGGACACAATCAGCATTAAACAAATAATTTAAATTGATTAATTAAATTCCTTAAAAAACTAAAACATCTGCTCTGCAAAGCACACCATTATAAAAATGAATGGACAAGCCACAGACTAAGGAAAAAGTTTTGTAACACATATGACAAAGAACTTGCACATAAAGAACACCTACAAATCAACAGTAGAATGATGACCATCCCAGTTTTTACAAGAAGTTGAAGATTTGCACACTTTACCATAGAAGATGTATTAATGCTCTATAAACACATGAAAGTTTAGATATTCAATATATTAAGGTGCTATATTTGGGGATAGCATGTCCTCAACCTCATCTGGTACTTGACATCTTCAGTCATAGGAATCTGTAAGTTAAAACCACAATAAGGTACCATTTCATACTCAGTAGATTAGCTAAAGTCAAAAGGAGTAACTCCACTGCCTATTGGTAAAAATATGGAACAATTAGTAATGGTATCTCAGATTTCCTTGGAAAACTATTTCCCTGTAGTCTCAGACCACGTGTATCTGGTGGAGTAGAATCTATCTGAAGACTTCTGCAATAGAGTGAAGACTTGGGCCTGGCCTATTAGAATAATAGTAACAGATTAAGAAATATTACTTAATACAAGCTGGCTCAAAATCAGTACAGTCAGCTCTGAGCCTTTGTAATTCTTGGGAAAGAAATGCAGGGATTTTTTGTTTTTGTTTTTGTTTGTTTTTTTTTTTTTTTTTTTTTTTTGTATTGGCACCTAAACTGGTAAATGTAAACCTAGAGTAATTGGTGGTTATTGTGATCACCACCCTGGAAAAGTACTTATAAAAAGAATCTTAGCCAGGTACGGCAGCTCATGCCTGTAGTCGCAGCACTTTGGGAGGCTGAGGTGGGAAGATCGCTTGAGCCAGAAGTTGGAGACCAGCCTGGGCAACATAGGAATACCCCGTTCTCTACAATACTAAAAAAAAATTAGCTGGGCTTGGGGTCATGCACCTGTGGTCCCAGCTACTTGGGAGGCTGAGGTGGGAAGATCACTTGAGCCCAGGAGGTAGAGGCTACAACGAGCCATGATGAAGCCACTGCACTCAGCCTGAGTGACAGAGTGAAACCCTGTCTTAAAAAAAGGAAGGAAGGAAGGAAGGAAGGAAGGAAGGAAGGAAGGAAGGAAGGAAGGAAGGAAGGAAGGAAGGAAGGAAAGAAGGAAGGAAGGAAGGAAGGAGAGGGAAAGAAAGCTATCTCAGAGTTACATGGCACCAAAAGATAGAAAGACACAGAAAATTTTGGCCCTGAATCCAGCAGTACATTAGCTTGCTATACCCATGTCCTCATCAGTTAGGAAAGTCAAAAATTCCCCTTTTCTTCAAGCTAGTTTGAATTTTAGTTTTATTTAGAACTAAAAGAATCTTAATTAAAACAGAAGTAACCAGATTCTATTTTTCCTTTGCCAGTAAATGACAACAAAAAGTCTGGGATATATGTTGGAACCAATCTGTATACTATATTCTTTTTTTGATGCAAGACTTGAGGGGGCAGGCATTAATTGCTTTCTGCTTTATAAGTTAAATATTTCAAAAATTTCTTCCTAAAAGATATTAGCTAAACAATTATATTTTAACATTCAGTATATCAAATTAAAATAGTCAGATACAACTTTCAGAACTAAAGTATGAAGTTATCTTTGGAGTAAACTAAAAGAGCTAAAGTATAATAAATAATAAATAATCAGTGATGTTATCTTTGTAGTAAATTAAAAGAACACATTGGGCTGAATTTTTAACATTAGAACACAATAGTCTTTTAGTTCATTATACATATCCTTTAATAATCTGATACTTCTTTTAAGTTCCAAATCAGGCATACAGGCCCATCTCAGATAAGAAAATATCTTTTAATAGACTATAACAATAATAGCTGCATTTGTTGAAAGCTTATTATTTTTTAAGCATTTGTTCTCTTTAAATGCATTATTACATTTAATCCTTACAATATACCATGTTATAGATTCATTTCATTGAGGTCATTGTAAAGATGAGGAAACTAAGAATTACAAAAGTTGTATAAATTCCTTGTCACATGCTAAATACCATACATACATGGACTTTGGCTTATCTGACTTCAGATTTTGAGCTCCTAATCATTTCCCATATATAAGTCAAACTTGCAAAAAGAAAAAAAAGAAACAAAAATGAAATAAATCTAGGCCCTAAGAGTGAAGTAAAAGATTCCTAAATTTAGGAACTACAGAAATAAGGATTCACTGGATGAAAGAAAGCCCAGTTCCCAATTTCTGTAGCTGGCTTTGTTCAGTTTTAACAGATACCTCTCTTAGAACACATAATATGCAAACATAAAATCTTTTAAAATATCAAGTGATTTTATTTTTTGCAAATTCATTGGAAGAAACAAAGTTCACTTCTCACTTTAAACAATAATTTTAAAAATCTAAATTAAGGTTTGTTATAAAAAACATCTAATTATTGGAGAGAGTTTTGGAAAATATTTGTACAGTCTTAGATTTAGCAAAACGTGGGAAAAGGTAGACTTTCTAAAACAAAACAGCCCACCCAGAAGTTATACAGTACAAAATGGACATATTTGATTGTATTAAAATATTCAACCACATTTATTATTTCTTTTCCCTTTTTTTTTTTTTTTTTGAGATAGAGTCTCACTCTGATGCCATGCAGTAGTGCAGCAGTGCGATCTTGGCTTATTTCAACCTCCGCCTCCCGGGTTCAAGCGATTCTCCCAAGTCAGCCTCCTAAGTAGCTGGGACTACAGGCACGTGCCACCACACTTGGCTAATTTTTTGTATTTTTAGTAGACACGGGGTTTCACCCCATTATCCAGGATTGTCTGCATCTCCTGACCTCGTGGTCTGCCCGCCTCGGCCCTCCGAGGTGCTGGGATTAGAGGCATGGGCCACAGTGACCGGCCAGCATTTGTTTTTTCTAATTACTGGTTGCTGCTAATGCTTTTACTATCATCTGCACTATAAATGTTTTCCAACTCTATTGTTTGTCTTTTAAATGTGTTTCAATATTTTTAATATACAGAGAGCCTATAAATTAATAATACAAATAGAAAAAAAAGAAGCAAAGGATTCACAAAATACTTCAACAGACAAGTCAAGGAAGATAAAATCCAAACATCAACAAACATAAAATGTTTTTCAATTCTCTGGTAGTAAGAAAAACACAAAATAAAACCATAATGACATAATATTTTTAACTTATCAGATTGGCAAAAATTAGAAAATGGAAAACATTTTCTTCTGGCAATGGTTCAGAAAATAAGCACTGGGAGAAGGAGTTGCTAAAATCATTTTGGAAAGTAATCTGCCAGTAACTGTTAATATATGAAAAGACAAGCAGCTTTTGATTCAGTGGCCCCATTTTTCCTAATTTCAGTTACAGAAATACAAAACACCTTTATATGAATATATTCATTATATATATACACACATATATACATATTTTATATATGTATAAATATATTTATATGTAAATATATGTGTATATGTATATACACACAAAGGCTTTTTTTTTTTTCTTTTTTTTTGGAGATGGAGTCTTGCTCTGTCACCCAGGCTGGAGTGCAGTGGTGTGACCTTGGCTCACTGCAACCTCCGCCTCCCAGGTTCAAGCAATTCTCCTGCCTCAGCCTCCCGAGTAGCTGGGACTACAGGCGCACACGACCACGCCTGGCTAATTTTTTGTATTTTAGTAGAGATGGCATTTCACCGTGTTCCCAGGCTGGTCTTCAACTCCTGAGCTCAGGCAATCTGCCCGCCTAGGCAAAGATGTTTTTTGTAGCATGAAAGCACTTGAAAGTTTACCAGTTGGAAAATGCTAAATAGATTATGTTATACTCATGCCTTGGAATATCTTGAAACTATAATAAAAAAGCACAAGTTATACTGTATCCATAGCCACTGACTTCAAAAGATGTTTGTAGTATATTGTTTTAAAATAAAACCAAATTAAATTTCATGTATTATATACTAAATAAGAATATCTTGTGAAAAGGCCATTTGTCTGACTATGGAGAAGAACCTGAAAGGAGTAAAAGGCAGTTAACATTGGTTATTACAGAGGGATGAGCTAAAGAAAGGTTGTGATGTGTAAGATCATGAATTTTTTACTAATAAAATTCTGTATGATTTTTGTCATTTTAAAATCTAATATAGAAAGGCAAAAAAAAAAAAAGAAGCTGTAGTAGTGACATAGAGTAGATTTTAATGTTGAAAATGTCAACCTGACATGTAGCTACTGCATAGTGAGTACAGTGTTGTATGTGACTGCAGAATGAGTCATACAAATGGCTCCGGGGACCTTGCCGATTTTGCACTGTGAGTGGGCCTGTGGCAACTGCAAAGCATTCAGATTCGAAAATTGTGGAACACTGTGTCAGCTCACCTCCAGCTTTCACTCTGAGACCTCCTCGTAAGGAAATGAGTGTTGATATCTTTAGGGACAGAGAATGAATGGGGAAGAGGGAAATCTGATGAAGCAAAGATGTGTCAGGAGATGATTTGATCAGATCAGGCAGTTCCTAAGGGAATAGTCTTTAAAAGGGGGAAGGCTGGCTCTTCCTCAGCAATGCAAGTTAGGATGAGGCTCTTCAGTCTACCTTTCAACAACAATAACTGACACATGCTGCTTACTTTTTGGCAGACACAGTTCTGAGAGCTTTATACATTTGACTCATTTAATCCTCCAACAAGCATATTAAATTGGTCTTATCACCTCTGTTTTACAGATGAAGTAACAGTGGGACAGATGAGAGAGGGAACTTAACAGTTTTATAGTCTCAAAGCTGAATATTCTTAATATAGTCTTAATTACATAAAAGTATACCTCAAATATATTGCAGGTTTAGCTCCGTACCACCACAATAAAGTGAGTATCACAATGAAGCAAGTCACATAAATGTTTGGTTTCCCAACACATATAAAAGTTATGTTTACACTATATTGTAGTCTTTTAAGAGTGAAATAGCATTATGTTTAAAAATACTATGTAAATACCCTAATTTAAAAATACTGTATTGCTAAAATACACTAATCATCATCTGTGCCTTCATCTTTTTTCCTGGTGGATGGTCTTGCCTCAGTGTTGATTGCTGCTGATTGATCAGGGTGGTGGTTGCTGTAGGCTGAGGTGGCTGTGGAATTTTTTAAAACTAAGACACCAATGAAGTTTGCCACATTCATTAATTATTCCTTCTATGGAAGATTCCTCCGTGGCATGTGATGCTGTTGATAGAATCACACCCACAGTAGAACTTCTTTCAAAATTGGGGTCAATCTCCTTAATTCCTGCTTCTGCTGCTTTGTTAACTAAGTTTATGGAATATTTTAAATTATTTGTTGTCGTTTCAACAATATTCACAGCACCTTACACAGGAACAGATTCCATCTCAATAAACCACTTTATTTGCTCATTCAACTTCTTATTCATCCAAGTTTTATTATGAGATTACAGCAACTCAGTCATATCTTCAGGCTCCACTTCTAATTCTGATTGTCTTATTTTCACCACATCTGCAGTTACTTCCTCCCATGAAGTCTTAAACCTCTCAAAGTCATCCCGGATGGTTGGAATCAACTTCTTTCAACTCTGTTATTGTTGATATTTTGTCCTTGTCTCATAAATCACTAACATTCTTAATGGCATCTAGAATGGTGAATCCTTTCCAGAAGGTTTACAATGTATATTGTCCAGACCCAACAGAGGAATCACTGTCTATGCCAGCTATAGTTTCACAAAATGTATTTCTTTTTTCTTTTTTCTTTTGAGACAGAGTCTCACTCTGTTGCCCAGGCTGGAGTGCAGTGGAGCCATCTCCGCTCACTGCAAGCTCAGCCTCCTGGGTTCACGACATCCTCCTGGCCTCAGCCTCCAGAGTAGCTGGGATTACAGGTGCCCGCCACCATGCTGGGCTAAGTTTTGGTATTTTTAGTAGAGACGGGGTTTCACCATGTTAGCCAGGATGGCCTCCATCTCCTGACCTCGTGATCCGCCCGCCTCGGCCTCCCAAAGTGCTGGGATTACAGGCGTGAGCCACTGCGCCTGGCATACAAATGTATTTCTTAAATGATTTGACTTAAAAGTCCAAACGACCCCTTGATTCATGGGCTGCAGAATGGATGTTGTGTCAACAGGCATGAAAACATCGTGAATCTCCCTGTGCATGTCCATCAGAGTTCCCTGATGACCAGGTATGTTGTCAGTGAGCAGTCATATTTTGAAAGAAATATTTTTTTCTGACCAATTTCTCTTAATAATAGACTTAAAATATTCAGTAAACCGTGCTATCAATACATGTGCTGTCATCCAGGCTTTGTTGTTCCATTTCTAGAGCTGAACAATAATAATGACACAATCTATCAAAACATCTGGGATACAGCAAAGGCACTGCTATGAGAAAAGTTCATGCTTACATCAAAAAGTCTGAGAGAGCACAAATAGACAACCTAAGGTCACACCTCGAGGAACTAGAGAAACAAGAACAAACCAGACCCGAACCCAGCAGAAGAAAAGAAATAACCAAGATCAGAGCAGAAGTAAATGAAATTGAAACAAACAGGAAGAGATAAATGAAACAAAAAGCTGGTTCTTTGAAAAGATAAACAAAATTGATATACTGTTAGCAAGATTAACCAAGAAGAGAGAAGATCTAATTAAGCTCAATTGGAAATGAAATGAGAGATATTGTAACTGACACCACAGAAATATAAAAGATTACTCGAGGCTACTGCTATGAACACCTTTACGTGTACAAACTAGGAAACCTAGAGGAGATGGATAAATTCCTGGAAATATGCAACCTCCTAGATTAAACCAGGAAGAAATAGAAACTCTGAACAGATCAATAACAAGCAGTGAGATTGAAACGGTAATTTTAAAAGTCCAGGACCAGATGGATTCACAGCTGAGTTCTATGAAACATTCAGAGAAGAATTGGTACCGATCCTATTGAAACTATTCCAAAAGATAAAGAGGGAATCATTTTATGAAGTCAGTGTCACTCTAATACTAAAACCAGGAAATGACATAATAAAGAAAGAAAACTACAAACCAATGTCCCTGATGAACATAGATGTAAAAACCCTCAAGAAAATACTAACTGAATACAACAGCATATCAAAAATAGAATAATAATCCACCATGATCAAGTGGGTTTCTTCCAGGGATGCAAGGATGGTTTAATATATGCAAGTCAATAAATGTGATCCACCACATAAACAGAATTTAAAACAAAAATCATATGGTCATCTCAATAGATGCAGGAAAAGCGATTGACAAAATCCAGCATGATTTTATATGTAAAACCCTCGGCAAAACTGGCATAGACCGGACATACCTTAAGCTAATAAATGCCACCTATGACAAACTTACAGCCGACATTATACTGAACCAGGAAATGTTGAAAGCATTCCCTCTGAGAACTGGAACAAGAGAAAAATGCCCATTTTCACCACTTCTATTCGACATAGTACTGGAAGTCATAGCCAGAGCAATCGGGCAAGAGAAAGAAATAAAGGACATCCAGATTGGTAAAGAGGAAGCCAAATTGTCACTGTTCACTGATTAAATGATCATATACCTAGAAAACCCTAAAGACTCCTCCAAAAAGCTCCGAGATCCGATAAATGAATTCAATAGTGTTTCAGGATACAAAATCAACTTACACAAATCAGTAAGACTGCTATAGACCAACAGGTAACCAAGCTGAGAATCAAATCGAGAGCTCAACCCCTTTTACAATAGCTGTAAAAATTAAAATAAAACAAAATACTTAGAAATATAACTAACCAAGGAGATGAAAGACCTCTACAAAGAAAACTGCAAAATGCTGCCAAGAGAAATCACAGACAGTATTAGCTAGATCTTCTGAATGATCTGCTGCAGCTTCTATATTAGCACTTGCTGTTTCACCTTGCATATATATATATATATTTTTTTTTTTTTTTTTTTGAGATGGAGTGTCACTTTATGGCCAGGCTATAGTGCAGTGGCATGATCTCAGCTCACTGCAATCTCCGTCTCCTGGGTTTGAGCGATTTTCCTGTCTCAGCCTCCCAAGCAGCTGGGACTACAGGCGTGTGTCACCACACCCAGCTAACTTTTGTAGTTTTAGTAGAGACAAGGTTTCACCATGTTGGCCAGGATGGTCTCGATTTCTTGACCAGGTGATCCGCCTGACTCAGCCTCCCAAAGTTACCTTGCACTTTTATATCATAGTGATGGCTTCCTTCCTTGAACCTCATGAATCAATCTCTGCTAGCTTCACAGTTTTTTCTGCAGCTTCCTCACCTCTTTCAGCCTTCATAGAATTGAAGAGCATTAGGGCCTTGCTCTGGATTGGATTTTGGCTTACAGAATTGTTGTGGTTGGTTTAATCTTCTATCCAAACCACTCAAAGTCTTTCCATATCAGCAATAAAGCTGTTTCACTTTCTTATGAATCCTGTGTCCACTGGACTAGCACTTTTAATCTCCTTCAAGAGCTTTTCTTTTGCATTCCCAACTTGACTGTTTGGTGTAAGAAGCCTAACCTTTGGCTTGTTTTGGCTTTTGAAGTCTCTTCCTCACTAAGCTTAATTATTCCTTGTGTTTTATTTAAAGTGTGAGATGTGAAACTCTTCCTTTTACTTGAACACTAGGAGGTCTTTGTAGGATTATTTATTGGCCTAATTTCAATATTTTTGTGTCTCGGGATAGAGGCCCAAGGAGAGGGAGAGAGAGAGAAAAATGGTTGGTATGTGGAGCAATATGAACCCATAAAACATTAATTGATTAAGTTCATCATCTTATATGGGCATGGTTTGTGGTGCCCCCAAACAATTACAATAGTAACATCAAAGATCACTGATCACAGATCACTATAATAGATACAATAATAATAAAGTTTAAAATACTGTGATAATTACCAAAATGTGACACAGAGGCACAAAGTGGGCACATGCTGTTGGAAAAATTGCACCAACAGTCTTGCTCAATACAGAGTTGCCACAAACCTTCAATTTGAAAAACAAACAACAACAAAACAGTATCTGTGAAGTGCAGTGAAGCAAAGTGCAATAAAATGATGTATGCCTGTATATATATATATGTATATATATATATTATGATGTAATATAATGTGATAAATTATATATAGCCTTAATTATAGCCTTAGTCTTATAGCTCATAAGCAGTAGAGTAAATTTTACACCCAGATTGTTTGGCTAGCTCTCTCAACAGCTACATGCTTCTTATACTTCCTAGAATATGTTACTTTATGCCTTCGAATCTAAAAGATTTTTGCTTTGTATAGAATATGCTTTTTCCCTCATCTAAAATTATCATTTTCTTTCTCAATCTTTTTACTGCCTGATTAACATTCATTTCCTGACATTTTTCACAATACCTTAAGCAAAACTTCCAGTATACTACAGCATGTTATAGTCTTAGGCTAAACCACAATAATATGCAATATTTGACTAATTTTGGCCAACAAAAATGGAAATTTTATGTTTTGATTTAATATTTCTTTATGTTTTACAGATGTTACCATAAATATATGGTTCCTCCTTAAGTGAGTTCTACCTCAGTGCCCAAATCTTTTTTTTTTTTAATCTCTGTATCTCTAAAGCCAACAGGGTATTTTGTACATATACATGTATTCATCAGATTATTGCAGAGTGTAAAAGTAAATGAATATATGGAGAAATTCTGAAGTCAAGAGGCAGATAAGGTGAAAAAAAGGAGATGTTAAAACACTTTATTTGAGGGTATAAAAATTAAAGGTACAGCTATCAGTGTATAATTTAAATCCCAAAAAACAGGTGTCAACATTGGTCATAAAGCATATTTTGCTATTGCTCTCTTATGATTAATGGTAAACCCATCTGTTGATTGCTAAGGGATGTATTTTCTATTTCTATTCCAAAATAGCCATGCTGAAGGACACAAGTCCAGAAGGAACAGAAATTCTAAATGGTTAGGAAATATGTTATACAATCTAATTCAAGTCATTATTTGAAAATGGAAAATGATATGAATCTTAGTCTTATGAATGCTTAGAAAGTGCACTTAAGATCAAAGCGAGGACAGTGAAAGGCAAGCTTTTAGGAGAAGGTTTTCAGATTGAAGACAACACTGTAGAGCTGTGTTCCATCTTCCACTGAATACATGTGTGGCTGAGAAACAGTCTTTAAAAATATTGGATGTGGCTTACCTAAGAAGGAGTTTTAAAGATAAATGTAAGCCAGCACCAACAGCTATATTCCCTTTATTTTATAAAGGAAGAAATAGATTTTTAAGATATAAGTGCAAAGCTGGAAAGGGTCAAGAATGAAGATGACTGATATAATGGGCATAAGTGACATTTGGAGTTCTTAGATTGTGATTTGTAAACTCTACAGTTTATGAACAAATCTGTAGAGTATGTCACCGCTGCTTCATGGATAACCTGGAATCTTACACATTTCCTTATCAATACTTCCTCAGTATACTTCCTTATATCTTCCTATTCAACTTTCCTCTGTAAATTTAAATATCATTATTATTTATCTTGTCGCTACCTCAAAGCTTCTATGATGTTAATCCTTTTCTTTCTTAACTCAAAGCCACTCCTTCTTTCAATGCCTTCATCTCTAAAAATTTTATAGCATTCTCTCACCATTGATTTCTAAGCCTGTACCATGCCTCTGCCTCCACTAATCTTAAAAAGCCATTTTCATAAGCCTATTACTTTTTACGGGATCTTCTTAGTAGAAAAAATTCTCAAAAGTCTTGTCATATGTTATTGGCTTTTCTCTTCACTTCCTTCATTCTTACCTATTGTATCTGAATTCTACCTTCCTTTTGCTATTGCATCTGTTCTCTTGAAGGTTTTAGAAAAAGGAAGGGATAGTTAATGGAGTAAGGTCTCAAGAATATAAAAAGTAATAGAAGCATTAAAAAAAAAACTAGGTACAAGTAAGCTTTGAAAAGGAAAAAGGGAGAAAGTACTGCTGAAATTATGGGATGTCCCTCAGAGAACAGAATGAAGATAAGATGTTGGTCAAGCTGTGTCCAGATCAGAATATTGCCAGTCAATGTGCAATGATGCCATATTGGGCAGTAGTACCACAGTATCTGATCTCTGTGGACCCAGCAAAAAGAAGCCCAAAGAGCCAATGTCTTGACTGGAAATTCATGAACTTTATATCACACAACAAAGAGAAGCTATTATCCCTGCAACTGAATTTTTTTTTTTTTTTTTTTAAACAGAGTCCAGCTCTGTTACTAGGCTGGAGTGCAATGGCGTGATCTCAGCTTACCGCAACCTCCACCTCCCAGGTTCAAGCAATTCTCCTGCCTCAGCCTCCTGAGTACCTTGGACTACAGACATGCACGCTGCCAAGCCCGGCTAATTTTTTTTTTTTTTTGACCTCCCAAAGTGCTGGAATTACAGGTCTGAGCCACCATACTGGGCCAGAAGTGGTATCTTGTATACATATGATAGAGGACATGTCTTTATGGTATCAATTTCAAGTATTCTGATTGTGTAGAGTGTGGAAGAAAGAATAAAAGAAAGGATAAGAAATGCATGCAGTATTTAAATTGTGGATGAGAGATATCAGACTGAAGGCTCCCAGTGTGTGAAAGCCTCTATTATTTGCTGTCCTGAAGGTAGGAACACAAGTCCAAAATCTCTTTTTGCCAGTTTTCACCATAGCAGCTAAGAACAGGGATGGATATTTTTTTTCTTAAGAACTGTAAATTTATTAAGGTTTCTTGCCTTTCTTTCCACCTGTACCAAGCCAGTTTGCCTGGGAGGACTCCTTACGCATTGGTCCCACAGGAACATCGATCTTTGTTCTTTAAAATATCTGCACTTTTGCACACCTGACTTGATAATCACCATTCTCAGATATGATACTCCACATTGGAGTGGTTGCATAATTGATTTGTTCAATTATTACTTGGTAAGAAGGAGGACAGCTTCTTACCAAATATATGCAATTAATCACCATAAGGTAACTTACCACAAAAAAGTGAGGAGATCTACTTAAATTTTCCAATTCTAGCAGGAGAGGGTGTCATGAGAATCAGATATTATTTGTAAAATGTTTCACTGGAATTTGTAAAATCAGTGTTGATTAGATAGCTTAAGAAGAGAAGTAGCTTCCTTATATATCTAAAAAAAAAAAATTGTAAAAACGAAATAAACAATACTCCAAACAGATAACCATAATACGTTTTCCCCCATTAGTTCATTTAGTCATTAATTGTTGTCCTGAGGGATCATGAATTAGCAGTTACATTATATCATCTACTTCTTGTCTAGAATTGACTTTTGGGTATACTGATTCAGTCCACTGATATGTTTGAAAGTTGTCTAAAAGATATCTGCTCAGAAGTCTGTCTTCAAGAGTCTGTTATCTGGATAGTCAGTACTTTAAGTACCTAATAGAGTCCCTTACTTAAGTCTCTAAAAGAAAGTCTTCAGTCTTTCTTGCTGAAGAAGAAATCTCTGACTTTTAGGTTTTGGAGGAGACTTCAGGCAAGCATCAGGTTCAAATGAAAACTGTCTGTGGATGATGGATATTTAAAATGGCTGTAGTTAATTTATTCCTAATAGCAGTTAAATGAGAGGTCGAATGAGGGTTCAAAACAAGAATAATGCAAGTGACAAAAAAATTGTTTCCGAGGCGTACAAAACAAACAATAGCGCTCTCCCAAGATCATAGTTAGACAAAAATATTCCTAAGGTCGATAATTAAGCCTATTTTCAAGCCATCGAATATCTCATCCACTTTACACAAATGTATGAACATGATTTTTATTAAGAGAAAAACTCAAGATATGTGATAGAGTGATTCCAAGACTTAATTTTATAGATCAAGGATATAAAGCAAAAAAGATCCAATAAGTCCAGAGTAGGGCCTAGATATCTGTATTTCTCTAACTCCAAGGGTAAGTGTGATATGTATGCTCAATTGAGAAAATTGAGAACTACTGTCTAGAAGATGTTATATTTGAATTTAAAAAATTACCATCAATTGACATTTTAAATAATAACTGAAATTATGACTACTATTTATTATCAAATATTGGGCAAAGAATGAAGCTGTAAGCTATACAAAGACTGGACAAATATTCCAAAGAGTTTTGATAACTGTTTCTCTTGAGGTTGAAACATATTATGGACAATGAGGACATTAACAACTCTCTCTAAACTTCCAAAAAGCATGCAATTTCTTAAATATTGATATTAATATTTCACCTATACAAAGTTAGGTCAATGAAGGCTGAGAATCAGTAACTATTCCCATGCAACTGTTACCATAGTAACATATGAAACAAACCAAATGCTTTCCAGTACATCTATTTATAAGGTGAAAAAAAAAAATTATTTTCCAGGTGCTCTTTGGACTATCTCAAAATATTTTCAGGTATAAAAGATATCCTGACAATTGCATTTATTTTTTATGTATTTAGAATCTGATTTGAGGAATGTAGGAAAGAAAATAGAAGAGGAGATTTAGATACTTGAGTAAGATATGGTCTGATACGGGGCCTGTCATGGGGGGGGGGAGGGGGGAGGGATTGCATTGGGGAGTTATACCTGATATAAATGATGAATTGATGGGTGCTGACGAGTTGATGGGTGCAGCACACCAACATGGCACATGTATACATATGTAACCTGCACGTTATGCACATGTACCCTAGAACTTAAAGTATAATAAAAAATAAAATAAAATAAAAAAAGATATGGTCTGATAAACAATACTTGGTTACATATTTAATAAAAGTTATAATAAAATGCTTTTTAAAAAATGGGCTCCACAATTAAAAAGAACATTAGTTCTTTTATAATTGAAAATATTTTCATATTGCAGACAAAGGTGTTAATTTATAGCCCAATGAAGAAGCAAGGCTATAAAAATTGAGCAAACTTTGTAAAATTTTAACACATTTTACAGACTTTTATTCAGTCTCAGGTATGATAAATCAAGGGGAATAAAATTTACTTTCCAAGTTTTCTTATTATGTTTTGCTATCATTGTTTTATCTAAAAAATATATATCTAATGATTATGTATTAATTAACACAACTTTATATCAATGAGGTTTTAAGTTACCTAAAGATCTGAGAAATTATTTTTACGCTGACATATGACAAAATATGATTAGTCTTGAAACAATGTTTATCAGAGTAATAATACAATTAAGGTGCATAAAAACTTACATTTTCATAATCAAGTAAGCTTATTTAAGTTTATGAAAAACAAACTCAAGTGTAATAAAATATAAGTTGGTCTTAAACTTCACATCGATTAGCCAGAAGACAGTTTTTTAGTTAAATCAAAATTGTTAGACTGGGCTTATTTGCTTACAGATTAATCTTAAGTTAACTTAGTTTGAAACCTTAAAACATTTCTAAGATAGTTTTTGTAAGAAAATAAATTTTAGACCTAAAATTTTTATAAGTTTAATGTCTTTGTTTTCTTGAAACTTTAGGAATATTTGATTTATATAAGCACTGATTTATCTCTGTAAGCCCATTGAAATATAATTCCTTTAGTTAAAGTTACTTATAAGTTATGAATATTCTCATACATAGGAGAATTTTGGCCACAGGTCAAGAGACACAAGAGACAGAGAAACAGTGGGATTCACCGATTCAGATATCAAAAAGCTGTTATTTTTCCTGTTGAAGCCCAACTTCTTAATTTATTTGAGATTAAACTAGGCAAACAAAAAGTACACAAAAGAATTGTGAACCAGTCATCATAGTCTCTAACAAAACAGTGAACATATCTCTATATGTCCATTAATCCATTTGTAGATCTCACCGAATGGTCATATCCATGACCAGCTTCATCCATGTGCAAACTGTGCAGTAGTGCAGACTTCTACACTTGGTGTAATTCTCTGCTCTTGCTGACTTGAAATTCTTAATATATTTAACAAAGGGTTTTGTATTTTTATTTTGCATTAGGCCCCTCAAATTATGTAGTCAGTACTATTATTTTTCTTTTTCAAAATGTCTTGGCAATATTCAGACATTTATTACAAAAACTTTAGAACCAATCTATTTTCTCCTCACCCTTACCACCCTAATACACCTCCCCACACATTCTTTTGGTATTTTATCCGACTCATTCATTTGAGAAGAATTGGCATTTTTATTATTTTGAGACTTTCCATCCTAGACGTAGTTTATTTTGGCATCTACTCAGATCTTGTTTTCTGTGTGCTTCAGAAGAGTATTATACTTTCTTACAAATAGAGTTTGCACTTTGTTAAAGAACCTATTTACTCTTTTTTTCATTATACTTTAAGTTCTGGGATACACGTGCAGAATGTGCAGGTTTGTTACATAGGTATACATGTGCCATGGAGGTTTGCTGCACCCACTAACCCATAATCTACATTCGGTATTCCTCCTAATGCTACCTCTCCTTGCCCCCAATCCCCTAACAGGTCCCAGTGTGTGATGTTCCCCTGCCTGTGCCCATATGTTCTCATTGTTCAACTCCCACTTATGAGTGAGACAGATGCTGGAGAGGATGTGGAGAAATAGGAACGCTTTTACACTGTTGGTAGGAGTGTAAATTAGTTCAACCATTGTGGAAGAGTGGTGATTCCTCAAGGATCTGGAACCAGAAATACATTTGACACAGCAATCCCATTACTGGGTATATACCCAAAGGATTATAAATCATTCTTTTATAAAGACACATGCACATGTGTGTTTATTGCAGCACTATTCACAATAGCAAAGACTTGGAACCAACCCAAATGCCCATCAATGCTATTTAGTCTTTATCCACACAATCTCCTTACAAATTGACACTTGAATAGAAAAATAAATGCTTGATTCAGAAGCCGGGCACAAAAAAGTTTGTGAAACAGATTTAAGAAAGTAGGGAGGGAGAGTAGAAAGGAAGCAGAGGAAATCAATGGTCTATATGTGTTTCAGTACAAATTCAACGTTCGAAAAAATAAAGAAAAGCCTTGTTGCTGAAATAGGATGACTTTTATGGGCCGGATTCATTTCTCAAGCCAGCAATTTGTCATCTCTACTGGTACAAATGAGCCCCAATAAACTAAACCTATGGAATTACAATTTTTCTCCTCACATACTCCCAGAAACTTTAAGGTTACATTTAATTTTTAATTATTATTTTAAGGATGTAGCTTTGGTCATATTACTAATATTTCCTTTTATGATCCAGTTGTTAAACATATTTTATTACATCCAATAAAATCAAAATGGCATATCACATCTGAGAGGGATAAATTAATTCTGACTAAAAGAAGCAGGTTTTCTAAAGTCCAGGGCACTCTGCCCTAGACTGTCCTAGATTGCAATAGCAGTACATTTTGTCCAGCACATGCACTTAAGATTTCTACTATGAGGAGAGCAGTTTTTTACCTAATTTATGGAAATTAACATAAAAAATAGGAGGAGATATTGGACTGAAAGTAAATATAAGGATTTAAAAAAGTATATTGATTATTATCTTTTAAATGCTCTATACAGTATAATCCACAATATACGGAAGTTAGGTTAATGTAAATCTAGTAAGTTCGTGGAACAAATGCACACCATGAGAGATAACCAGGAATGTTACTATAAATAAACAAAGCTATGGTGTATCAGTGACAAGTGGGAATCTTATGCCCACATGAAAAAATGCACATAGCTGTACATTATCCAGGAATTTTGTCACAAATCAAGAAACAGATGTCCCCTGTGAATCTAAATAAATTGTAGGCAAAAAAGAAAACAATCTACTGGTCTTTCAGAAATACATAGCAAATTTTAACTTCCTCTGTCTTGTCATATAAAGTACAATTTCATACTATAGGCACAAATGAATGAGTCTTTTTTTTTTTTTTTTTTTTTTTTGAGACAGAGTCTCGCTGTCACCCAGGCTGGAGTGCAGTGGCAGGATCTCGACTCACTGCATCCTTCACCTCCTGAGTTCAAGCGATTCTCCTACCTCAGCCTCCTGAGTAGCTGGGATTACAGGCATCCACCACCACGCCCAGCTAATTTTTGTATTTTTAGTACAGACGGTGTCTCACCATGTTGGTCAGGATGGTCTCGAACTCCTGACCTCATGATCTGCCTGCCTCGGCCTCCCAAAGTGCTAGGATTACAGGCATGAGCCACCATGCCTGGCCAAATGAGAGTCTTTACCAGATTTCTTCTCCTTAGTAAGACTGAAAATGCCTTTCCTAAGTCTTGAATATTCAGTTTCTACAATTCATAGACAGATAAGGCACAGAGACTTCTCAGAACTTGTAGACTGCATGAATCAGGTGCTACCATCTTCAGTATTCCTTGCTGTTGTTCCTGGCTTTGCTCCTCTGAGATACTCGGCAACGATGGTTTGACAATAGTTGAGTGATGGGAGAACAGACTTTACTAAACAAAAATTGTGATCATTGCCACCATTCCAATCTGTATGTAGAATTCATAACATGTTTTTATGGGTTAAAATAACTTAATAATTACAGGATTCATTTTTAACCAATATTAGGAGTAAAACAAGGAAAAATACTACGATTTACTGCTGGTTCATAGCGACTTCATTTAAGGAGATTTTGCCAGAACCAATATTTTGAAGTATTGGTTGGCACTGTGACAATTTCACAACTGGCAGTGAATGATAACATTAAGAATGGTAAGAAGTATGCCTTTATTTCGAAAAGTAGAAAGGGGGTAATTATGAAAGACAATATTGGGAATGATGACAGGGGTATTCGCAAACAGATCAATTTTAGAAACGAAAACATAGACTTCAGGACCTGGAAAGAGATGCACTAAAAATCTTCCATGCCAACATACCAAGATTCTTCCAAAGTAGACCTACCTCAGTTTGAAGACTGTGAACTTCACTTGCTAGAAGTACTTTAATGAGATCTCTTTAGTTTAACTTCCTATAGGACTTTTAATAATATGATCTATTTAAATGGAAGATTAAAAAGAACTATCATCCAGATATAACAGCATCAAGATGCAACTGAATTTTTGTGGAAATTGTCAGTCTGGTTTCAAAATTTATATGAAAATTAAAAGACCAGCAATAGCCAAGGCAATCTTGAAAAAGAAGAACAAAAAGTAGAGGAAATGGAGAGCTTAACTACTGAGTATTAAAACTTATTATAAAGCAATGATAACTAAAGCAGTATAATATGGGCATCAGAATAGGCAAATAGACCAATAGGACAGAAAGGAATCTACACATGCACAGTCCTTGATTTGTGAGAAAAATAACACCGTGGTGCACTGAGTGAAGGGATGGTATTTTCTTTAAATAGTGCTATGCAGTTGTGTCAATATGAAAAAAAAATTGCATCTTGACCCCAACTTCACACCCCACACAATGATCAATTTCAGATGAATTGTAGATTTGTATGTAAAAGATAAAAATATAACATTTGCAGAGGAAAACATAAGAAAATATATTCAATAACCTTGGAGAAGGCAACGATGTTTTAAACAGAATATGAAAAGTGCAAACCAAAGAGAGAAAAATGATAAATAGGACATCAAAATTAACTCTTCTGTTCATCAGAAGAAGCTCTTAACGGAGTAAAACGGAAATATGCATAGTGAGAGAAGATATTTGAAATACCTATATTCCAATAAAGGGTGTATATCGAACATATATATTCATAAAAATTAACAATATACAAACAACCTATAGGGAAAAGACAAAAACCAAATGTTGTGGAGACTGAGTTGTCACCTGAGCTTTTCTTTTCTTATTTTTTGTTATTTATTTATTTATTTATCTATTTATTTATTTATTTATCTATTGTTTGAATGCTAGACATCAAAACAGTTCATTAGTTTTTTAAATTCAAAATACATGAAAAGATTTAATGTACAGAGAGTCTTGCTCTGTCGCCCAGGCTAGAGTGTGGTGGTGCAATCTCGGCTCACTGCAAGCTCCGCCTCCCAGGTTCACGCCATTCTCCTGCCTCAGCCTCCCGAGTAGCTGGGACTATAGGCACTTGCCACCATGCCCAGCTAATTTTTTTGTATTTTTGGTAGAGACAGGGTTTCACCGTGTGAGCCAGGATGGTCTCGATCTGACCTCGTGATCCGCCCACCTTGACCTCCCAAAGTGCTGAGATTACAGGCGTGAGCCACTGCTTTTCTTTTCTTTCTTTCTTTTTTTTTGAAATGGAGTCACCACCTGTCATCCAGGCTGGAGTGTAGTGGCAAGATCTCGGCTCACTGCAACCTCCGCCTCCCAAGTTCAAGAGATTCTCCTGCCTCAGCCTCCTGAGTAGCTGAGATTACAGGAACGTGCCACCACATCCAGTTAATTTTTGTATTTTTAGTAGAGACAGGGTTACACCATGTTGGTCAGGCTGGTCTCGAACCCCTGACCTCAGTTGATCCACCCGCCTCAGCCTCACAAAGTGCTGAAATTACAGATGTGAGCCACTGCACCCAGCCTATTTTCTGACATGAGAGTATAAATTAGCATAATGACTATGGAGAAGTCTGCAAGAGTAGCAAATAAAAATAGAGTACCCATTTGTGTAAAAACATTTGGCAGTATATCCTAAAGATGAATATATGTATAGCCAATGAAATTAATTCTCCTTGATTTATATAACCAATAAAAATAAGTTAATGTGTTCCCCAAAATACTGGTACAATAATGTTCATAGTAGCACTACTTGTAATGACCCCCAAATAAATACACCCACATGTTCATCAACAATTTAAATAAATACACCATGGCATATTCATGATCTGAAATACTATACAGCAGAGAATGTAATGAACATCAAGTATAGGTTACAATATGGAAAATTCCATAAACACTCTATTGAGCAAATGAAGCCAGCCATAAAATAGCATACGCTGCATTATTCCACTTACATAGAGTTCAAAGCCAGGCAAAGATAGTCTGTAGAGTTAGAAGTTTAAATAGTGGTTATCTTTGAGGAGGAAGGAGGAGGTAATCCATGGAAGGGGGCAAGAAAGCGACTTCCAGAGTGCTGTAATGTCATAATTCTTCAGGCAGGTATGAGTTAGATAAATGCATTCACTTGTTGAAAATTCACTGAGCTGTGCACAAATGATTTGTGTACTTTATTGTTTGAATGCTAGACATCAAAACAGTTCATTAGTTTTTTAAATTCAAAAATACATGAAAAGATTTAATGTACATGAAAACAACACCATTTTTTCTGTGATGGTGGTTTGGTATAAATAAAGTTAAAGTATTCCAACATGTTTGCATTTGTCCAGAAAGAAGGTAAAAGTACCAATTAACCAAATCAGCAAACTTCTAATAAATACATTTCAGTTCTAATAAATAAAATTCACTTGTAGCTGGTTGAATTAGATTTGTAATATAATGAACATCTAACACATATTTGGCATTAATTCCTTACCTAGAGAGTAGTTGCAGAGGTTGGGTACCTGTGCATAGACTTGACCCATGACAAGGCACCAGAATAAATTTGCATTTGTTCCCTTCCTTTTCCTGTTCTTCCAGAAATTGGTCACACTGGTAAAGCTGGAGCCACACTATTGCTATTTTGTAACAGTTTGTCTTTATAACATTAGTATTTATACTGCATAAAAAATCTACTTAAATAGAAAACACAATTCAGGGGGAAAATCAAATATGTGGAGGCAAAGAGGTATAGTGGAATTGAAACATAAATTTTAGCAACAAATAGACAAGTAACATTTTCCTTCTGAGAGTAAGTTTTCTCATATGTGATGATGGGGATGATAATGAAATACATACTTCAAAATTATCATTACAACTATATGAGATACATAACTTTAAATTCAGGCTCTACAACTTGCCAGCTATGTGACCTTGGGGAAGTTTTGAATACATAATTTATCTGCACTTTGGCATCCTCATCTCTAAAATGACAATACAGTACCATTTACTATTCATTTAGTAATTTTCTTTAAAACACTTAAGTATAAGAAGCATGATAGGCCAGGCGCAGTGGCTCACACCTGTAATCCCAGCACTTTGGGAAGCCAAGGTGAGCAGATCTCTTGAGGTCAGGAGTTCGAGACCAGCCTGGCCAACATGGCAAGACCCCATCTCTACTAAAATTACAAAAATTAGCAGGATGTGGTAGAGGGTGCCTGTAATCTCAGCTACTCAGGAGACCAAGGCAGGAGAATTGCTTGAACCCAGGAGGTGGAGGTTGCAGTGAGCCAAGATTGAGCCACTGCACTCCAGCCTGGGCAACAAATGAGATTCCATCTCAAAAAGGGGGAAAAAATAAAAAGAAGTATGATAAACACATATGTGAATGAATGTCTGTGTGTATGCTAGTTTTCATACACATACTTAGGATACTTAGTTTACTTTTGAAATAACTAATCTGTAATTCATAATATAGATTTTTGTTAATCAGCATATTAAAATAATTTTTAATTGGGAAAAACATTGTGTCCATGATATTGGTTTGACCGGAAATCGTATGCATAACACTCACCATGTGAAGCCATGAGATATAAGAATCTAGACATCTAAAATAAAACAGTCTTATTTTAGAGAATCCATCTCCAAATCTAGAGCTCTGTGTGGTCATGTGTCTTCAGGGAAGGAAAACATCCTTTCAGGCAGGGAGATTTCCCATTAGGTCCGCACCCATTCTTAGTGGAAGGTGCCCACGCCATAGTGGCTGCTGCATAATTTTGAATTTTACAAAATCTACTCATGCCCGTCTTGGAGCAAACATTTATCCAGGGTGTTGGTTGAAGTGCCTCACCATAGAGAGTGGCAACCTACCTGAGCTTACAATGCATTGCATGGCTGCTTTTCTGTCTTCTTGCAAATAAATGTTTGTATATCTGTCAGATTTGCTTCTAATCATTTGCATTTGTTCTAATGTATGACATAGTGATGAGGTTCTCTAAATTTCAGAAATACTTGCATATGCAAAATACAGATATAAGTACAATGATGCACCAGCTTTAACCATGTTCAAAATTCAAGGAACATATAGTCTTCCAGCCAAATGAGAGTGATTTATCCTCTCTCCTCTGCCCCTACCAACCCTTTTCTGGTCTACAACTACAGCTAGCAAGTTGTAGAGGTTTGGAGAAAGAAGGGAATAGGAAACTGAAGGCAACAACACATCCTTTCCTGAGGTTCAGCAGCTGCTAACCATAGCTCTTTACTCAGGTAAAGTAAAGCAAAAGTCTTAATATTAGTCAGGACAAGCATTGCTTAATATGTTAAGCTGGACACATTGTAATCACTGAATCCAGATTGGATTTTTGTGATGTAAAGTAGCTATAGCACTTTCTACTACCTAAGAGCAAATGGGAAAATTACAGGATCTCTCAACTTTCCATTCAGAACCACAGTAAGTTTACTCACGTTAAATTCCTTTTAAAAGGATAGAGGGAAACAAAAATAAAGTTTTGTTTTAATCTTATCATAAATCATTTTTATGAACTTATTACAAAAATATTTCAATATTAGAAATATTAAATTTATAATCGGTAAAAATATTGTGCAAAAAATTACGTTTCTTCTTAGGATAACCTGTTTGATTGCAGTTACTCAACTCTGGTATACACAATCACAAAATAGTTTTATTTTTACATTAACCTCTATCATCTGTATTCTGTTGAAACTTCCTGTATCTCATCCATTATATATAAATTACCTTTAATATTGTCTATAATTTCATAACACTTTCAGTCATTTTCAGTAATTACAACAGCTTTATTGTATTAAAATTTAACTATACACCTTTTAAAGCTACAATCTCAGTTTTCCCTCTCTCCCCCGCTGTTATAACAGTGAGAGTTGAAGAGAATTTTCTCACAACTTTTCTCCATCTTTCTTCCCAATAGTTTCCATAGTTTCTCCGAATAGATTACTGCCCACTCTCTGTTAAACAACCCTGCGAATCTATGTAAAAACTCGGGAAAGTTTAGAACCAACTGATCCTAACTGAAGGGTTTAAGAGTAAGTAGATACTCTTTAACAGTTGGTGGTCCTTTTCTGGGGGACCCTTTTCTATTGTTCCCAAATTGCAGGCATCACACAGAATTTCTGAGGCATGTACCTCTCTACTCTTAGTGTGGTGAGCTCTGACAAGCCTGCAACCTCCAATCTTATTAACACTCTGTAGTCAAATATAGAGGTTGCCTTGAGGCCTGGACATCAAGGGGTGACCCCTTATCCCCTCCACATGTCTATACTGTCACCCTCATCTCTCCCCAGTGCTCTCCCCCAGGGTTTGCAAACCTTCACTCTAAAAAGTCAGGTTGTAAATATTTTAGGCTATGCAGATTCTATGGTGACTATTATTACTACTCAACTCTGTCACTGTAGCTCCAAAGCAGCCATAGACAATACTCAATTGAATGAGCATGACTATGTTCCAATAAAACTTTATTCATGGACACTAAAATTTGAATTTCATATATCATGAAATAGTACTTCCTTCTAATTGTTTCGACCATTTCAAATGTAAAAACCATTCTTATCTTACAGTTATATAAAAACAGGTGGTGACAGATTTTTCCTACTGTCAGTGTTTGCCAACTTGTTCTGCTCTAACCCAGTAGTTCTATCTATTGTCAGGAAACCAAACCCATGTCTAAATCAACATCCAACCTTGCAATGAAATACTTATCTCCCCTTCTCGGTGTTAACGCCAAACCTCGTGAGCAATTCTCTTATAGAAACTCTCCCCTACCAATGTCAGTAAAGGGAATTGGTTCAGTGCCTCCTCCCGTCTCTTATGGGAGGATGGAGAAGATAGTCTCCCTCTAAGAACAGTACACTCTTCCATTCTACCACAAAAATGTGGCAGGACCTTTCTTCCATATCATGATAGTAAAGGCCACCAAAACAGTTCAGTACTTCTCAGCTTCTCAAATCAACTCCTTTCTGATTGGACTCTGGAGAATTTGGTGATTCCTGTAAAGTTCAGCAAACTGAGATAACTAAAACTCAGTGAGTATTTCACATTACTCTTACATAATTTTAAAATCAGAAATATTGAGTCTTACTTTTTAAAAAATTATATTTTTTCCCAAATAGGGCTCTCCATTGAATTTCCATGTAGTTTAAGAGCCTTTGATATATTTAAATAAGGTAACATAAAATGAAATTTCAGTGTACTGATTCCTTCTTTTGCTATCTCTGAGGGTCATAGAAATCAGGAAATGACCAGGGAGCCATTCACCATGTAAATGATCAGTGTCACTCTCAGATGACTGTAGCCTTTAGAACTGTAAACATAAGCAAGGCAGCTGCTGGTGTCAACAGCTCTCCCTGGAATATCACCAGGTTATTGATAATCTAATAGACCTTCACAGCAAAAACAATGAATAGAGGGCCAGAGTTAAACCAGTGATCATGTTGTTCATCAGAACTACATCTTCATAAACTTTAGCAGTCAAGGGTTAGCATCTGTCGGGATGATTCTCTCCTAAGATTCCCATGGACACTTAAAAGATCTCAGGACAGATTCAAAGCTAGAGAACATTCAATATAACAAAACCGGATATAATTCTTACTTGAAGAATTGTGGACACAAGACTTACCTGCTATTTCTTCTCTCTGGAGCTCATAGCCTATGGTTGATAACCTGTGAAACAGAGTCTTTACAGGAGAGATTCCTAAGGGCTTCCCCACCCTGCTACAAAAAATATATATAATTTCTGGTGGTGTCTGAGATTCCATTAGACATAAAGAACCTGATACACTGTCATTATTAAAGGTGTGCTTATACATGTTTGGTTGGAAACAGATCATTTTACGTGCCCACTTTCATAGCATGTACAGAACACATGCCAGTAAATACAATGGGTTTTTTGTGTGTGTGAAATGTGGGGTAAACATATTTTACTTATTTGCATTTTCTAAATTTCTGCAATGATTTTATATCAACTTTTTATTTCTACAAAGTAATTTTTAAATCTTATGAAAAACAGAGCAATTTTCACAATCATTTTACAAAAGAGGAAATCAGCTTAGAGAAAATGGGTAGTAGTAGATGAGAAGAGCCTGGTTTCTCTAATTCCCAGGTTAGTATTAATATTTTTTGACTCTATTATTCCTCCTAAGACAATGATTTCTGAGACAAATTTGTTATGCCCCCAAAGAACTTAATGAGGGTAATAAAAATAAGGAAATAATTACTTGACATAGACACAGAGTAATTTTAATTTAGTGTGGAACTTTGGGTCCATCTGTGATTTGCCTGACTGGTACTTTCTTGTACTACAAGCATATATTTACACACTCACAGCCAACCGTCGGGAGTCTGCTTAAGGGATGGCTTTTTAGTCCATACAATCTTCTCTAGTAACTTATCTCCAGCTTCAACTTTTTTCCAGGTTTGCTTCTGGGGGACACGACTCTCTCTGCTTCTCATTTAGACACAAGTTCTCCCTTATTTAGGATTTCATCAGGAAGAAATCAAATCTCACATACACAGCACAGACTGAAGTATCTGATTTTTAAATGCTTTATTACATTGACTTTAGTATCATTAGTAGATGAATATAATCTGGTTTGGCCACAAGGGAAAAACAAAACATTTCTGAAGCTTCACAAAACTATGTGTGTAGTGTGTAGTGCGCAAACTAGAACCAGTAATATTTTCATCTCTTCACAGAACACCACAAGCAGTGTGGTGCATCATAAGAGCTTTCACTGCTGCATCATCACCTCCAAACTGTAGAGGGGAGATGAAGGCAAACTTTGGAGGAATTTCCAAGGCAACTGCAGTCAAATATTATTTGTAAAACTGCAGGTATAGGGTGGCATTATACAAAAGCTCAAACAGCCTTCAAAACTTTGACTACTGAAGTCTACAATTAAATTTCAATTTTTTTAACTTACAAGGAAATCATACTCGTTTAAGATATAGTTACCTCTACCTTAATCCTCAACTCAGTCAGATATTTGTAGTCTTATCAGAAATATTTGTATTACATAGTTGTTTTATTTCCTATTCTATTGCTTACAATTTTAAAATCCACATTAATAACTCAGAGTAACATTTATACATAGATTAACAGAAAGGTAAACTTTAATTTCCAAATTAGGAATGAAGAAAGATATTAAATGGCTTTGTTTTAAAAGAAATAGTACAACCGTATAGGTATAAATAATGGTTTTGTAAAAATAAGCATGAATTTAATACAAAGATACCAGTGCTTTTGGACCAAAGCCAGTAGACTTGACTTTTTAGAAATAAGCTTAGTTTACTTCATTAAAGTAAGTGTTACGGCTGCTATAATGTGTCTGGTACTGATTCCAAACATATCCAGCAATTCACTAGTTTTCCCATGTTGACGCACTCCTGACACTGCCAGCTGATGAACAAGGATATCAGGCTCCCTGGAGACAGCTGCACAAACAGCTTCTCCAATGCCACCTTCCCTGTAGTGATCCTCCACTGTGATAACTCGGCCGCCTGTGGCTTTTGCACTGGAGATGATGGTGGCAGCATCCAGGGGTTTAATGGTAAATGGGTCGATGACACGGATGGAAATACCTTGTTGAGAAAGATGGTCAGCAGCTGCTAAGGCTTCATGGAGAGTAACTCCAGCTCCAATTACTGTGACTTTATCATTGACACTGTGGCGGACCACCTTGGCCTGGCCAATCTCAAAATTTTCTTGCGGGGTATAAATAACTGCAGTTTCTGGTTGGCTGGTTCGAATGAAGCACATTCCTTTGGTATTGGCGGCTAGATAAACAGCATGCTCTGTTGAGATGGCATCACTTGGATAGAAAACAGTGCAATTAGGAATACTTCGGAACATGGCTAGATCCGCCAGGGCCATTTGGGAGGGTCCATCTTCTCCAGAGGATACCCCACAGTGGGAACCAATAAGGTTGATATTGGCTTGAGAAATGGCTCCCATTCGGAGCTGATCAAATACTCTAGTAAAAAAGCCAGCAAAAGCACTAGCAAAAGCAATGGTTCGACCACGTGTGGCACAGCCTAGTGCCACACTTACCATGTTTTGCTCAGCAATAACACACTCTATGAAACGCTCAGGGTGTTCCTTCCTGAATATCTCAGAAAAGGTGGAGTTCATTGTGTCACCAATCAGAACAATAACTCTTTCATTTGCACGGCCTAGTTTAGCCAGAGCCAAACCATACGTTTTCTGAGTAGCTATCTTGTCACCAACTTTGTAAGCAGGTGGGGAGGTCATTTTTATATCTGTGATGATGATTTGAGGTGAGTCTTCCACAGGTGGTTTTGGTCTGGGATTCTCATTGGTCTGTATCTGACTCTCAATTAATTTGACAATTGCATCTGCTCTTTCTTTTGGCACTGGCTTTCCATGCCAATTTTCTGCATCCTCAATATTTGGAATACCCCGACCTTTGAAGGTCTTGGCAACTATAGCAGTAGGCTTGTTCTTCACTTGACTTGCTTGCCAAAATACTTGGCACAAGGCCTCCACATCATGGCCATCCACTAAGTAAGTATTCCATCCAAAGGCCTCACAGCAATTCTGGTAGATGTCTGCGCCACGTTCAAGGGGTGCAGGGCCACTTTGTCCCAAGCGGTTCACGTCGAAGACCGCCACGAGATTGTCCAAGTTGTAGTGGGAGGCAAAAGTGAAAGCCTCCCACACAGAGCCTTCTGCGGATTCGCCATCTCCCATAAGACAGAACACCCGGTAGCTGGCCTTGTCAAGGTACTTGCCAGTATAAGCCATTCCACACGCAGCACCTAATCCCTGCCCTAGGGACCCTGTTGCCATGTCAACAAACGGCAGTCGGGGGGTAGGGTGTCCCTCCAAGTCACTGTGAAGTTTCCTCAGGTTCAGCAAGTCAGATTCACTGATGTCACCCACCTCCACCCAAGCAGCATAGAGGATGGGAGCAGCATGTCTCTTGGAGAGGATGAACCGGTCATTGTCCGGGTGTTCTGGGTCTGTCTGTTTATACTTCATTGTGTGGAAGAAGAGGACAGACACGACCTCTGCTGCACTGCAGCACGATGTGAGGTGGCCAGAACCAGAGGCACACATGGCCCTGATGGAATGGATCCGCAGGCGGTTGGCGGTGTCCCGCAGCATCTGCACAGTCTTCATATCAGGCTTGGTGTCGTTGGCCATGATCTCTCTTTTGTCGGTTTGGCAAAGCAAATGGCGCCGCAGCACCTCCACAACCCACTGGAGCAGTGCTGTCACGTGACCGCCCCGCCCTCGCCTCGCCTCTGCCTGGAGGCCTGAGTTCAGCCACCAGCTGGGGCGCACACAGCGCAGCTTCCCGCGAGACCCAGGAAACTGAAACGTCGCGGTCGTCTGCCCCATCTGATGTGCACCTTCCCCCTCTCTGTCCAAGCCCAGCTGAGTGGATTTTTAGTATTTACTTTGTCACTTACATGTTCAACATTAGTAAGCATAATTAAATTTCTTTTTACCTTTCCCTGTGTTATAGAATTCCCTGTGTTATAATACATGTAAGTGAAAATGTATTTTTCTGTGTATTATAGGAAGCTATTTGTGAGGCTGTGCTTTTTTAATGCATTAACACTATATCCGAGACGTCACTCTTTTACATCAGAACATTAACAGAAAGGATCCAAAGTCACTTTCAATCTGACCAGCATGGCAATGCTGTCTCAACAGAGACTTTCTCAGAGAAACTAAATATCTGCATCTCAGACTTATAGAAAGAAATATAATGACTAATTTGACCAAAATGTACAGGAAGAACAAATCTGAAACCACCCAATGGCAGAATAGAATTGCAACTCCAGTGTGCCCTAAAGTACTATTTCTGTGTTGAAATAATTAGAAGGCCAGTAGGCTGATGTAGCTTCAGCTCACTGAGTTCTTACCTAAGAAAAGGAAACCCAAATCAGTGTAAATGATAAAAAGGAAATTTAAGCTTAGTCAATCAGAAACTGCCAGCTAACTTCTAACTAGGGACTTTCTACTGGGATGACCCAAATAAGGCTAGTAACTCCGCTTTAATGAATTAAATATCTTTCCCTTGTTTCCAAATTCACCCTATAAAAGCCTTCTCCTTGTCTCCTTCATCAGGAGCTAGCAGATTCATGAATTACTGAATGGTTAAATAAATACTTTAACATTTTAATGTGCCTCGGTTTATCTTTTAACGACTGTTACTACAAATCATTTTTAAAACAAAGTTACTTACTTTAGAAAACTAAATTTGTGGGCCAGTCACTGTGGCTCACGCCTGTAATCCCAGCACTTTCGGAGGCCAAGGCGGGCGGATCACAAGGTCAGGAAATTGAGACCATCCTGGCACAGACAAGGCAAGTAGCTGGCCTTGTCAAGGTCCTTGCCAGTACAAGCCATTCCACATGCAGCACCCCTAGGGACCCTATTGCCATGTCAACAAATGGCAGTCGGGGGGTAGGGTGTCCCTCCAAGTTGCTGTGAAGTTTCCTCAGGTTCATCAAGTTAGATTCACTGATGTCACCCACCTCCACCCAAACAGCATAGAGGATGGGAGTAGTAACAAATCATGTAGTAACAAATCATAGAGGATGGGGTTTAGTGAAACTCCGTGTCTACTAAAAATACAAAAAAATTAGATGAGCGTGGTGATGGGCGCCTGTAGTCCCAGCTACTTGGGAGGCTGAGGCAGGAGAATGGCATGAACATGGGAGTTGGAGCTTGCAGTGAGCCCAGATTATGCCACTGCACTCCAGGCTGGGTGACATAGCGAGACTCCGTCTAAAAAAAATTAAATGAGTAAAAACCTAAATTTGTGCCATTGAACTCTTCTAGCAGGCCAAGGTTATGGTTTGTCATCAATAAAACAACAATTAAAAAAAACCACAATATTAATATATCGTAACTTCCCATATTGTGATGTTAAACCTCTTGGTTTCTTGAGCAATAATTCTTACCTTAACTTCACATTAAAATCAGGGCACACAGAAAAATAATGCCTGGTTCCGTCCCAGAAAAATAGAATTTGAATTTCTGGACCTGGAGTCTGGGAAGCTATGTTTCTAAAATACACCCATTGATTCTAATGTATAGTTAAGGTTAATAACATAATCTGGATATAGTCTGAGACCAGTGGTTCTCAACATTAGTTGTAGTTTAGAATTATCTGGGGAGTTTTAAAAACATCTCACGTCCATGCTGCACTCCAGACCAATTCTATCAGAATTTCAAGGCAATAGATCTAGGCATCAGTAATTTCAAAATCTTCCCCAGGCAATTTCAATGTTCAGTCAGGGTTGTAAACAACTAACTCAGGGGGTGTTGTTATCTTTATACTTATTATCTCTTGCATTATATCTCAGAAAAATATTTCAAATGTTATTTGCTATTTCAACTAGTTCTATCATTTTAACTGTTAAGGACACATATTAGAATAAATGGTAATAATATGACACTAACAAGATTTTAAGATTTGTTGCAGGAATGTTGGCATTGGACAAGTTCTTAAGAGGTCATCATGTATTCATAACTCCCCACGCGCTTTGCAAATTAAAGCTTGTTTATCTTTTTAGACAAATAAAGGAGGAGAAAATACAAGCAGACTAGGCTAGAACTAGTGGTAAAGAAGATGGGAATTAGAGAAAAAATAATAATCACAGTAACATAATAGCAAACTACTACAGGCTGACAGGAAAGTAGTTACTATAAACATGGGCAGCTCACCATTATTTTGGCCAAAAAGAACTCGAATAAATCCATACAATTAGTAAACACGATAGCATAAAAATGACTTATGAGGCAATGTTCACATGAATAAAAACGTGGGAATGCTTAACATTTCTTTCCAAGTTCCCACAATCTTTCTTTCATTTAAAACATTGCACAGTTATTTCCTAAAGTATTAAATAAAAAAATTTTAACATTAGCAAAGGTCAATTTTATTAAGAGGAGCATGTAGTCTTGGGGATTTAATACCCTAGATATTATGTGTGAATTTCCTTCTATCATTCTGTGAGACTGTGTGAATTTTTTATACTATATAGAAAATAATATTTTATAAATTATGTGTAAAATACTTACAAAGTATTCTGAGATTTTGTAAAAGCAATTCTGGAAAGACATAGATATACATATACTTTTACATATTTATATATAAAACATATCAATATTGTAACATATATTAATTTTATATAAAATTAATTTTATATTGATATATTATATAAATAACATATATAAGCTGTTAAAATTATTTTCTTTAAGCGTTTTAGTATTTTAAATTTAAAATATATTTTAAAATATACAATTGAAAATAACTATACAAATACAGGTAGAGCATCCCAAATTTGAAAATCTGATGTTTGAAATGCTCCAAAATCTGAAACATTTTGAGCACCAACATGTTACTCAGGAGAATTGCTCAAAGAACATTTTGGATTTGGGATTTTTCTGATTTGGAATGTTCAGCTGCTAAGTATAATGCATATATTCCAATTTATTTTTATTGAAATCCAAAACACTTCCGGTCTTAAGCAAATAATTTAAAATAAAGAATACTCAACTTGTTTGAAGTATGCACAGTTTCATAACGCAAAATTACCCAATATGGCTGGGAACACAACTTCATCAAATAAATCAAAGACCTGATACCACCTTCTCCCCTCTTTAGAAGAGGCTTTCATCGACAAAAGCTCAGCCAAAAACTTTTAAACCAGCATGCCAAAAATGTAGTTGTCTTGGAGAAAAGTTCATTATTCATTTTAGAGATAATTTTGGAAGCCAGTCGAAAGTGTTCTGCAAATAGGAAAACATTATTCATTTATTATTAATCTTGGTTTATCCAGACAAAGCAGAGATTGGCAAATTCAAGTGCCTACTGGGATAAGGAGTTACCATGAGTGCTTGGATGTCAGCTACAAGAGGGTTAGAGGGGCCTGTGTCAAACTGAAGAATACAAGACCACCTAAAGGGATTTAAAATTGAAAAACATGTAAACATTTTGTTGAAAAAATAAAATATACCTTCAGGCTGCCACTTTTTACCCCAATTTAAAGTCTGTTTAAATGCAACAATTATTTTTGTTTTATCTTTACTTAAATTTTTCACTTAATTTTCTTCTCATAGTATCTAAAAGTATTCATTATAGTGTGTACTTCACATGAAAACAAAAACTAGCAGGATTACCAGTACAAGTGGCTATGAAGGAAAAACATAAATAGTAGCAATTGATAAGTGTAATTTCTACTGGGTTGCAGCAGAGAAAACAGAGCACACAGTTACTGATTACTGTGTAGGTCTACACCTATTTGTGAAAATATACATTTCGCCATGTGAGGGTGAGTAATATTTAGGAGTTGGGAATGCTGAAATTTTACTTAAATCTTATTTAAACTGTTAAGTTTTGTTAAAATTGAATTATATAAAATACATAAATGCTGAATTCATCTTTTGCTTCCACTGTTTAAATCTGGTTGGCTTTGGAAGCTAAAGTATGGAGCAAATGAGAATAAGATTCTTGTGTAAGGCAATAAGTTTCCTGGAAAGAAAAAGAAAAATGTGCTTTATCTTCCTGGATTATTGCTTTGAAAATTTTAACAGATGCTATTGTGATGCATCTCTAGGATGCTATCCCACTTTTTTCATAGTTACAAGTCCTTATTTTGGGGTGGGGAGAGAAGGGGCAGAAGAGAGAGGTGGCAACAAATTTAAGAAACTTGGCCCACCTCCCAGTCCCAGGAGAAAATCATAATTAATCTAGGACCAGCATCACAATGCCATTCCCTTTGGCTAGTAATGGGGGTCAGCACACGTCCCAGTTCAGGCCAGTAAGATGTAGGCAGAAGTCTGCTTTGGGTGTAATAATTCTTGTTTCTTTCTTTTAGAGATGGGGTCTTGCTATGCTGCTCAGGCTGGTTTTGAACACCTGGCCTCAAGTGATCTTCCTGCCTTGGCCTCCCAGGTGGGAATATTTTCTATTAAAGATTTTCTTCCTGGTAAACAGGAGAGAGTACAAGAAGAACTGTGATCTCTTATTTTTTTTTGAAATGGAATTTTGCTCTTGTTCCTCTGTCGTTTAGTAGACAGTGCTTCACCATGTTGACTAGGCTGGTCTTGACTCCTGACCTCAGGTGATCTGCCCACCTCCGCCTCCCAAAGTGCTGGGATTACAGGCATGAGACACCATGCCCAGCGATTCTTTTCAACCCCTCTACCACCACCACCAGAGGATGTGTTGGAGCAACAGCAGCCAAAAGCCTAAGGATAAGGCCAGGTTCTGTGGCTCACGCCTATAGATCAATTGTTAACCACTTTTCCTGTAAAACTAAAAGAAATTAAAATAAATAGTGCAGGCCAGGCACAGTGGCTCATGCCCAGCGCTTTGGGAGGCTGAGGTGGGCGGATTGCCTGAAGGCAGGAATTTGAAACCAGCCTGGCCAACATAGTGAAACCCTGCCTCTACTAAGAATACAAAAATTAGCTGGGCAACATGGTGCACACAAGTAATCCCAGCTACTTGGGAAGCTGAGGCACGAGAATCGCTTAAACTTGGGAGGTGGAGGTTGCGGAGAGCTGAGGCCATGCCATTGCACTCCAGCCTGGGTGACAGAGCAAGACTTCATGATTAAAAAAAAAAAAAAGAAAAACCTACAGATAAAAGTCAGTATGTTAGTGTGGTAGACTGGAAAAGTAGAATGTATGAGTTCTTCATAACTTTGTGGATCCACAAGCCTTGGGACCATCTTCTTCTAGACTCCTTGTTAAGAAAAAAATTAAATACTCCCACTTTAGGAATGAGTTTCTATTATCTTCAACTGAAAACATTTCTGAGAGATACAAAAATAGATCTAAACAAGCTCCTATAAGTCTAGTAATCCGGGGGGAAAAAAATCAAGAGGGCTCACAGTATAAGAGAAGGGGCTCTAGAAAATGTAGTTTACTCAGTATTTTTATTCTCAGTGCCTGGTCCCACCCACACACCTACAACTTTGGTCTTTTTTGTATAATTACTATTGCTATGTTGTTGTTGTTATTACATTGACTATCTCTTCAAAAACTAGGATTTTTAAACTTGGTACATGGGCTTTATGTATAGAAAACACTCAAATGCTTTATCATATTCATTTGCTAGGTGGTTGGGTATGATGGAAATGTGAAAATGATATAGCTGGATTTATTCTCATATAGACTAGCTACATTTTGTGGAGAAAATGCTTTTCCTTCCAACCAGATAATAACCTTGAGGTCGATTACAACAAAATCTCTTACTTTTGAAAACTAAAATATAATAACAAATGATAGCAATAGTAATTTTTTAAAATCCAAGGTATTAGACTTATATTTCTGATTGTAAATCAGTATGATCAACTTTAAATATATGAGAGGAATTTACTTCATTCTATAAACCATTTTTATTAGATACTACTATTGTGTGCATTAAATAGTGGATTAGTACTTGCGCCATGTCCCACCTAACTCCTTCCCATCCTCAGGTCAAATTCAGCCCTTTGTTGAGATTTTGTTTTGGCTAGAATATTTTAGCAAATGTATTGAGCTACAAGTAACAAACAGTAACATTAATAACATTAATCCATTTAACCAACAAATTAATGAATTTTGGCAAATATTTATTTCTATTTAGCTATCATAACAATCAAAATATAACTTCAATATTTCTATCATCCCCAAACGTTCCCGTATTCTTTTGCATTCAGTTATTCTTCACCCTAGGCCCCACCGATTTGCTTTCTCTCTCTGAGGTCCTGTTCCTTTTTGTTTTTTATTCCTTCCCCTTCTGAACTTCAGTTTGGATTGTTTCTATTGCAATGTCTTAACGTTCACTGAATTTTTCCTCTGCAGTGTCTAATCTGCTCTGAATCCCATCCATTGAATTTTTTATTTCAAATATATTTTTTATCATTAGAAGTTCCATTTGGTTCTTCTTTATATCTTGCTCTCCTCATAATGTTAATCTCCTTTTAATTCTTCTAGCATATATATATATATTTCTTTTCTTTTCTTTTTTTTTTTTTTTGAGACAGAGTTTCACTCATGTCACCCAGGCTGGAGTGCAATAGAGCAGTCTTGGCTCACTGCAACCTCCGCCTCCCGGGTTCAAGTGATTCTCCTGCCTCAGCCTCCCCAGTTGCTGGAACTACAGGTGTACGTCACTACACATGACTAATATTTTGTATTTTTCATAGAGACAGGTTTTGCCATGTTGGCCAGACAGGTCTCGAACTCCTGATCTCAGGTGATCTGCCTGCCTCTGCATCCCAAAGTTGCGGGTATTACAGGCGTGAGCCACTATGCCTGGCCCTTCTAGCATATTTTAAAAAGATTTAAGTCCTTGCCCACTAAGCTTATTATTTTGTCAGTTTCCATTAACTAATTTTTCTTCTGATAATGTGTTACACTGTCCAGTTTTATGACATATCTAGTTTTTTAATTAAATGCTTGACATTATTTGGGGAGGCTGGATTGTATTTAGTTGTGTATTTTTAGAGCGTTGGACTTTGTTCTGACAAGCCACTTGTTCCTTTTGAATATTTTAAGTCTGTTAAGGCAAATGTAGGGTATGCTTTGCTCTAGTGTTAGTTTAGCTCCCCTACAAAAGCATAATCTCTCCAGGGCATTTCCGAATGCCCCAGTGTGTTCAATCCGGCTCCTCCACTCTGACTGGCTAGGACTCAAATGTGGCTTAGCCCCCTGTGAGTTCTGGGAACTGTTTGGTTATAACCTTTCCCAAGTTGTCATTTTCCTGGCCATGTAAGATGTATGCTTTATGCAAAGGTACTCTAAAGATTTCTGGAGACCTTTGGGCAGTTTTCCCCTTACAATCATTCTGCTTTCAAAATGCTAGCCAACATAGGCTTCCTGAGCTCCAATCTCTGTTCCCTTATTTGCCATGCTGTGTGTCAGATGCCCTTCCCTGTAGCACTGTCTGGAAAGGGCTTCTAGGAAGAAAGCCAGAAAGATAATGTTTTCTCTCTTTCATAGACCACGATCCTGTGCTGCCTGTTTTCCAATATATGAAACTTTGTCTACTTATAAACTTTGTCTAGTTTTCTAGTTGTTTATGGCTGGAGGGTAAATCTCATTCCAGTTACTTCATCATAGCCTCAGAACAGCATTTAAAATATTTTGAATGTTAATACTTTATACTGGACATATATTCTCCAGAAAATGATATCCCAACTCGCACTACTCCTTATGTCTAGCACCCCTCTGATTTACACATTTATATTACTCCTTAACCCCAGAAGATTTTGGAATTTCCAATTACACCAATTATTACTAACCTTTATGGAGTAATTTTAAAAAGATGTCCCTCAAAGCATGGTCTAATGAAATTTTAATTGTTAAGAACTATCAAAAAAATTTCACTGTTATGGTTAAATTTTCCAGAGAGATTTAGTACTGCTCTGATAAACCCCCAAACCCTTTGCATTTTAATGATTTTAAATTAAATTTTCTAAAACATATCAAATAACTGTCCTTCTTCTTATAAAGGGAATATGTAGCATTAACCTTTTCTTTGATGACTAATGGTCATCATTATGAACACTGGCTATTAAACTTTACTGAAATTCAATCAGATAAATCAAAATTACTATTGAGAATGGTGCTTAAGGAAGGTTATTCAAGCATCTTTGTTCAGAATAAATGTTCAATTTTCATTACTCTACTGTAGTGTATTTTGCTCAAGCAAGGTTTAAGTTTATTTTTCCTTCACATAGACACTCAGAGCATGCTTGGAAGTCAGGCAGCTCTGCTCAAGTGGGTTTTACAGGGTCCCAGATTGTTTTCATTGCTGCCTAGTCATTGACTCATGTGTTGGCCTCATCTGCAAAACTGAAGCCAGAAACCACTTGGGCCACCACAGAATAGAACAAAAAGAGAAAACAAGGGGACAATCTATTTCTTTTTCAGGAAGCAACCCAGAAATTGTAAATTTCACTTCTCATTCTCTGTTGGTGAGAACTTACTTGCCTAGCCACACCCAACATAAAGGGAGTTTGTGAAATGAAGCAATTTGGCCACTGCTCTGCTGAAACTTAGGAGGTTATAATACTAAGACAAAAGGAAGAACCAATACTGTTGGACAAGTTATAATCTCCACCACTTATTATTTTAACTTTTAACTTGTGCTTTGTAGACAAATAACCACATAACATTGTTTATTTATAGCATTTACAAGTTTAAAAAGTTTATCTTCAAAGCAATGCTCTAAAGTAGAGCTCTAAAGCTCTACATGCTTTAGAACCAAAGCAGAATTTTTCACTGAATAGTGAAAATTTATTCATTTCTTTATTGCATACTTGATAGATAATAACCTTATGTAATGCTCTGTGGAGGAGCTGAAGATGGTTCTTGCTCTCCAGATACTGGACTTTAATAGGGAAGACAAGGTAGGCACAACACATGATTACAGTAGATGCCAATAGGTGCTAAACGTTATACCAGGGCAGAGAAACAAGTGCTTACTCTCAGATAGTGACCAGGAAAATGTCATTGAAAAGGTAATACTTCCACTGAAGATGAGTACAGTTGTAGAATGAGTACAATTTTTGTTAAATATGAGAAGAAGTCAATGCAAAGTTATGAGAATAAAAATAATTTCTAATCTGAAAGGAAGGAAAGATTCATCCTGAGAACAGTAGAGAAAGCTGGAAGATCAATTTTGAAAAGGCCTTGAAACACAGCCAAGTAAGTTGTTTTGCTATGTTCTCTTGCTTTTGGGGTGAGGGTGAAGCACATGGAAATTTTTTCATCATTTGAGTAGTAGTGTTTTTTAAAATTGATCATAGTAGTGTTTTTTAAAATTGTTTTGGTAGTGTTAGGAAAGGTAGGTCTAGTTGAGAAAAAAATGGGAAGGAAGACAATTTTATTGCAAAAACACAGAAGTCAGATAATGAAAGACTAAAGTAGGGGGTTCTTTGTCTTGCAAGTTCCATAAGATTTTTTAAATATAGTACTGAATATCAAATTTAATGCAAGCAAGTGGAATTACTTGACAAGATTGAGAAGAAGGAGTGAGGAAGGCAGTGGATGTGCTCTGATGAATGTATTGGTTTGCTAGTTCTGCTACAACAAAGTGTCACAAGTTGGATGACTTAAACAACAGAAACTTACTGTCTCACAGATCTGGAGGCCAGAAGTCAAAATTCAGTGTATCAACCGGGTTGGTTCTTTCTGAGGGCTGAGAGACAGATCTGCTCGTGATCCCTCTCCCTGACTTTGGATGGCTACCTTCTCCCTATGTCTTCACATCATCTTCCCTCTATGCATATCTCTGTGTCTAAATTTCCCCTTTTCATAAGAACATCAGTCATATTGGATTAGGGTACACCCTTATATCCTCATTTTTACCTGGATTACTTCTGTAAAGACCCTAAAGAGACCTCTGTAAAGACCTCCAGATAGAGTCACATTCTAAGATACTAGTGGTTAGGACTTCAACATATCTTTTGTGGGGGACGCAATTCAATCCATAACACTTGGCTTGTAGCGGCATAACTGTGACGTTTACATGCAGTTCTCCCTGTGTACATGTGTGCGTCCAAATTTCTTTTCATAAGGACACCAGTCATATTGGATTAGTGGCCTACACTTCTGCAGTATGACTTCAACTAATTATATCTGCAATGACCCCGTAAGGCTCTTTGTGACCCAAATAATGCCATATTCTGAGGTACTGTGGGTTAGGACTTCAATATATTAATTTAGTGGGAGAAGTGGGGGAGGCACAATTCAACCTACAACAATGAAGATTCACCTATTCATTGCTCTAAAAAACTCAATACATTTTAGGAAAATATATCACTTATTCATGTATTCATAATGATATGTGACTTATAACTCCTTTTAAATATGACAATGAGAGAACAAAAACATTATCAAACTCAATTTTTATTGATTCTGCTACTATATGTGGTTAAGACAAGTTATCCTAAAACAAAATTTAATAAAAAGGTCTTAACAAGAATAACCAAAATTTCCTTCTACTTCAAAGCTTCCTTTCATTAACATCGTTCTTAAAAGAGAAATAACACTTGCAGCCTGATCTCCATGATCAACCCGTATATTTCGGTTTTCATCAACACATCTCTAACACACCACTTTATTGGTGCATTATTGCCGCTGTACTCATTAAATTCAACTTTTCTCAGTCCTCCTCATTTTAATTGGAAAAAAGCTTAAAAATATACTGTTTTGAAAAATTCAAACACTGTAGAAGAATACAATGAAAGGTCCTTTCCGGAGCTCCCTACCTCAATCCTAATCTCGTAAACTGCAAACAACATATTGTAACTCCATCCAGATGTTTTCTGTGCATGGATGGGCATATATATTTCTTCATTCCACATTTTATTGTAAATGGGATTTATTTTGCACATTGTTTTATAACTCATTTTTTTCTACCCAACAATTCTAGAGCATTTTTCCTTACAGGTATGTATCAATCTAACTTATTTCTTTAAAATAGCAGCAGATAATTCTTTGTAACATATTTAACTTGTGTAAGGAGTTAAATATGTTGCCAAGGAGATTTGATAGCTGAGCAAGGAAAAAGATACGACCACCAGATGGCACTAGCACACAGTTTATTTGAGCAGAGACTGACAGATTTGACTGGGGGTGAGGGTGGGAGTTGGGGTAAGGACGGGGCAGTTTCTTAGTGATAGCATGATACCTTCCAAAAGAAACGGTGCAAAGGCGACTTTCCAGAAGGGATTTAGAGGAAGGTCTCAGGGGAAGTGTTTAGAGGGGGTATGTGTCTAGGTGATGTCACTCAGCAGCATGGTGGGAGTCTCTGGGCAAAGAACTCTGAGAGAAGCCGTGGCCCCAGCGTTTATCTCATCTATGGGACCTATGGCTAGCAGATGTTGGGTGCAGTTTCTCAGGATGTGCAAAGCAGGCAGGCTCTAAATGGCTAACAATCTGCTTTTGGGGGCTATATTTTAAAACGACCGGATGTGTAGAAATTTAAGTTTGGCAGTAGCAGGCTTTTGAGTTAACAAGTCCCAGCCTTCTGTGAAGAAGTAAACAACACAGAGCCAGAGGCCATCTTTAACTCATTTTTGTAACAACTAGCTCCCTATTGAGAGGCACTTTACAAGTTTTCCCCAGCCAAAAAAAAAAAAAAAAGAAAAGAAAAGAAAAGAAGAGTCACAAACAGGTCAAAAGAAAAATTACGAATTTATATATGACAAAAGTCTAATTTTATAAGTATAATCAGGACTCGTAGAAATAAGAAAAAATGATAAATTAGCACAGCTGTCTCCAAAATCAACCTTGAAAACTACAGAAACAGGAAGAAATTGGCTGTTGGAAGTAAAATGAAGATTGCGAAAAACCCCTGGGAAGAAGGGAACTAGTGACTAGAAGGGTGGGAGGCAGCCAAAGATCACAGCAGTTGCATGGGGAGGAGGATGTCCCTGGAAGCTTGGGAGGCTCTGGAGAGGTTGTGTATAATTTTAGCTCTTGTCTCCTATACTTCACCTGAGAAATGGGAACCTTTGCTGGCCTCCAGTGTTGTGAAGCACTACCAGAGGAGCACAAGGCCAGGCTAATAAGGAGCTGATAGAATCAGGACTAGGATGAATTGTACCCTGGAATGTTCAGGCCTCCAACTCCTGTCAGCAGAGGTTACTGCTCCCTGGAGCTCTCTCCTCTGAAACTTAACCCTTTTGCTTTCCTCAAATTCTCAAAAAAGGATTCAGTTGAGAATGTGTCTTTGAGCACTTCCCTAATACACAACACAGAGCAGTATAGCTGATTTCATCAGTAAATTAATGTGATGCTACAGGTCCAAAGAAACTAGGTACCTGTATTAGTCCATTTTCATACTGCTATAAAGATACTACCTGAAACTGGGTAATTTATAAACAAAAGAAGTTTAATTGACTCACAGTTCTGCATGGCTGAAGAAGCCTCAGGAAATTTATGATCATGGCAGAAGGTGAAGGGAAGCAAGGCACATCTTACATGGTGGCAGGAGAGAGAGAGAGCGCAAGCACAGGAAATGCCAGACACTTATCAAACAACCATGTCTCATGAGAACTCCTTCACTATCACAAGAACAACATAGGGGAAACTGCCCCCATGATCCAATCTCCTCCCAACAGGTCCCTCCCTCAACATGTGGGGATTACAATTTGAGATTAGATGTGGGTGGGGACACAGAGCCAAATGATAACATTCCACTCCAGCCCCTCCCAAATCTCATTTTCACATTTCAAAACTAATTATGCTTTCCAAACATTTCCCTGAAGTCTTAACTTATTCCAGCATAATCTCAAAAATCCAAGTCCAAAGTCTCATCTGAGACTAAGCAAGTCCTTTCTGCCTATGAGCCTGTAAAATCAAAAGCAAGTTAGTTACTTCCAATATAAAATGGGGGTACAGGCATTGGGTAAATCTTCTCATTCCAAGTGGGAGAAATTGGCCAAAATAGAGAGGCTACAGGCCCCTTGCAAATCTGATACTCTGATACCCAGCTGGGCAGTCATTAAATCTTAAAGCTCCAAAATCTCCTTTGAATAAAGAGATGGAAAATACAAAACAAAAATACAAAATATAAAACATGATGCAAGGCAATGTACAGCTTCTGTGGCTGTTTTCATGAGCTGGTGTTGAGTGCCTACAGCTTTTCCAGGAGCACAGTGCAAGCTGCCAGTGGATCTACCTCTCTGGGATCTGGAGGATGGTGACCCTCTTCTCACAGCTCCCCTAAGCCATGCCCCAGTGTGGAACCTGTGTGAAGGCTCCAATTCCACATTTCCCTTCTGCATTGCTCTAGCAGAGGTTCTCCATGAAGGTTCTGCACCTGCAGCAGACTTCTGCCTGGACATCTAGGCATTTCCACACATCCTCTGAAATCTAGGTGGAGGTTCCCAAACCTCAACTCTTGTCTTCTGAGTACCCACAGACCCAACACCACATGGGAGCTGCCAAAACTAAGGGCTTGCACCCTCTAAAGCAATGGTCCAAGCTCTACTTTGGCCCCTTTTAGCCGTGGCTACAACTGAAGCAGCTGAGATGCAGGGCACCATGTCATGAAGCTGCACAGAGCAGAGGAGTCCTGGGCCAGGCCCACAAAGCCATTTTTCCCTTCTCACCTTCTGGGCCTGTGACACAGAGCCAAACTATATCAGTACATGAGGAGAATAATTACAATAAAAGAAACTTAAAACAAATTGAATAACACATACCACATGAAGCAGATTTATTGAAAGAGATGGACCAATAAGCAAGTACCATATATATCTGCAAGAGTAAGGAAGGATATTGATGATAGAATAAAGAAATAAGAAATTACTTTTAAAAAATTATAAGTATTTATTTTAAAAATGAGATAGTTAAAATGTGGATGACAATAAGTGGGATATACAGCAAGATGATTACATCAAATAAGAAAATAGTAACTCAGAAGATCAATAGAAAGTCTCCCTAGGGCAGCAGAAATAAAGAGATGGAAAATACAAAACATAAAAATGAAAAGGGGGCACTAAAAGTTAGGGAGGATAGTATTATCAATGCCCAGATAGTATAAATTCCAAAAGCAAATTGAAAGAGGCCACAGATTACCAAAGATGTAACAAAATACCAATACCTAGAAATATAAAGTAAAACTGAAGAAGAGCAAAGACAGAAGATATTATTAAACAATTCCACAAATCTAAACCACTCACAAAGGAATGAAAATTAAAATGCAACTTCACAATAGGAGTATTGTATTGGACTCATATTCTCCAACAGAATATGAACTAATATATTTGTGGTTAAAAAAATTTAACATATTGTATTGTGAAGTATGGCAAATAAACATAAAAGTGCACAAAATCGAAATGTGAAAAAGAGGAATTATAAAGCAAACATCAAGGTAACTACCACAGAGGTGAAGAAATATTGCTGGCCACCTATAAAAGTATCTGTAAAAAATGTAATGTAATCCATTTTGCCTGATTTTAAATTTTATATAAATGAGCTTATACTGTACATATTTTTGTGCACTGCTTCCTTTACATTATGATAAAAATTTATCCAACCTGTTTAGTGTACTTGTCCTTTGGTCATTTCATTGCTATCTAAAATTTACCACACAACACTGTTATTATAAATAACACTACTGCTATTCTTGTATATGTACCCTGAGAGAAGTGTGCCAGAGTTAGTCTAGGGTATATACCCAGGAATGACATTGTTGCCTTAGAAAATGTACACATTTTAACTTTTAGATAATGCCTAACTGGTTTCTAAAATTGTTAAACAAAAGTTTGCTCTTTGAAGTCAGGAATAAGACAATGTTGCCTGCCCTCCCTCCCTTCCTTTTCTTCTCTTTCTCCTTCCTTCCTTCCTTCCTTCCTTCCTTCCTTCCTTCCTTCCTTCCTTCCTTCCTTCCTTCCTTCCT
>NC_045436.1:26050978-26106558 GCF_002776525.5 Piliocolobus tephrosceles | reverse complement strand
CCTTCCTTCCTTCCTTCCTTCCTTCCTTCCTTCCTTCCTTCCTTCCTCTCTCCCTCCCTCGTTCCCTCCCTCTCTTTCTCTCTCTCTCTCCTCTCTCTCTCTCTCTTCTTTCTTTTGAGATGGAGTCACTCTCTTACCCAGGCTGGAGTTCAGTGGCAGGATCTTGGCTCACTGCAACCTCTGCCTCCCAGTTCAAGCAAATCCTCCCACCTCAACCTCCCAAGTAGCTGGGATTACAAGCATGCAGCACCATGCCTGTCTGATTTTTGTATTTTTAGTAGAGACGGGGTTTCACCATGATGGCCAGGCTGGTCTCATACTCCGAACTCCTGACCTCAAGTGATCCGCCTACCTTGGCCTCCCAAAGTTCTGGGATTACAGGCATGAGCCACTGTACTTGGTGTATTTTACAAATCTAAAAAAAAAATCTAGGCTTGTAATTTTAACATAGGAAAATATTTTATAATTTTCAAAAAATTAAAAAAAAAAAAAACACACCTTTGGCTCTCCTGGTCCTCAATTATGTAGGTTTTTGTTCTTGTTTCAATAGTTTATGCTTTTTATTCTATTCTACCTTCTTTTTTGACCTTATTTTGTTTTCTTTTCCCCTAACCCCTTGACATATGGATGGCTAGTTCATTAATTTTCAGCTTTTCTTCTTTTCTAATATTTATACTGAAGTCTCTAATATTTATACAAATGGAGCTAATTATTACTTTAGGTGCATCCCACTAGTTTGGAAATTTATTATTTTTGTTATTGTTCAGCCCAAAGTATTTTCTAATTCCCATTATGATTTCTTCTTTCGTTCCTGACTTATTTCGAAGTACAATTTTTTAATTTCTCAATATATGACAATTCTCTAGTTGTCTCCTTGTTATTGGTTTCTAGTTTATGAGGTGGTCAGAGAACATATTCTATAGATTTAAATCCTTTCAGATTTGTTTAGACTTGCTTTCTGACCCAATGTATGATCAATGTTGTTAACTATACCACACATATTTAAGAACACATGTATTCTTGTAAGAACTGGAAGCACTATTCTGTGCAGATTTGTTAGGTCAAATTTTGTTGTGGTCAAGTCTTCTCAGTCATTGGTGATTGTTTATCTGTTTGTTCTATTATTTAATGAAAAATGGCACGCTAAGATTTCCACCAAGGCTGTTGGTTTTTCAACTTGAAACTACATCGGATTTTCCATTACATATTTTTGGGCTATATTACTAGATGCACACGAATTTAAAATGGAAACTTTTTATCAATATTAAGTGATATTTTATATCCGCCATATTACTTTTTGACCTAAAGTCTATTTTGTATAACATTGATATATGTATACCAGAATTCTTTCAGTTAGCATTCACCTAGCATAGCTCTTTCCATTTATTTTTCTATTTTCGTGTATCTTAGATGTGTCTTATAAACAGCACACAGTTGGATGTTTTCAATACAATCTGATTTTTTTTTTTTTTTTTTTAGTTGGGGCAGTCATTTCATAATTACTACTTTATGGATTTAAATCTACTGCCATTTTTTTTTATTTTCCTTACTGTCTTTTATTTCATTTTTTCTCCTTTATTTTCTTAGTTTGAATTACCTGAGTATATTTTAATCATTACATTTATTTTATTTTCTCTACTTGTGTGTAACCTGTACAAAGTTAAGTACCCTATTTCTTTTAGTAGTTACCCTAGAATTATGCATTTGTACTTACTATATCAATACCTAACGTTAATCAATACTTAATCCTTACACATACATACAGCACATACATCACACACATCTGAGTATATTTGTTAAAGTACAGGAAAATATCTCTAAAGATGTCTCCAAATCATCTACAGTGGTTATTGCATGGGGCAAGGGGGAGGTTGGAGGGGAAAAGTGGGGGGATTCATTTTGCTTATCACAGTGGTGCATATATATATTAAATAATAACAAAAAATTAGCCATCATTATCTTTATTCTTACTCTGTATAATTCATGTTTGCATTTGCTACGGTGTATTTTGAACATATACAGTATATTTTTAACATGTCTATAATCAATGTTATTTAGGGGTTGAATCTGAATAAGGAAAATATGAAGATTTATTTTCAAAACCCAACTAAAAATAAAAAATAAAAGTTTCAAATATCTGGCTTATTAAGTTGTTGGCATTTTGAAGTTTAGGAATGAGATAGGAGTAGGTAGGAATTTTACGATCAATAGAGCAATCAGTTACAGCTAAAATAGCCGGAAGGAACATTTAATATTTAAAAGATTTGCAGTAACATAGAACTTAGGAGGGTGATCGCCACAGTGCCAGACTTAGGGAATGGGGTAGGGTGGGTGAAAGATGGCTTCACAGGAAGTGGCTAAAGTATGGAGCTAGGGTGTAAATATTCTAGATTAATTGGAGTCTTTCACAGAGTAGTCATGTGCATGTAACGATGTTTTGGTCATGGACTGCATTACAATGGTGATCCCATGAAATTATATCCTATTTTTACTGTACATTTCTTAGGTTTAGATACACAAGTACCTACCATGGTGTTACAATTGCCTACCGTATTCACTAGAGTAACATGCTGCACAGGTTTGCAGTCTAGGAGCAATAGGCTATACCATATAGCTTAGGTGTGTAGTAAGCTATACCATGCAGGCTTGTGTAAGCGTGCTCTATGATATTCACATGACAAAAAACAAACAGCAAAACCCCCATTGAAACATTTCTCAGAAAGTATCCCCAACCTTAAGTGATGCATGAATGTGCTGCCTCCACAGTATATATTCAAAGGTGACCTTCATTGTGTAGATTCACATGAATGGACTTTCACCCACTTAAAAAAAGTCGTGTGAAAATATCTTGCCCCTAGATTCAGGTATCTTCTGGACACACTCTTGTTTACAATTTAAATTATTTCAAAAAATTGATATATCTGTTGATTAAATACAAGTATTTGTGCGGCAGGAGAATAGGGTCTGTAAGCAGGGAACCTAGGACTGATTTGTGCTGACGGGATATGCATGACCGGGTATCAGTTGAAAGGCTACTCCTCTTTCAGCCCCTCCCTTTTCTGCGTGGCAGTTGCTGCCTGGCAGTTGCAACCCTTCTTTTTCTGTGTGGCAGTTGAAAAATGAAAAGTGCTTCAGATTGGTCCTCTCCCTCAACCAATCACACTTGTGGCAGACCAATGGGAAACTTCTAGAAGGTATTTAAACCCCAGAAAATTCTGTAACCCGTGCTTTTGAGCAGCTTGCTACAGCTCGCTCCCACCCAGTGGAGTGTACTTTCATTTAAAATAAATCTCTGCTTTCGTTGCCTTGCTTTATTTGTGCGTTTTGTTCAAAACTCCAAGTACCCAGACAACTACCCTCAACCGGTAACAGCTGCACACACATATCAAGGCACAGTAGCTTCACCCCGCCTGGAGCTTCTTCCTATGCCTAGTTTTCTTTTACAATTCTGGTCTCTGCTAAATTATCACTTCTAAAAGAGATCTTTATAGAGACCACCATGTGTAAAACAGCTTTTCTACGTGCCCTATCAGCTAATTTTTATTAGAGTATTTATATTATTTGAAATAATATTATGTTTACATGCCCCCCTCCCCTGGAAAATGAGCTGAGTGAGGAATACTGTTGGAGTATCCCCAATACCAGGCACACAGTAGGCATTCAATAAATAGTTTTTGAATGTTCGCATTGTCTACGGAATTCTAACATGTATGGGTGAAACAAAGACTCTGAAAGAAAACAAAAACTGGGTTGGCAGAGGCCTTGAATATGAGGAAGTGGCCTTTCCGGATAAAGAAACTAAGACTTGGCAGGGCGTGGTGGCTCAGGCCTGTAATCCCAGCACTTTGGGAGGCCAAGGCCAGCGGATCACCTGAGGTAGTACGGAGTTCGAGACCAGCCTGGCCAACATGGCGAAACCCCGTCTCTACTAAAAATACAAAAAATAATAATAAAAAATAATAATTAAAAAAAATAGCCGGGTGTGGTGGTGGCCGCCAGGAATCCCAGCTACTAGGGAGGCTGAGGCGGAAGAATCGCTTACCCCGGGAAGAAGGAAGAAAGGAGGAGAGAAGGAAGGAAGGAAGGAAAGAAGGAAAGAAAGAAGAAAAGAGAAAAGAAAAGAAAAGACAAAACAAGAAGAGGGGCAGGGCAGGGCAAAGAAAGACTCAATGGGGGAAAGGACTTGCCCAAGGTAATCTAGTACCTGGAAAAGCGGGAGGCAGGAGCCTGTGCCGCACAAGAGCGGGGGGGAGGGGGAGGGGCAACACCGAGCTGCCCTTTTGAGAGGGTCCCAGCCCCTAAGATGCGGGAGACCGCAAGAGGGAACCTCTTGTCTAGAGAGGCAGCTGCGCTCTGGAGTCCTGCTCTGGGACAGATAGGCGAGCTACGCTCTCGGGGCCGGAATGCGATGGGCCGGAAGCCTGGAGCGTCTGCCACCGGGGTTCCAATCCCCAGGCTCGCAGTCAGCGCCAGGCCGAATTCAGCCTCCCGCCGCAAGCTCCCTCCCGCCGTTCCCGACGAGCACGCAGGTGCCGCTGGCCTTTGGGCTAGGGCTTAAAAGCTCAACACGGGCGAAAAAGATGCGGTCTCAGTTGACGGGGACGCTTTAGAGAAACGGACTCGCCTTTCCTGTTCCGGTTGGATCTACGCCGGCTTCTCAGGCCCCATGTGGGATTCGGCCCGGGTGCTCTTGTGAGCTGCTGCTCCTGCGGTCGGTGAGATTACCTCGGTCTAGAGTACGGAGCAGCTCCGTGGCCACGAGGACGTCACCATGGTGGGCCCCCTCCTGCTCCCCCGAACCGCTCGGTTGGTTCCCCGGAACCAACCCCGGATCTTGTTGAGCAGGCACAGAGGGAGGGTGCGGTTTCGGGAACCTAGGAGAGAGGAGGATTCAAAGTGTTTATTTGAGAGAGTGTGCGGGGTAGGGGCGAAGCCTCTGTGAGACAAGTCCCAGGCCCAACGCCTGGACCTTAGAGTTCCGCGTCCGAGTGCTGAAGTGCCCAGATGTCCCCTTGCTCCTCTTTGCCTCGTGCTTAACTTCTCGCTAGTCATTGCCTCCTCGGGGGAAACCTGGCACCTTTCCATTGAAACGCATCGGGGAGTTTGGCAAAACTCCTGAGGTCACTGGCCCCACACCCCCTGCCCCTCTGGCCTAGGTAGACTCAGTGTGGGCTTAGTCGCTGCTTCCTCGGCGTCCTTTGACCTCGCGTTAGTGACCCATTCCTGCCCTGAATCCTGCCTTTACGCCCGCATTCCCTCCAGGGCTCTGAAGCAGTTTTGTTGTTTTTATTAAAAATTGAGTAGATACAAAAGAGTGTTTCTAAGACACATTTCAAGTGTAAAGATTAGTAGTTTCAGGAAGTCTCCTTTACCCATTATGTAGTTTTAAGAAATAAAACATAGCCTTTGAAAGCCCTGTGTTACCTTCTTTGAACCTATAACTTTCAGAACCTTAAGAAGCAAACATTATCTAAGTTGTGTTTATAATTTCACTGCTTTTCTTTATAGTTGTATTCTGAAACAGTATGTTGTTTCTTGCCTGTTTTTTACTTAATCGTTGTGTTCTTGAGAATAATTCTTGCATAGAAACATGCTTTTAAGTATTTTTAAATTAATTTGTAATAAAAGCAAAATTTAAAACGTTTATAATCTGGTCACAGGTTATGATACTGTGCCCACAATGTGACCTCTTTGTTTCTTTTCACTTTTTCTCTTTTCATTGTATGCCAGTCATTTTTGTCTTACAGTCTCGGTCTTTCGTTGTGTGTTTCGCGAGTTTTTTTGTACTTTATTTATTTATTTTGATCCACCACTGAGGCATATTTTGTACTTTATTTAGATTGTACACATTTGTGTAAATTCAGTGTTTGCTTGTCACTTTGCTTGTGGGATTTCCAACTCTATAGTGTTAGGTTTTTTTCCCTTTTCAGAGTGGAATGTGAAAGCAATTACATCTCATTGTGTTTGAGGGACTGGGGAGGTTAATTGGTATTTGTAGTTGTCCTTGACTATCAGAGCTTCACCTTTTTATCAGACTGTATAGTAGAAGTATGTTGCTTTGGCATAGAAGTCAAAAGAGTGGCATATAAACCTGTTTCCATTGGCTCATTTCTGCCTCTGTCATTTTTTTGATACAACCTCATTAGTGGTTCTGCTGCATCCTCTTTCAGTACAGCTCAGAATGCGGTCCCAGAGGACAGAGATGGGCACCTGGTTTTAGTTGCCATCTTGGCAAACTTACTTAACCTCCTGTCTGTCTAATTGGGATAACAGTAGTACCTACCTCATAGAATTGTTGTGGAAATTAAATGTAAAGTGCTCAGTCTAGTGCCTGGCACTTAGTAAATGTTATTGTTGTTAACTTTAGTTATGTAAATATATAGTAACAGTACAGCTTATAGTTTTCCACCCTTGTTACTTTGCTCATTAATGTTCTCTTATTGTAAATCTTTGCTGGAGCTCAGCAAGTTCATATCTTTTTTATATCAAAATTTAGTTTATTATACTTAAAGAATCTTTTCAAATTAATCCATCCCACTCAACACTTCTTTATGCTGCATTAAAAAGGTTTTTAGTGTTTATTATTATTATTTTTGAGATGGAGTTTCACTCTTGTTGCCCAGGCTGGATTGCAGTGGCGCAATCTCTGCTCATTGCAACTTCTTCCTCATTGCAACTTCCGCCTCCTGGATTCAAGTGATTCTCCTGCCTCAGCCTCCTGAGTAGCTAGGGTTACAGGTGCCAGCCACCACACCCAGCTAATTTTTGTATGTTTAGGAGAGACAGGGTTTCACCACATTGGCCAGGCTGGCCTCGATCTCCTGACCTCAAATGATCCTCCTGCCTTGGCCTCCCAAAGTGCTGGGATTACAAGTGTGGGCCACTGCACCCAGCCAGGATTTTAGTATTTTTAGGTATGGCTCATACTATACTACTAGGCACCGATGGGTATACTCCGTTTTATATAAACCTGTCATACAGCTTATGTGTGCTACTTTTCCTCCCTAGTTAGACTATATACCGTTGAAAAGTGTGCCATCATCCTCCCAGCATTTATCCATGCACATTACTGTGGGGCATTAACTGTTACTGACTACCTTAATGGTAGAGATTGTGTGTTTTGGAGCCTACATCTATAAATGTGAGCTACAACAATAAATCAGCTTAATAAATCTCAGAGAGATTATCTGTTGGTGAGAACTTGCTCCTGAAAGTTAGTAAAACTAAAGAAAAACATTAATGGAAATCTACCTAGTATACCAAACTTTTTGAGACAGTATTGCTTGTACATAGTTTAAAACACTAAAAAATGTTTGTTCATTAAAATTTTATTAGTTTCGTATTAACTGCTATAGTAAAGTGATACGTATTTAGTGGCTTAAAGCAACACATTCATTTCCTGAAACCTCTGGAGGTCAGATGTCCAAAGATGACTCTTAACTGAGATAAAATTAGGTGTTTTTCAGGGCTGTCTTTCTTTAAGGGACTCTAATGAACTTTCTCCATTTCTTGAGGTCATCTACATTCTTTGGCTCCTTCCCTCTTCAAATCCAGCAGCATAGCATCTTTAAATTTTCCTCTAGAGGAGGTTACATTTTCTCTGATAGTGATCCACCTGCCTTCCTCTTACATGGACCTTTAGGATTATATTGGGCCCACCTGGATGATTTTCCCCATCTCAAGATCTTAATCAGATCTGCAAGTCCTTTTTGTCATATAAAGTAATATATTCCCAGGTTCTGGGGGAATCAGGGCATGAATATCTTTTGGTCGGGGAGGGCAGAGCATTATTTCGTCTGCCACAAAACGACTTTCTCCAACTCTCTTGCCTAATGCCCTGGTTCACTTGAGAAACAGCCACTATTAACAGTTTTTTAGCTATCGATTCAGATATTTTATATGTATGTACCAGCATATATGTATGTTCCCTAACCTCTCTTTTTACATAAATGGTATACTAGACACCTTAGTCCCTTGCTTTTTTGTCTTACCTGATGTTACAGATCTGTGTAAGTACCTATAGATCTACTTCTTGCTTTTTAAATAGTGAACATTCCATTGTTTGCTTCTGTAACTTATTTAACCCGATCTGTGATGGACCTTTAAATTGTGTACACTATTTTGCTGCCACAGGCATTGCAGTACTGCTGCATTGATTATTTGTCCTCCCTTTAGTACATGTCTATAGAATAAATTAATAGAAATAGAATTTCTTGGTCAAAATTGACCAAGAAATTCTATTTTTATCTTGATGGGTACTCTCTTTATTTTATTTTATTGAAAAACTGTTTTTAGAGATGGAGTCTCGCTCTGTCACCTAGCCTGTCATGTAGTGGCATACTCATAGCTAGCTCACTGCAGCCTCAAACTCTTGGGCTTATACCTCAGTCTCCCCAGTAGCCAAGATTACAGAGGTACACTGCCTCACTTGGCTAATTTTTTAGATTTTTTTGTAGAGACGGGGTCTCACTATATTGTCCAGGCTGGTCTCAAACTTCTGGCTTCAAATGAGCCACCCACCTTTGCCTCTCAAAAGTGTCGAGATAATGGGTATGAGCCACTGTGTTTAGCCCTGATGGGTACTATCAAATTGCCTTCCAGAAGACTGTGCTGGCTTGCACCCCCTTGAACTATGAGATTACAAATACACTCACACCTCCACTCATGCAATGTGAATTATTTTTTATCTTTGTTAGTATTACACACTAGTAATTCTATTTCATTGAAGTTTTCATTTTTAAAGTTTTTCCAGCTTTTAAATAACACTTGTTTTTACTCGTCTTGTGATTTGTATTCTTTTGCTGATCTTTTTCATATTAATCTTAAAATAACTTCTTAAGAGAATTAGCTCCTTTGTTTGTGTTGCAAGTTTTTTTGTAGTTTGTTTTTAGCTTGGTTTATGTTTTGCAGTTCAGGCTTTTAAGTTTTTATGTAGATTTGTTATTTTAAATCTTCTGAATTTTATGTAATGTTTACAAAGACCTTTCTCTGAGACTCCTCTACAAAATAATATGAAAATCTTTTTTTTCTGAGATCTGTGTGGTTTCATTTTTTATGCTTAAATGTAATCTATGAGGAACTTAAAAGAATGCAGAGTGATATACCAAATTTTTTAAAGATTCCTATGCTTTTTACAGTTGTACCTTGGTATCAAGGGATATTAGTTCAGGACACACTCGAATACCCAAATCCATGGATTCTCAGGTCCCTTGTATAAAATGGTGTACTTTTTGCATGTAGTATACTTTAAGTCACACTTAACCATATCTATTACAATGTAAATGTTGTATAGGATTATATTGTTTTTTAAATTTGTATTATTTTTATTGTTATGTTGTTATTTTTTTATTTATTTTTCTGAACATTTTCTGTCCTCAGTTGGTTGAATACCCAGATGTGAAACCTGGAGGGCCGACTGAATTTATTTACATTTTTTGAGTGCTTGAAATAGTTAATGCTAATCTAAAACTTGAACACACAGCAAATGTTACAAATAAATAAGGAGCTCAGCTAAGCTTTTGTGACCTAAAGGATAAATTATTACCAAATGTTATTTTTTGTCTTACTTTGTTACATAATATACACTTTAAGAAATTTTCTTTTTTTGTGTGTGTGACATCTGCTTTATGTTCGGCACTTGGAACCTAGGCTTACTAAGAAGTCACTATTTTCTAAATCACTACTAAATCTAATCCAAAAGTACATTTGGAGATCACAAAACTGACTTATGAAGGCTTATGAATGAAACATCCTAATTTAAATACTTAAGAAACATATATAGTTGATTTATCCATTGATTCTTTCTGGTATTTTTTTTTTTTTTTTTTTTTTTTTGAGTGGGAGTCTTGCTCTCTTGCCCAGACTGGAGTATGGTGGTGCTATCTCAACTCACTGCAACCTCTGCCTCCAAGGTTCAAGCGATTCTCCAGCCTCAGCCTCCCGAATAACTGGGATTACAGGCGTGCACCACGCCTGGCTAATTTTTGTATTTTTAGTAGAGATGGCATTTCACCATGTTGGCCAGGCTGGTCTTGAACTCTTGACCTCAAGCAATCCACCTGCCTCAGCTTCCCAAAGTACTGGGATTACAGGCTTGAGCCACCGTGCCCGGCCCCATTATTTATTACTTGATAAGGGTTTTTGAAAGCTGTATGTCTCTTGGGGTGGTCATGGTGGTTGGTGAATTGACTTAAACAAGACAGTGCCTTCTTCCTTGCTGTATAACTTTGTCAGTGAAAAAGAGTGCCTCTGACAGGGACTGGCACAGAGTTTTTGTTCATCTAAGTGTGTAAGTAGTCTATTCGCCTGCTCCTTTTCAGGACCAGGCCAACAAGAAAGTCTGTTTCTCCCAGGAGCAATTAATTTAGGTAGAAATACAGTAAACCTGTCAAACTGATTTGAGCTACAATCTTGTTTTTTCACTTCTTACAAAAGACCCAGAAATGAGAAGGATAAACATGAATATGTGCTAGAATTCCAGTGTCTGTATGCCTGTAGCTTGTTATAGAAAAGATAGAAGGCAAGTACTGTTGCATTTAAGTTGGAAAAACTGATCTATTTTGTGTGTGACAAAGCAAAAGTTTTTCAAAGTGCTTTTGTTTCAAAGTTTTCTTCAGTCAGAAGGAAATTTTAAATGAGGTAAACATTTTTATTTTTATTGTGGAATTGTATCACTAAAATTGATCAGGCCAGTCACCTTTATTTCTTTATTGCCTCCCATCTGAATATCCTTGGGAGATTACACTTACCTGTAACTCTGGATAGAACTAGTCCTTCCTTGATAGTTATATCTTTGTTTCATTATGACCCAAATATGATAATTCTGGTCTTTGATAGAAGTCTCTCTTAGTGACATGTTAATTTCCTATGTTATTATTCCGGGTAGACCTAAATGGGGTTGCATGTGAGACGAGTTTAAACCACACTACTTCTTCTTTCTTACTACGTTTATTGTCTGCTTTTACAGGAGTAAAACAATTATAATGTGTGACATCGTCTCTTTAAACTCTTCTTTCAAACTTCGGTTGGGCCATTCTTAGTAAAGTTAAAGATAATTAAAAGCAGTCTGTTTATGTGTCTCTTTCTACAGCTTATTTTAATGCTTCTTTTTTCATTTGTTATTTAGGTTTGCTAGTTCTCACCATTTTGCCATTAAAAAATACCAGTATGCAAGGCAATCATTTTTCAATTTGTTGATTTTAGATGTTCATTGTTTTGTTGCGAAGAGTGTTTGATTATCTGTATCCAGAGATATACGGCGATGCAAGTATTTGTTGATGTTGGATCAAAATCTGTACTGAACAGTATTATTTCATATTCTCTCTTTTGTTCTGGGAACAAGGAGGATATTTTGATTTGATTTTCTGATTTAAACATTAACTTCCATGTTAATTAGGCGGTAGATTTATTTTGTAGCTGGGAAATTGAGAAACGTTTAGTAAATTTCTTGATTTTTAGATCTCAAGTTACTTTATCAGGGAGGCCTTTCCTGACTTCCCAGAGTGAGTCAGGACCCTGTGCTTTTGATCCATTTTCTAGCCAGCACTTACTAAGTTAACTATACCTGAGAAAATTACATTGTAAACCCCATGAAGGCAAGTTCATGTCAGTTTTTTGATTTGGAAGCCTCAGTGCTTTTCCTAGTACATGGTATATTTAGTGTGTGCTCAATAATTTAAAATATATATATATAGCAAATACTATTGTGAGATTGAGGTGTCAAGTGGCAGTAGAGAATGTGGGAGAAGAAGTTTATTCTGACTAGATGTTAGTGGGTAAGTTTGGAATAACATAAGTTGAGCTAGATGTTAGAATCTAAAATGAAGGTAAAATTGAAGTCTGCATTAGAGAATTATTAAGATATTCTTTTAATGTTAAGGAAAGCACTGTCATGAGCAATTTTATAAATTACTTTTATATTTTATACCTCACACTATTTTAAAGAACATACTTAATATTTTAATTCATAGTAGCCCATTGTACAGTACAAAGTGGATGCCCAGTAAATGCTCACTGAGGGCAGCATCCCACTTTGTTTTACTCTCAAACTGTGATTTGCAACCTCAGGACATATTTGCAGTCTCAAATGAGCTGCTATTAAGGAAATAACACACAAATGTACAGTTAATGCTGGGCAGTGCAGTACATTATTAGGTGCTGAATGGTAAATGCTACCAAGAGGGAAGGGCTACTGAGATATGAAATTATTCTTGGATCCCTTCAAGGAGCAGTTGAACTTGACCTTTAAGTGGTCTTTGAAGATTGGGTGGGGTTTAGAAAGACTCATATATGGAACCATTAAAGTCTTCTTGGAAGCGCTAATTATTTGTCATTGACACCTGTCATTGCATCATATCTATCTGTTAAAGAAGGAAAATGCTCACTAGTGCATTTCACTACTATCTTTGCAGTGAAGATTCACTGCAAACAAAATGTGTAGATTTGCTTAGTCCATCCCATTTCCATCGTGTCACTGGTGTAAAATTGGTACATCATTTTCTGTAATTTACAGTCATTCACGGCATAATGACATTTTGGTCATCAGTGGGCCACATATATGATGGTGGTCCCATAAGATTATAATACCGTATTTTCACTTTACCTTTTCTATGTTTAGACATGTTTAGATACACAAATATTAACCTTTGTGTTATACTCGCCTGCAATCTTCAGTACAGTAACATTCTGGACAGGTTTATAGCCTGGAAGCAATAAGCTGTGCCGTAGAGCCTATGTGTGTAGTAGGCTGCACCATCTAGGTTTGTGTAAGTACACTTCCTATTTGCATAAAAGGGAAATCACCTACTGATTCATTTCCCAGAAAGTATCCCTGTTAAGTGAGGCATGCCTGTATTTGTATGTTTAAGGGTATATGGTGTTTACGGTATTGCACTATAAGCTTTCTCAGTTGTAGGCATGGGTTTGGTCTTACACTTTAAAAAAAAATGTATCTATGTACACTTTGTGTCCCTCAAGTGTGTTTTGTGAAATGATCACTCTTTTATGTCTCTCGTTTGACTGAGTAGTCTAAATGGCATTTCTGTCTCTGGTTGAGCCTAGACTATGGCTCAACTTGATGGTCTTTTAGGCAAAGTTCCTTTTTGCTACTTACTATTTTAACAGGAATATTTAAAGCATATTGCTCCTAAAATGACTCTGCTATATTGTTTTGAATAAACTATTTATGTGTTTTTTTGTTACTTCTAGTTATGAATCCAAAGAACAGACTTTCAGACTAAATTTTTTGAAGCAGTCACTAAAGATTATAGGGAAGAAATACTTTTAATGCAGGTTTTCCGACTGGACTATTTCTGTGGTGCCAGAGCCTTTTCATAGGCGTAGGTATTCAAAACAGTCTGTTAATTATTTTATGATAGAGTTTTACTTTAGTTTTTCCCTGTTGAAACTTTTTTTTCCAAATTTTAATGTATTGAAAAATATGAGTGTTTTGAAATACAGTAAATTTTATTGTATATATTTCTGTGTCTCATTATGTATTCATATCCTGCCTTGAGGCAACCTTTTCCTGAATACATTATTATAAGGAATCATAACTTACAGTTGAGTCAAAAAATAAGTTCATTTCTTTATACCTTCTTTTTTTTTTGGGGACGGAGTCTCGCTCTGTCTCCCAGGCTGGAGTGCAGGGGCCCGAACTTGGCTCACTGCAAGCTCCGCCTCCCGGGTTTACGCCATTCTCCTGCCTCAGCCTCCCGAATAGCTGGGACTACAGGCACCCGCCACCACGCCTGGCTAATTTTTTATATTTTTAGTAGAGACGGGATTTCACCATGTCAGCCAGGATAGTCTCGATCTCCTGACCTCGTGATCCACCCGCCTCGGCCTCCCAAAGTGCTGGGATTACAGGCGTGAGCCACCGTGCCCGATCCTATACCTTCTTTGTACTAAGTCTTGAAGGTTCTTTAGCCAAGTTCATCTAAAGCTATAAGGACATTTTTCTCTTCAAGGGATATCAAACTTTTTTTCCCTAAAGGAAGTTTTTGAGTTTTTAAAGGAAATTTTTTGCAGTTTTGAACATATTGTTGGAACTTCATGGCTATGTATTTTCAGTTTTAGCAGCTTCAGAGAGTTTATATTTTCTTCCTCGGGATTTTCATGAATGTTTTTCATATTTTTAAGCATTTTTAAAAAGTGATATGTGGGATCAGATCTCTTTTACAGAATGCATCTTTGCTTTCGATTTTTGGTTGTGCATTAGTTATTTATTCCTTTGTAAAAAGTTACCCTAAAATTTGATGGCTTAAACCAATATTTATGATCTCACTCTTTCTTTGAGTCAGGAATCAGGCATGGCTTACTGGGCTCCTCTCCCTCAAGGTTTCTCACAAGGTAGCAGCGAAAGTATCACTTGGGAGTGTGGTTTCAAGGCACAGCTGGGGAGAGTCTACTTCTTTTTGTTTTTTTTGTTTTGTTTTGAGGCAGGGTCTGACCCTGTTGCCCAGACTAGAGTGCAGGGGTGTCATCTACACTCACTGCAGTCTCCACCTCCTGAGTTCAAGCTATCCTCCCACCTCAGCCTCTAGAATAGATGGGATTACAGGCACATGTCACCATGCTCAGCTAAGTTTTATATTTTTAGTAGAGATGGGGTTTTGCTATGTTGGCCAGGCTGGTCTTTAACTGGTCTTTAACAGGTGATCCCACCTGCCTCGGCCTCCCAAAGTGCTGGGTTTACAGGCATGAGCCACCATGCTTGGCCAAGGATCTACCTCTAAGCTTGCTCTTGGTAGGATTGGTAAGATGGTTCTTGGTAGGATTCAGCTCCTCGTGGACTGTTGAACTGCAGGCCTCACTTCTTCACTAGCTGTTGTCTGGAGGCCTCCCTCCGTTATTTGTCATGTGGCCCTTCCATATGGCAGGTCACTACGTGACAGCTGGTTTCCATGAGAGGGAGAAAGATGGAAGCCAGAGTTATTTGATAACCTAATCTCAGAATTGACATTTCATTGATTTTGCTAAATTCTCTTCATTAAAAGTGAGTCAGTAGGTCCAGCCCACATTCAAAGAGAGGGGATTCCATAACGGCGTGAGGATCAGGAGGTGGGGTTTATTGGGTCCATCTTAGAGGCAGCCTGCCAAATGTCCTGAAAGGTTTTACTTGATTCATGTTTGCTAGGTTCTTTAATCTCAAAAATTTCTCATTACACTTCCCTTTCTCCTCTGCACCTGCCATGTGAGCAGAGAGATACATAAAAGTGCATATACTCTGTTACATGATAGTTCTACTTATTTTCCTATACCTGTAACCAACTTCCGGTGATAACCCTAAGAGTCAGATGTGGATATATCTTCTTTTATCAGAAAGTGAGCAGAGCACTCAATGAGTGTTGAAAGAATGAATACATTTGTGAATGAGGAATTTGCGCTTATTTTAAATAGTTTTGCATAGAAAGTTTTACAAAGGAAGTAATTTTGAGCTGCATCTTATCAAAGGGCAAGTAAAGTATTTTGCAGGCAGATGTAATAAACTCAGTCTCAAGTTATGAAACAGCTTGGTATGTTCCGGGATGGTGAGAAGTTCAGTAAGAATGGGGTGAAGAATCTTTTATAGAGGAGCATGGGAAATAGTGGTGGAGAAGCAGGTTGGGGCTAGATTGTTTCTGTGCTAAAGACTTGGGACCTAAGTGTAAGTTAGTGGAGCGCTTTAAGCAGGGGAGAGGGGCTTTACTGTGTTAGTGTTTTATGAAGACAAACTCTGTAGCTTTGCTGAAAAAAGGACTAGTGGGGAGAATCTAAAGGCCATCCTGATTATGAAAGATTCTGAGGACTGAATTAAGCAATCGACAATAGTTTTGAAGAAGATTATAGAGCCACTTGGCCTTTTTCTGGAGTAGGTATGTTGGAGACTGCCAGCTGTCCCCTAATGTATTCTTTCTGTTTTTCTATATGAATGGATCTTTTTCTCACAAAGTAAGGATTATATTACTACTCTCCCTTATGTAACACTGTGAATAAATTTTGGTCAGTGGGATGTGAGCAAAAGGATCTGCGACTTCCCAGGTCATGCGCTTAAGAAAAGGGGATGTACCTTCAGATTTTTGTTTTCCTACTTGATACTGGCTTGAGTGTAGACCTGGTATTAGGCTGTCTTGAACTAGATAGGAGGTATAGCCTGAGGCTAGTAGACAAAAAAATGGAAGGATCCTGAATCCCTAAGGGCTTTGTGGAACAGAACCTTCAGCTCCTACTTTTAACAATAAAGAACCAAACTTGATCTGGGTTATTCCATTATTTGGGGTTTTTTATTACAGAGAGCCAAATCTGATTCCCAAATCATTATAGGTGGGGTAAGATACAGGATTATGTAGGTATAAAAAAATCCTGAGATGTCTAGTTTGGAGGACCTAATGAATTGTGATCTGATTAACTGGCATAGAGCTTCAGCGGGAAAATGATACGTTTTCCCTTTTGGATATACTTATTCTGAGATGGCTTCTATTATTTTCTCTATTCCTAATTTGTACAGGCAATGAACCCAACTTTGATTTTACATGATTCATTGCCCGCTTTGTTCCATGTGAAACATCTACAATCAAATCTCTACTAGTAATCCAAGTCCCTTCTACCCTCTTAATTTTCTTAACTGTAACATTTCTGGCTGTGAGTTGCCTCACTATCTGTATTCCCTGTATCTTCTTTGAAGATGGAATATGTTGTTGAAGAGCTGAGTTTATTGACTCCTTCTGTGCCTTTCTTCTGTCATTGGAGAGCACCTCTGAATATATCATTTCTGTCATTACCATGGCAACAGATTATTAGAATTACTTAATAAGTCTGGCTTATCTCCTGATTTTTCTTGTAACGTTTTTGGCTTACTGTATTTCTGTCATATTGCTGTTTTTGAAATTTATTTGTAAAGAAGATTTTTGTGACTGGAGGCACTTACATATCTGACTATATGTGTCATGTGTTTTCGTACATTTTAGCCTAAAGCACCAAAGGGAAAAAGTGCAGGACGGGAAAAAAAGGTCATCCATCCATATAGTAGAAAAGCAGCTCAAATTACGAGAGAGGCCCACAAACAAGAAAAAAAGGAAAAGTGAGTATCTTTTCATCATTTGTATTACTCGTTGGTAAAAAAACCCTTTATACATTTATCTTTCAAACATGTGTCCTTTCGCAATATTGTCTCCCTTTCATAAATATTTATTGAATGTGTTCTGTATGCAGAGAGTAAAACTGAACAAGGACTCTACTCTTTTAGAGCTTACCCAAAACAGATAAGTAATTTACGTAGCAGTAGGTGATGAGTGCCATGAAAAATTCAAAAAGTTATGAGATGGAGAGTGAGGGAGAAGTTCTTTTTTACATGGGATAGTCATGGAAGCCTTCTCTGAAGAAGTTATATTTGAACAGAGTTGAAAAATGTGAGGTCTATATATAAGGCATATAGGTTAAAGTGTCCATGAGACATATAAGAGGAGGTATGGAATGGATAGTTAGGTATGTTTAGTCTAGTATTCAGAGAATAGGTTAGGGGTGTTGACACAAATGTGGTAGCGATCAGCATCCATGTGGGATTTCAAGCCGTGAGATTGGATAAGATCAGTTCACCTAAGGAGTAACTGTTGACAGGAAAGAGAAGAGAGCCAATTACTGAGTCCAGTGGCGCTCTACCGTTTAGAGGTGAGGAAAAGAAGGAGCATTCCACAAGTGAGACTGAGAAGGAAGAGAAAGAAGGCTGTTTCTGTAAAATGAAGTGAAGTTCAAATAAAAATCATCATTTTGACTATTTTAGAATAGCCTTGCCGTTTTCATGAATGTTAGATACATTTGCATACTAGATAATGGAAACCAGTATATTTTTAAATGTTGATTCTTTGCTTAAGATAAGCCTTATATAGTAAAGGTTAGCTGTTTCCCAGTGATTTGACTAGAAGGAATTAAGTGTTGTGATAGCAGAGCCAAATTTTCTTTATTTTCTGGGGGGTAGTTTTTTTTTTTTTTTTTAACAAAGATTTACTATGATGATAGCAGTTTTGCTTTAGCACAGTAGTTTTCAAACTTCAGCTATTTGTGCATTACTTTGATGATTTTTACTGTATCTTTTTAACATGATTTATTAGTACTGTGATTTTGCAGTTTCTGCAATCATATATATCAGTATTTTGCAAACTTAAGTACATGAAATACATCTGTAGAGCTTATTAAAACTGTTTGTTCCAGTCCTAGAACTTTCTATTCTGAAGGTTTGGGTTTCTGGCTTAAGGGTTTCCATTTCCAACAAGTCTCCAGGTAATGCTGGTGCTGGTGCTGCTGGTTTAGGGACCACACTGTGAGAATCACTGACCTATAATATTATTTATTTTCTCTTAAATACCATTTTTTTAAAAAGGAGATTTTTTTTTCTCTCTTAAAATCAAGTAGATACTATTACCTGCTGTAAATGGTCTGAGTCTGAGACATTTGTATATGTTTGGTGAAAAGATCTGGTGAAGGTTAGAAGACTGGTAAAATAAACCCACACTTTTGTCCTTAATATAAAGTGAAAGGATCAAAATAAAATGGAGGTGGGGGAAGTAATTTGCTTACCATTTTATTAAAGATTGTTTAATTCTGTGTCTATGAACTGCTTACCTTACATATAGTACCAGTGATATAATGTGCAATATTTTAGCAAGTAACTGCTTTAGAATATGATTAAGTACTTGGTTCACTGTCATTGTGACCGTGAGCCTAGAATGTTTGCATGTTGTCAAGTATATTCAGCATGTTGTGTATTGATTTACAGAATTAGCGTTATAGAAAAATTATGGAAGAATAAAACAGAACAACTTGCTAATCTGATATATATATTATCCTAAGAAAATTCTGTTTATTGGCCAAGACTTTTCTTTTAGTAATGCAAAGTAGAAAAACATCAGTTAATGTTTCTGCTTGGACAATGTTCTAAACTGATTGGATTTTTTCCCTTTTTAAAATTTATTTTCAAAAAGTCACTCTCTTAATAGTGAGTGGCTCTAGAACCAAATACACAATTTTAATGGTACTTAACATTATTTATGTTATGAAATCATAGGCTTAGGCCACCATAGATGTCAGTTTTTTGAGTAGCAGCATCAGTAACCACGAGTCATACTTAACTTTAAATGGGAATGTGGTCACAAAAGGCATGTTGAAATGCTGTTGATTCCCTGTCCCATTTCAAAAGATGATTGATGACAAGATACCCAGATGGTCAGGACAACTTTAAGCAAGGTGATTGAAGAAGGGACCAACAAGACAACTTGAAGTTGGCTTCTTAGAAATGAATAGCAGTTACCAGATGTTGTTTTAGTAACCCTGCTGGGTAGGAAATTCTGCTACAATTTAGCAGCTTAAAACAAACACAGTTTCTGGATCAGGTAGGAATCCCATTGCCACTTAACTGGGTGTTTCTGACTCAGCGTCTTTCACAAGCCTGCAGCTAAGCTGTTGTCTGGGACTGCATTCATCTCAGAGCTTGCTAGGGAGAAGTTCCGCTTCCAAGCTTCCTCACGTGGCTGTTGGAAGACCTCAGAAAAGATACTGTAGGAGTGGATAACAATGCTAGAGTAAAAGTTCAAGCATATTCTTTATCTTCAACATTTGAAAAGCTCTGAATTAGGACTGTATGACAGGAACTAGGATGGCTTGAAGACTACCACATTCTGAACAATGAACAATTTACAGGCAGCAAGTGGCTCTTTGATATGATGTGATTTTTGTTTTATGATTTTTCAGTATGGCAACATTTTGGCAAATAATTCTAGATAGCAAATGAAAATGACTCCTAATGGAAGATTAACAAAAGAAACTAAGCATGATGGGTAAGAATCTCAGAAACAACTACCTTTGAGAATTAATCTTATTGAGTCTCTTGAAAAATCATGTTTACACATTGTCTTAAGAATTTTTTCATATTTACATGCAAGTACCATTTTAAATAATTCTCAAATCTCTACTTTTCTTCATTGCAACTGATACCACTGTAAGTTCAGGTTCCCACTGAGTCCATTCAGAATTATTGCAACTTGACTTCTAACTAGATTCTTCCCTCCAGCCTTATTTAAAAGCAACAAATTCCTCTCAGAAGCATTCTCCAACTTTTTGTGAAGTGTTCTTTGTTATTTAAAATCAACTTTGAGGTATAATTAATATATAATAAAGCGAACACATTTTAAGGGTAGTTTTTGGGTTTTGATAAGTGTATACATTGGCGTAGCCACCCTGATCAGTACAATTTCATCTTCCTAGAAAATTCCCTTGTGCATCTTCCCAGTCAGTCCTCACCCTCTACCCCTAGCCTCAGGCAGCCACTAATTTGCTCTTTATTTTGATAGGTGAGATTCATCTTTCTAATGTTTAGTATAAATGGAATCATGCTGTATGTGGTCTTTTGTGGCAGCGTCTTTCACATAGCATAATGTTTGTGATACTTATCCATGTCATTGTATGTATTAGTTGTTCTTTCCTTTTATTGGGAATATTACATCCTCAGGCAATTTATTTATATCCATTCACTGGATATGCAACTTGTTTATCCATTCACTGTCTATGTTCGTTTGGATATATTTTAAGTTTCGGCTATTATCAGGGGTCTGCAAGCTAAGGCATTAGCCACCTGTTACTATGAAAAGTTTTGTTGAAAAAATCAATGCTGGTTCCTTTTGTGTTTTCTATAGCTGCATTCATGCTGTGGTGGCAGAGCTGAGTAATTGTGACAGGTACATGGCCCCCAAAGCCTAAAATGTGACTACTTGACCGTTGAAGAAAATATTTGTCAACCTCTGCTATTAGGAATAAAGTTCATTCCTGTAGAACATTCATGTACAGGTGTTTGTGTGGACATATGTTTTCATTTTTCTTTTATTTCCTAGAACTATAGTTGTTGGGTAGATGTTTGAGTTTATAAGAAATTCAGTTTATAAGATGTTTGGTTAATATACTTAAGATGTTTGCTTAAGTATATAAGAAATTGGGTTTATAAGAATTGCTGGATCATATGGTGTATTTTTAAGTATATACGAAATTACTTTTCTCAAAGTGATGGTACCATTTTACATTTTCACCACTGGAGTATGAGTTCTATTTGCTATATATCATCTCTAACATGTTATATTGTCAGGGTTTTTTTTTTTTTGTTCTTTCTTTAATTTTAAGCAATCTAGTAGGTGTGCAGTGGTATTTCAGTGTGGTTTTAATTTTCATTTCTTGATGACTAATGATGGCGAGCATCTTTTTAGGTACTTTTTGGTCATTTGTGTTTTCTTGATGGAGAATCTGTCCAAATCTTTTGCCTTTTTGGTACTGGATTATCTGTTAAGTAGTAAGGACTGTTTATATATTCTAGATACAAGTCCTTTGTTATTTGTGTTATGGATATTTTCTCCTATTCTGTAACTTACGAATTTTATATAGAGAAGGTTTTGGCCTGGTATTGTGGCTTATCCTTGTAATCCCAGTGCTTTGGGAGGCCAAGGTGGGAGGATTGCTTGAGGCCAGGAGTTTGAGACGAGCCTGGGTGATATAGTGAGACTCTGTCTCTACAAAAATAAAAGTAAAAAAAAGAAGAAATTAGCCAGGCATGGTGGTGTATAACAATAGTCCTAACTACTCAGGAGGCTGAGGCAGGATGATTGCTTGAGCCCAGGAGTTTGAGGCTGCGGTGAACAATGATAGTGCTACTGCCCGAGCTACACAGTGAGGCCCTGTCTCTAAAAATAAGAAGAAGAAGAACAAAAGATTTCATTTTATTTCTCCAGTTTTCTAGTTGAGTAAAATGGGAGGATAAATCTGGTTTGCTTACTTCTTTGTGGATAAAAGCCATGTATACTTCCTGCTTTATACTAAGCCTTCTCTCATGGCTAACATTTTTCTTTTACCGTTCCCGTAGTCCCTATCCTTTTTTTTTTTTTAAATCCTGAATAACTTCTCTGCATGTTCAGGTCTCAGCTTAAAGTTTACTTCTCTGGAAAACCTTCCCAAATCCTAAAACATATGGTAGGTGCTTTTTAAATATGCTTTTATAGCTCTGTATGCTTCTCCGTGTTTTTATTGCCCTTAGATTTTAAGGTTTTTTAGGACAGGGACAGTGGATTTTTTTGTTCATGGCTGTATCCCTTGGGGCTATCAGAAACTAAAGTCTGGCGAAGACTTGGTATCCAGAGGTCTCCTGAATGAATAAGTCTTTAGAATATCAGTAATAGGAGGCATGCATTACCTATACACTTTCTGAGAATAAATGAAATTTTCGTTTGTTATAATTCCCCCTTTTCAAATACATTAAAAGTAACCATTCTGTTTTGTTCTTATTGAAATTTAAAAGATGATAGTAGTGCATTTTGGTCTTAGTGGCAGCACTCAGTCTTCCAGAAGGTTCACATTACTCTTGTGCTCAAGTATTCTGCATATTACAGAACCGATCTGAACGTTCATAATTCAGAAAAGCTTTCAGTTGTGTTTTCCAAACCAGCTTGTTCTATAGACTTCCTTTAGACATTGAGGTGCTTAAAAAACGTTTCTGATAAAATTTTATTCTAGTGATTCAAAAGAGAAGCATGGTATTTAATGTTTCTGTTAACAAAATTATTTTCAAATTTGTGAAGAATGATCTTTTAATTAGAGTTCTTTAGGCAGTTTTTCTTTTTGTTGTTATTGTCAGAGTTTTAAAACTTGCTTTGGAAATTTTCTAACACATATTTATATACCTTTCCTTCAAAGATTGAAGAATGAAAAGGCCTTGCGTCTCAACCTTATTGGTAAGTGGGTTTACTTATTTGAAACTCTGGCTAGAGTATAGGGCATTTGTGCCCTATACTTATTTTTCTTTTTATTCTTTTAGTGAAATACTGTTTTTATAGGAGTGAATTTGATCAGACTTGATCTAAACAAAGCAAATCAATCATTAAACTTTTGGAATAAACAGTGTTAATGATTTCTAGCTCAGTTTTCCAGAAACTGTTAGTTTATATTTATCTACCTACCTATCTGTCTACACATACATTCATATCCATCTGTCCATCTATCTGAAGTTTAGCTCTACCTCCCTAACCATTAGAATTATGAAGGATTATGGCCTAGGTAGAAACAACAATTGCTGTTTATTTAATGATGTAGACATACACATCTTCAGTTTGTATCTCAGTGTCATGTCACTGTGTTTTTGGTCAGATTTATTGCTAATAATTTTTTACTCACAAGTCTGAGATTTAAATACTGACTGCTAGGCTTTTTGTATTAAAATGAAAGGTATTTGAACCCCCATCAATGCTTCATCAGGTAACAGAATAGTATTTTTAAATGGGATCTCAGTATACTGGGTCAAGTGATTTTTTTTGATCTGTAATCTTGAGAAATCTCACTGAAAGTGACTCTGATGGTCAGGTTTACTCATAAGGATGAATTTTGTTGGCTCTTTGGTAATATATATCAATTACTCTACACAATACCTGGTAGCTCTTGTGTGCTTAATGTAAGTGCTAGCTTTGGGGCCCTGGACAGGTCATTTAACATCTCTCATCCACAAATGGGGGTAATAGTAGTACTAATTCTCATGGGATTATAAAGCTATTTACATAGTGCCTACAGCTTATTAAATACTCAGGAAATATCATTCTCGTCATTAATGGAGTTCTCATTATTTGTAACAAGCTATCCTTTGCTTTTAAATACTTAGGAGTTCAGGCTTGACTAAATAATTACTTTGCTTTTTTGCATCCATATTGGATAAGAAATCTATACAGAAGAGCATCCATCCCACTCCTCTCTCTTCTCTAAATTAAAATCTGACAGTTTAATTTGTGACAGACTGGTTTAATTAGCTTTGAGCCCAAACAAGGCTTTATGTTTAACATTGACATAAATTTTGGTTCTGTTTTAAACACGTTAATATTGAGAATGATAATGAATATTTACTTGCTTAAATGATGACTTGTGGGGTAAACTGTCTTGGTACTTGTTGTTTATAGGTGAAAAACTGCAATGGTTTCAAAACCATCTTGATCCCCAAAAGAACAGATATTCAAAGAAAGATGCTTGTCAACTAATTGAAAGGTAAACACTGGGCATATTATGAACAAAGGGTCAGAAAAGGCAATTCTCCAGCCTGGTTCTTTAAGACACAGAGCTCTGTTACAGATTTTCAGAAGAGCAAATGGGCTTTGTTATCAGGAAGACTTTGGATTCATTTCCTATGTTAGTCACTATAAGAGGTTCGTAAACTATTTGGGTCTCAGAGTGGTAGTTAGGCCACTTTCTTGGGATCAGGATGGGCTTCCTGAAGAAGTGTCATCTAAACTGGCAACTGAAAGGTGGGGGTTAGCAGATTGAGGCAAGGTAGTTTGAAGAACCCCTAGCCAGAAAGAAGAGTAAAATGCCCAGAAGTGAGAATGAAGATAACATATTTAGTGATCTGCCAGACATTTAATATGACTAAAATAAGTTCAGGGAGGGAAGTGTGGCAGGTACAATAAGTGATAACTAGCTCATGAAAGACCTCAGATGTCAGTCTAAAAGTTGGGACCTTACCCAAGGACATTAGGAACCATAGGAGGCCTTTACAGCAAGCAGCTGAAATGATCCTACTTAACATTAGAAAGCACACATTGAGAATGAAGAAAACAGACTGAGAGGTTCATGACTCTGGCCAGGAAACCATTGAAAGGTTGATGTAACAGTCTGGGCAAGAAATGATGGTGGCCTTGGCTTGGCTAATAGCATGGTAAAGAGAAGTAAAAGATTCCAAAGATATTAAGAAGGTAGAAGTGTCAGTGTTTAGTGAAAACTTAGGATATGTAATAAAAGGGATAGAGAGCAGTCAAGGAAGTCATCAGATTTCTTGTCTGGACAACTATTTCCTGGGATAGGGAACCCAGGAGATAGAGGGGGTTTAGTGGGGGGTAGGTGGGGACAGGGTCATGACAAGTTCAGTTTTGATGTGCTAACGGTGAAGCCACTAGGGGACATCCAGATGAAGATGGTGGTTGAATGTGAGGGTCTGCAGTTTGATAGAAGGCTGCGATTTGGTCACTGAAGTTAAAGAAATGGTCGTGTTATCCAGGGAATGGGTAAAAGAGGTTTGAGGACCTGAGGAATTTAGAGAAACATAAACATTTAAAGGCCACACGAAGGCTGGATACTTAGTTTTCCATTAAGTAATATAAGCCCAATACATAGACTTTATATGTAACACAAATCATTTTCTTATTTTTCAGGTACTTGAATCGATTCAGCAGTGAGCTGGAGCAGATTGAGTTACATAACAGTATCAGGGACAGGCAGGGGAGGCGGCACTGTTCCCGGGAGACTGTCATCAAGCAGACGATGGAGCGGGAGCGACAGCAGTATGAAGGATATGGCCTTGGTGTGCTCACTGGTTTTTTAGTTTGCTTTTATATGACATAGCAGTATCAATTTGTGATTGATTTCAAAGGTTTATTTTAGATCTTGTTTATTTCGTTTGATTTTCTTTCTTGATGTCTTTTACTTTCTGAGGGCTTAGAAAAATTTTGGATTCTTTTTTTTTTTTCCTCTACATTCCCAACAAAACTACCAAGTTTGTGACAGTGACATCATGTCTTTTTACTGTGATAGTAATACTGATTACTTTCACATTTATCTTATCAACCCTAACTTGTCTCCAGAACTCCAGATTTGCAGTATCACATATGGATTTCTCAAACTCTCTACTTGCATATCTTTTGGGCATCTCAGACTTGACATGTCATGAAACAAAGGCCAGCTTTTCTCCTAAAACTTCCAGGTTTCTTATTCCAGTCAGTGGCATCACCACCTGCCCAGCTGCTCAGATCAGAAACACTTTCATAGTCCACATCCCGCCCTTCAGCAAAGTGTTTAGAATCTGATGACTTTGATGACTACTACTACCACCTCCCACTTCCTTGGTTCAGGCCATTATCATCTCACCTGTACCATGATAATAGCCTCCCAGTTGCTCTCCGTGCCTCCACTCTTCCCCGCTAAAGTCTGTTCAACATGTAGCAGCCAGATGAGTTGGCAGTATTTATCAGAGCACATCCAAAGTAAACCATTTGTTGGTGATACAGCTAGAACTGAAACTCAGATCTGCTACGCTGCAGTGCTTTTCCCAGAATCAGGGGATGGATCTGGTGAACAGACTCATGAGTTTGTAGGTGTCAGTTTCCCTGTAGGGAAATTGTCACCAAATTCTCTTTTGATAAGATTTTGAGAAGTCTAGATATAACCATCCCCTCTCCCCTCCTCATGTAATGTAACTATTTCTGATTCATTAAGGTTCCTTTAAAAACTTTTTTTGTGCTTATTTATACCTTTTAACACCTAGCCTCTCATACTGTTATTTTCTGAAACTATTGTAAAAGTCAATATACAGTTGTAGCAAACACGCTTACTTTATCTTCTTTATTACTTGATACTACATTTCATTGAACATTGTATTGAATTGGCCAGATATTTGCGGCAGCCTTCCAGTTTTTGTTGTTCATGCCTCTTGTATTTCACCAATTTAAGTGTGTTATTTCACCAAATGCATATTAGTTTATGATGAACTTTTGAAATATGGTAAGGAACTACCATATACCTGGTTTTTATTAAAAATGGGTTTAAGTTTTATTGAATTTCTTTAAGCAAAATTTCTTTTTTTAATTTAAAAAAGTATTTTTTTCACATTTGGAAAAATGTGATTTTTTTAAACATTAATTCTTGCATTCCTGAAATAAATTCTACGTTGTGCAGGTAGATTATATGTTTGCAAATATGATACTTCACCAAGAAAAAGTATACAACCTGTCATGTTATTTTAGTGAATTGATAGTTATACTTTGCCAGGTACATTTTATTGTTAAAAAAGGACAGGGTTTATTTTGTTAATAGCTTTGTTTTGTTTCATGGATTTTATGCTAGAATTTATCATTTAATAGGATTTTTCTTAAGTCATAAACTAACCCCTTTTGCAAATTGTTCGTGTTAATTATAGCAATACTTTGAAATTTTGTTTTCTTTTGGATATTCTTGCTAAAAATTATTATTTGTTGTATATAAAATTATGTGATTTAGAAAACGTTGCCTCATGGAGATAAATTACTTTCTTTTCCAGAGATTCCTGACATCCTAAATGCAAGTAATCTGAAAACGTTTAGGTGAGTCTGTCTTGTATTGTTCCCTTGAAGCTGTGTGTAAAGTACCTGACAGTTGAACTTTCTTCCTGGGAGTCTAGACGGTAGAACTAAAAGAAAATCAGGGGTTTCTTTTAACCTTTTCTTTTTTATCAGACCAAGTAAGAATTTTCTGAAGTTGGGCTTACAAACAGTTGATCTGCACCGACCAGATAGTGACCTGGTGTGCTTTTTGTTTTTCGAAATGGTTTAAGATACATTGTTATAGTACCTCAAAGTATGTGATCTCACTATTCCTCCCCAGTTCTTATTTTCTTAGAAAAAGAAAAAGCAGCAACAGATGTGATGGCTCAGAGTCACTCCCAAGGCTGTTCTGTAGCAGCCTCTTTTGCAGAGAAGATGGTTATAGGAATGACTCCAGGGAACAGGTTAAGTCATCAAGACCCGCTTTGTCCAGTGGTTTCTACTTGTACTCTTTTGTAAACTGGGAAACTACTGAGTAGGATTTCAGTTTTGTAGGTTTTTTTTTTTTTTTTTCTTCTTCTTTCAACTTTGATTTTAAATTCAGGGGTACATGTGCAAAGGTATATTGTGTTACAAAGGTATATTGTGTAAGGTTGAGGATTGGGGTAAGAATGAATCCATTACCCAGGCAGTGAGCATAGCACCCAGTACGTGGTGTTTTTACCTCTTACCCCTTTCGCTCCCTTCGTTTGTATTCCCCAGTGTCTATTGTTTATGACCTTGTGCACCCAATATTTAGCTCCTACTTATAAGTGAAAACGTGTAGTATTTGGTTTTGTGTTTCTGTGTTAGTTCACTTAGGATAATCTGTAAAAATCCTAGAAGAAAACCTAGTAAATACCCTTCTTGATAGCAGCCTGGACAAAGAATTTATGGCTAAGTCCTCAAGCAATTGCAATAAAAACAAAGATTGATAAATGGGACCTAATTTCTGCATAGCAGGAGAAACTGTCAAGGGAATAAACAACCTATAGAATGGGAGAAAATATTCTCAAATTGTTTGCATTCAACAAAGTCCTAATATCTGGAATCTATAAGAAACAAATGAATCAGCAAGGAGTTTTTTAGTTTTTAAACATAGATTCTGTTTTATTAATAATTTTGGTCTTAACTAGACCATGTTGAGGGGTCTTATATTTAATGTTAATTAAAATTAGGTAAATTTAAATCCAGTCATTGTCTATACTTTTGAACTCGTTGGAACTAAATTAGATTTAATAGAATTCATCTATCATGTTTAAGGTGCAGTTCACTTTTGAGCTTATGTATAGCATGTATTTATAATTTAAGTATATGGAGTTTAAGATTCTTTTTATACCTTAATTTTATTTTGAGTGTAATCTTAAATATATAAATATGCTCTTTATTTCTAAAACAACATATCTTCTACCTCCTCCAAAGCCAGAAACAAGAAAAGAGATGACTATAGCCTTCTGGTTAGAGTTCAGTTCCCAAAACAATATTCACATTACTTCTAAAGTAATTAATAAAATACTGAGGTTTAAAAACTGAAAATTTTCCATTATAAGAATAACAGTTGATTACTGAAACTTAACTGGGATGTAATTCTGTGTGTGAAAAGGAAAACCTGACTGTATTTTGGAGATTTGTCAGGTATGATACAGTTCCTACTTTTGATTGCAATTCTTGATCTTGGTAGCCTGAGAGAAGGAGATACTCAGGTTAGAGAGGATGAAAGAATAGAACGGCTTTCTAGTAATTTGTGCCTAATATTTTCCTTTAATGCTTTTGAAGTTTTGAATATGTAGTATCCTCAGAGTTTCGAAAATTTATTATCTCCTGTTTTTCCACATTAACTCTTACCAACACTCTGTTCTTTTTTTTTTTTTTTTTTTTCCCACTTTTTGTCTAGGGAATGGGACTTTGATCTGAAGAAATTACCAAACATTAAAATGAGAAAAATTGGTGCTAATGATGCAATTCCCAAGAAGTGCAAGAGGAAAACTATTGTAACTGTAGACCAAGATTTAGGGGAATTGGAACTAAACGATGAATCAAGTGATTCAGATGAGGAAATGACTGCAGTGGCCTAATTGTCTTCACTTGAATTGAAAATAAATAATTTGAGAGCTTCAAATTATATTCATTGATTATGGTACCTAATTGTCAAGATACAAGATTTTGATACTGACATTCTCTTATATAATGAGAGTTTCATTTGCAGTTTCAAAAATGGTGTTATGATATTTATTTTAAAATGAAGATTGTTTTTCATTTACATTAAGTTGCTAAAATAGATAGATGTGATCTGCAGAAGTTGTTTAATGTTTTTCATCTGAATTTCGGGCCGGGAGGGAGCAATATAACTAAGGACAAAAAATGTTTTGTTCCTCTTGTGTATTTATGACCACCTACTTTTATGTTTTGTGGAGTGGACAGTAACCTGTTTCCTAAAAGATTCCTGTGGGTACTTTTTGAGTTGTGATAAGAGCAAAATTGTCTTTCAGTAATAATATCACACTAATGCTTCTTTTAAACATTAAACCTATTTTCCTTTTTTACAAAATAAGGGAAAATGTGATAAGAAGTTTGTATACACTGCTGGATTATAGATAATTATTTATCTTTTGAACCAGAGTTAAATGGTAAAAGAAAAAAAAATCAGTGATGATCGTTATGTTGATTTCCCACAATCAATTTATCTTTTGACAAAGGGGATAAAGAGTTTCAGTTTAGCTCCTTTTAATTGTATATTGTGTTTTGCTTTTTTATTGTGAAAAGTGATAGGTTTTATTTGTGGAGAGAGAATTAAAGATTAGAGAACCAGAGATTTTAATTTTGCTACTTTTTCTTCTAAGAGATAAGTTGACATATAATTCAGTATTTTCAGTGTCATGAAAAACATGAATGTTGTACAATTTTCTTCCTCAAAAAACTTGTTAAATGCAAGTATCCTTAGTATGTTTTTAAAAGAGCACAATGCAGGTGTATTTGAGTATTTTCAAGAAAAGAATAAAAACATTAATGCTGTATTAGGTTAACCGAATATCAACTAAGTCTTATTAACAGTTAAAGTATTATAACTACTTTTTTTACTTCTGAAAATTAAAAATAAAATTTATTTCTGCAATTTCACTTCTTACAGTCCCAATTATTTTTTTTTTAGTGATGTAACTTATGTTGATTAGTTAGTAATCTGTGTGAAAGTGTGGTTTTAGGATTACATGAGTAGTTAATGTCTCTTTAATTATTGGAAAGTTTCCTCGTCTCTTGCTTTTGGCTCATAGTTAGTCTTAAAATGGTTGTAAAAACCGAGTCATAAGTTGTATTAAAGAGAATAAGAACTGCTTTATTGGACTGACACTTAAAAGCCCCTACTGTTAGATGAATAACTTGTGAAAAATGACAGATTGTCCTCCTTCTTAAACATTTGTTTCTAGTTTCCCCTGTGTTGTCAAAGCAAAGATTACAACTAACAAGCTACACTGCTGGGAAACTAGGATAGGTAAGTATTTGTTGAATGAATGCATTTACCATTTAGGACCATAATAATCATGTCACTCCTAGTTGGATCAAAGCAGCCTCAGAGATAACTTATCTTTAGAGTGATGCTTAAGATGTCCTTACTCCTTGCCTGTTGAACATGTTCTTTCTGGGATGATAACTTATGCTCCTTTCTTCTAGGCCACTTTTAAGTCAGTGGCATCTTTCCAGAAGACAACGTCTATAGTTCATGGCCATGGAACAAAGTAAAGGTAACTTATTTTTGTAAATTAGAGACTGGCAAATTTTTTCTTTATAAAAGGCCAGAAAGTAAATATTTAATATATTAGGCATTATAGGCCAAATGTAGTTTCTGTTGCATATTCGTGTACATATGTGTGTTATTTACTGCCCTTTAAAAATATAAAAACTGGCTGGGTGTGGTGGCTCATGCCTGTAATCCCAGCTCTTTGGGAGGCTGAGGTAGATGGATCACTTGAGGTCAGGAATTTGAGACCAGCCTGGCCAACATGATGAAACCCCATCTCTACTAAAACTATAAAAATTTGCCAGCTGTGGTAGCACACTGTTATCCCAGCTACTGGGGAGGCTGAGGCGGGAGAATTGCTTGAACTCGGGAGTCAGAGGCTGCAGTGAGCTGAGATTGTGCCACTGCACTCCAACCTGGGTGACAGAGTGAGACCCTATCTCAAAAAATAAATAATTAAATAAGTAAAATAATAATAATATAAAAACCATTCTTAGTTAATGGCCATCCAAAATAGGCCAGGGCATTGACTTGCTTGTCATAATTGACTGACCCTTTGTCTAAACCAATGAGCTGAACTTCCATGGACATAAGTTAGTGATACATTTCCAAGTTCAGAGCAGCTGACTCGCATCTGTGGTCTTTTTCCCTAATATCCTAGTTGCTTCCTTGCCGTGATTACTGATGGAGGTGTCCCTTCAGGACCTTGCTTACCTCAAATAGAAACTTTTTCTATTCTTATTTTCCATGTGCTTCAGGGGCAAGAGATTGGGTAGGTGTCCTTTTTGCTCTACTGCCACTTAAATAATTTCTCCCTTAGGTTTTTGAGGTTCTGTTCTTGCCTCCTTTCCTTACTATCTTACCTCCCAGAAGAACCTTCTGCCCATTCATAGAATACTTTAGCTTGTGACCTAGTTTTCTTCTCCCCTGTAGCAATCATTTTAGTGATTCCTTGTGGATAACAAATAGTGGCTAGCAAATATAACAACACTATGAGTTTTACGTTTTCCCATCTTTTTCTCCATCCCATCAGAGGCCTCTCAATGGTCACACCTGGATCCTTATCAGCACCTCCACTCTGTAGACCTGATTTTGAGTATTCCACTCTTCATTCACTGTCACCACCCCTCTTCATTGCTGAAGTTCTGCACTTTGACCTCACTCTCATGCATCATCTATCTTGTTGAGCTTAGCTTCAAGTTCATAGTTGCTTCCCTGCATATACCCTTAATTCCTTTGCCCCCAACTTTGTAACAGTTATTTCTCTTTCAGAACCCAAACCAAGTAATAGCTATGTTTCCTTCATGCCTGTTCTCAAGCAGGTCAACATCACTGAAGAATATCAAACAGCCCATTTTCATACTGATGTTTGCAAATCTCAAGTAGATTCTCAGTACTGCTTAGTGATCTTATTATGTTCCCCTACTAAGTTCATTTTCTAACTTTGAGATAATTATTTTACTACTTTCTTTAATTTTTTTCTAGCTTGACTTGAATACTAGCCTTCTCAATGTTCAACCTTTTTACACATCTTTGAGAAAACACAAATTACCACTTTCTTTTGATTTAATGGATATATCTTTTTCCTTTCACAGGCAAATACTCCTACTTATGTTCTGTTTCCCACTCCTTATTTTCTCAGAAACCTGATTTTTCTAAGTTTTTCACACAATTTCTCAAGCCAGAAATCTGCCTGTAAAATCATCCTTGATGCCTTCCGCAATATAATTTAATTAGCGAGTATTTGTGATTCCACTTCCAAAATGAAAATCAAACTGGCCCTTGTCAGGCAGCCTCTACTTTTCATCCTTACGAAAGTCAACATGTCTTGCCTGTCCTATGTGTAGTAGCTTCTTAAGTGGCCTTCTTGCCACTGTTCTTGCTCCTGTTGCCAGCACCCTGATGGCCTTGTGTATGTTCACTTGATCCAAGCTGGGCAGGGTTTGGCCAGGGATGACCTGACTGAGCCTTGGAAGACTGTCCTGTAATCTTCCCAGAACATGGAGATATGGAGGATATCATTTGCCTCCCAATCTTCTGGGAAGAAGATAGTGAGACAATTTGTCATCACCTGGATTCTGATGACCTCTGAGACTCCACCTCGAGACACTGTAGCATAGAGCTGCAGCCTATAAAACTAATGACTCAAGATTGGTGCAAAAGTAATTGCAGTTTTTGTCTTTTTTTTTAAGTAATTTTAATGGCAAAACTGCAATTACTTTTGCACCAGTCTAATATAATACTTAGCTGCAAAATGGACTCAGCATCTCAGCAACAGAATGCCCATAAGTAGCATTATCAGGTGATCTGGCCCCTTTTCTGTTTGTGTCTTTCTGTAGGACAAGACATATGGGAAGGCCACACCTTTGCATTTTACTGCCTCTGTAAGTACAGTTGACCCTCCCTATCTAAGGGTTCCTCATCCTTGGATCCAACCAACCACAGATGAAAAATAGTCTGAAAAAAAAAGTACGTACTGAACATGCAGACTTGTTTCATGTTGTTATTCTTTAAACAATACATTGTAACAACTATTTCCATAGTATTAGGTATTATAAGTAATCTGGAAATGATTTTAAGTATACAAGAGGATATACATAGGTTATATGCAAATCCTACACCATTTTTATATCAGGGATTTGAGCATCCATGAATTCTGGTATTCGAAGGAGGTCCTGGGACCAGTCCTCCACACATACTGAGGGATGACTGTAATAAAGAATCTTACAAGGGCTTGTTTCCCTACTGGCCGAATCCATCAGCCTCGCTTGACATTTCCCATTCAGGATTTTGGTATTTATCATTCCCTCTGCCTGTGTTGCCATTCTCTGAGCTTTTGCAAGGCCAACAATAAATGATTGTTCTCTCTTCCTTTAGATCTGAGCTTAAAAGTGTCCTCTCTATCTAAAGCATCTCTACCCCCACACCCTTGCTACGCTTGGTAATCTCTATCACAGCACCCAGTTCAGGATCATTGAACACATAATGGCAGTGGTTAATGATCTAGGAATGTTTGCTATAATTTCTAGTGGTGAGGGAGGGTGTTAAGTTCAGATTTCCAGTTTGGGCGGAAGAGTTGGCTCGTACAGTTAGCAGACTGGTAGAAAGCCCTGTAGGTCCTTGTAAGTTGGACATTTGGAAAGGGCTTTGTGTTTTGCTATCACCAAGCCTCTTAGATTGTAATATCTTGCTTTTAACGTTTATTATCCATGCAATTATCTGAATCCACTATTAGCTCTTAATAGAAAAATGCTGTTATATTCTTATTTGTCTATATCCAAGCCTTATTCTTGAGAAAATCCCTCTAGATTACACTGTGATTTCTCTTAAACTTTTTTTTAAAGCAGGTTTGAAAGTCCACATTGTTTATTTTCATTGGTTTCCCTCTGTTTGTGTATTTATTTCTTTGTACCATGTCCTGAGTTAGTCAACATAGGTTTGCTTTAAAATAATATATGTTCAGACCCTTGTAAAATCTTAAATCAAAAACTTATGTGTGTTTGGACGTTGCAAATACAAATATCAGTCTGTTAGGCAAAAAGTGTGGAAACCACAACCAAGGTTTGCGTCACTTGTTTAATATACAAAGTCTTTCACAGATAGTTATTTTCTTTTTCTTAATTTGCTTTAGTACACATGATTCACAAAACAGTAAATTGTTAATGCAAGAGAATTATGTAAAACCAAAATAGTACAAATGCCTAATTTCAAAAACTGCACACAGTTAAAATAATTTTTCCTTCTTTGTTTTAATGCAGTATCCAATTTCAAAATGGGCTTTTCTTTAGATGTGGAGGAAACACTGCAGCCCAAAATAACAGTACTTCCTTTCAACTGTGTTGATATGTAAAATAGCACCATTGGGCTGACTTAGGAAAGAAAAAAGGTTTTCATCTTTCTTAATTAAAGTATTATGTAACAACTATAATAATAATGATATTAGTAACTTTTAAGAGCTGTACTCTGTTCCAAAAGATTCATTTTCAAGGCAAGGAAGGGTAAACTATATGGGGCAGATGGAAGAATCTTCCCACCTCAGCCCCAGGGCCCTTATAATTTCCCTTAATGCTGTCATTGCTCTAATGAGCTAAGTTTCCTGCCAAAGAATAGATGTTTTAAAGAGTACCCAAGGACCTTTTGTAAAACAAGATAAAATATAACTATGAGGTCGTCTCTCTGGGACTATAATCACGATAGAAGCAGCGCAGAGTGAGATTGACTGCTGGGGTGTTTGAAAGACTCCTTCAGTCTGTACCTATCTTCCTGCAGGTTACACATTGCTGTATCAGGTTGTTGGGCTCACTTTAGTTTAGATTGTGTTCATTTTTATTTCGGTTTTGTACTTAAGCTTGCCTTTTGGGCTTTACTTTTAAAAAATTTGGAATTTCTTTCTTTTACAATGTAATCTTTGCTCCTGTACGATAAGAGTGATAGTTCTTTAAAAAACTAACAGCATCAGTGTCTGGTTTATGGTATTGATAATACTGAAGATTCATGATTATAAAGAGCCAAGGTTTTTTAACACAACTGTAATTTCATTCTTGAATTCTAGTCCTTTTTTTTTTTTTTTTTTGAGACGGAGTCTGGCTCTGTCGCCCAGGCTGGAGTGCAGTGGCCGGATCTCAGCTCACTGCAAGCTCCGCCTCCCGGGTTTACACCATTCTCCTGCCTCAGCCTCCCGAGTAGCTGGGACTACAGGCACCCACCTCGCCCGGCTAGTTTTTTGTATTTTTTTTAGTAGAGACGGGGTTTCAACGTGTTAGCCAGGATGGTCTCGATCTTCTGACCTCGTGATCCGCCCATCTCGGCCTCCCAAAGTGCTGGGATTACAGGCTTGAGCCACCGCACCTGGCCGTCCTTTTTTATCAGTTCAATTTTATTTCTTCCATGAACAGGTAAACATGCCTCAAAATTGGCATTCTGTAGAGCAGTTTTTCTTTTTGAAGGGTATAATCAGTCTACAAAAAAGCACTGCCACGAAGCTAAATTGTTTTATTGTTTGAAAGGGCAAATGTTCCATTGCCACACAGAATGTAAAAATAAAATAATCAACATTAGATTTTAAATGCAGGTAGTTATTTCAGATGTTTGAACCATAAACAACCATTGCTAAAAAGCTTCTTAAAATCTTGAAATTCAGAACTTCAGGGTTTCAAAAAGTCAGAAGGAGAGCAAAATCAAGTGTTGACTTTTAACCTGCCAAGAAGCTATATTATTTTCTCATTTCAACAATGTCCAAGCCCATAAAAGTTAATTTCAAGAATTTAGATATAGTTTTAAAATCCCATGTCCTCTTTTACTATTAATACAATAATGCTTATCTTTGCTTTTCATTCTAGAAATGTTTTCTTAGTGTTAAGTGTAGCCCCTAAAATATGAGGCTTTATTTTAGCCAGTCATCCTCCACTGTGAAATCAATCCTGCAACCTATCTTGTTTAGGTTCGTACAGAATTTAAACAATATTTTCCATATTAGTTAAGGTAAATGACTCCTTTACTTTCAGAGCAAACAAAAAGAGAAATCAACATTTCTTTGTTTGCTGATGTCTAGATGTTTTTCCCCGGGAATATCTGTAAACAGCATGTTCCCATTACTAACCCACAGGGAAAATGGATTAGTAAGAAGCTTGGGACAATTAACAGGAAAATTGCATTAAGGTTAATCCCTTGGATGTGATGCCATGGTTAAATCACCCACAGATTTGTTATTCATAAATGTATTTATCTTAAATATTTAAAATGGGAATTTAAGAGGAATTTAATATACAGTTTAATTTAAGGTCCACATGTTTTTTAAAACATTACTTATATCCTTATTTATACAGAATTTTTGGTTAAGTTACCTCGACTTTGTTTTCCCTATGCCTATAACAAGTTTTAAGAAAGATGAGTTTTAAACCTTGTGTTTCCTGACTGAATACCTTAACGTTTTCCCCGCTTATATACATGAATACACACACGCCATACACACACACAAAATTGACATTGTTTACCTTTTGTTTATTTCTAGGAATCAAGACTATTTGGACTCAGTGTCAGCCACTACTAATATTCATACCATCTTTCTCCTCATTTAAAGGTTTGTTTGTTTTTTTTTCCTTTTTCCTATGATCTGTGAAGAACAAGCACACTGATAATTACAAAGTGCATCCATGTGATACCCAGATTTGTGCAATGTGATACTCATGCTTTGGTTCTTATGGCCATCATTGCCTTTTCATGTTAATAAATAATGACAGCTAACATAATATGACACCTTTTTTAATGTAGGACGTCTTTCTTTGACAGGCTACTATATCTATAATCATTAACTCACTGTAATGCCATTCACACATCAGTTTTACATGAATATGCAAAGAACACAATAATCAACTGTCAAACCTAAACAATTAATTACTTATCACAGAATCTGTTGACTATTTTTGCTTTCTAACTGAGCAAGGGAAATCCTGTCAGCTAGCAACGTCTAGATTCTTAGTCATAATTACTCATCTGTCAAGTTGACACCTCATGGATGAAATAAGCCTTACACATTTGATTTAATAACAAAAATAGGTAATTTTATTCCCCTATCGTAAGTACTTCATAGTAACAAACAAATTAATTTCACAACTTTGCTACAGGCAGATTATTTTATCTTTCTATACTTTTGGATTTTTACCCTTTAGAGATGTGAACTTCATCTGACTTTAAAATGAGGATACTTAATTTAGTGCTTTTAAAAATCATAACTTTTATGAGACTTTGAAATAAAAGAATGAAACTTTTTTGAAATATTCAACTGTTAAATAAAGCAGAAGCTTAGTCTCTAATTTTACGGCTGTGCTATCCAACATAGTTAATTCAAGTTGAAGTGTGCTTTTAAATTACAAACTGGATTTTGAAAATTTGATTCAAGAAACAGATGTAAACTATCTTAATTTTTTATATTGATGACGTTGAAATAACATATATAGTGTTAAATTTTTTAAAAATCAAAATTCACTTTAACATTTATTTTTACTTTTTAAAATGGGGCTACTGGGAAATTAAAAATTCACATATGTGGCCTGCATTTATGGTTATTGTGTTTCTATTGGACAGCACTGTATTAGAGGAATCAGAAAAAAATATAAGACCTGATAACTTAGTTCTGTGGGTATTTAACAGAGGTAATTATATCTGAACATTTTCCGAAAATCTTCTTTTGTTCATGACTTAGACATAATTCCAAATATCAGTGTCTTCAAGTGTATATTTCATCTGTTTAAAAAACATGCATCTGTCAAAATAACCGGACTCCACTAGAACCATAAAAATCTGTTAGCTGTCAAAACATATCAAAATACGCATCCTCCAAGTTCGCTTCCAATGTGACTTAGGGATAATGCAGACAATTTCAGGCTTAAAACCAAATATGTTTGTTATTTCCAGATGAGACAGTTAACATTACAAGGCCCTAGAAGTAATACACATTGCAATTCAAGTCTGTATTCTTGAACTTTTCCCCTGTTACTTTGAAGAGTATCATGGGTCCATTTAATCTTTGATTACTGCCTAAAAGCATTAATTGCCCCAGTAGTTCTTATTTATTTGTCTTAGAAATCATTCTCTGGCAAACTTCACATTTCCATATCATACTTCACGCTGTACTTCATGGGATCCTGGGCATTTGGTGTGTTTTTCTCCTTTCCTCTTTGAACAAAGTCAGGAAAAATGTGTCAGTAGGAGAAAGGAGGAGCTGAAGGGAGTAAATAATTCAAGATCACTTCTGTCATTTGTAGTGGCTGAGGGTTAGAAAGATATTCTTCGGTGAAGGAACTCCCAACAGGTTCCATCAAACTGATACAACTTCAGGGGGGCCACCCTCTGCAGATGGCAGTGAATTTGTACCTGTTTGTGATACAGGCACTACCACAGCATCCTTGATGTCTGTGTTTACATTGCATGAGAAGTTCTTCTCCAGTTTTTTGGCAGTGTCTGGGCAATTTTGTACAAAGATCACACGGTTGTAGGCCTTCAGCCTGCGCCACAACTGAACGTAGACTTTACACTGGACGTACATGAAGACAAGACCTCCTGTGAAACCAATGGCTACCACAACCAGTTTTGTCCAAAATGGCCATTCAAGGACACCTTTGAAATAAAAAAGAGAGAATGTTATTACTAAGTTGTCCTCAGCGGATTTGGTCATTTTTTTTTCTATGCCCCTTCAAAAGCCCATGCCTGCCTGCTAGATTATGTTAACAAGGAATATATTGTTAATAATTAGAAAGAATTATAACGTGAATTGGCTTAATTCCTTTTGAGTATCCTACATGTACTGTCAAAATTGTATATCAGGAAATTTTCTCACTGTCAAATCTCTTATTTCTCCTAGCATCAAGTACCTATCATAATTATGAGATAATATGTTAGATTTTGGACATTTGGACACTGACATTTATTCCTTATAGCTAAACCTTTAAGGAAGGCTGGTGAACATAATGGAAGAATCAGAGTTTAAAATCTTTTTAAGAAGATGAGGGATGGGTACATGCATGGGTTTGTATGTATAGGTCTTTCCACCCTCATTTCTTTTAAAATTTAAAAGGAAGGAATGGAAGAAGGGAGATGGGGAGGAGTGAAAGGGAGGGGAAGGAAAAAGCTGCCACATCTCACCAGAGAGAGAATTCCTGAGTACAAACGTGCAAAATATTTAGGATTTTAGCCATTTGTTTCATAAATCATAATTTTGTCATTGAGAACCATCACACTTTTATAGATGTCTATATTTTCTCTTAATTTCCATCATCATTACTAGAAATAGGCTTTCTTTTGTAAATATACAGTTTTTAAAATTATTTCACAGGTGTTTCAGTGACTACAACAGTGAGTATTTAGGCAACACATAATTATGAATGTTAAATATATGAGGCTCAAGAGTGTTAAGTATATGAGGGACAAGTGGTCCTCTTGCCCACATTACGATAGCGTGGGGGACTGTAAGTGAAAAGTTGTGAAGGAGAAAAATACAGCTCAGTATGGCTCAATACGGTACACTAGGAATGGATGGTAGAAATGTGTAAAAACCACGGTAATTGACAGTCTATGATTTGACTTTGGATTTTTACTTACAACAATGAATAGCGTTATAAGAAATACCGTATCTATATTTTGTAGTAATGACATTGCTTTATGCTTCTGGAAGCAAAGCAGAAGTCATGCCCTGTTTCCGTCATGATGAAGCACCTTGTACCCTAAGATTAACCAAAAATAACAGGGTTACCTTGTCAATTTCTGGTCCCAAAATAATGAAACATTGAGTATTTCTTATATCCCCAGACCCCAACAGAGACCATTTTATTCTTGACTTTTATTTAGCTCATGTTGCAAGATCTTTCTGGATATGATCATCATGTGATAAGATTTTGTTTTTTCTCCATGAACAAATTAATGCAAACTTAGTAATCATGGTAATCTTCTTTATATTTTTCTTTAAATATCTGTTGTTTTTCACTTGCTTATCCAGCTTTTCTGAAGTCTGACTCTTTTGAAGCTTTGCAAGTAAACTCTTTTTCTTTTCAAAATGCTTTGGCTCTGACTCTTCCTTTGAAATTTTTTGGGAAAAAAATGTTCTCTGATCTTAAAAGGGATTGTAAGAAAACATGAAAAGCCTCTCACTGTTGTTGATGTTTCATTAATTTGTTGCTCTGTTTGGCATTGTCAGTTTAAAATAAATTTCTATGCCTCTTTGAGTAATCAAATCTGAACTTAGTTTTCCAGTAGATTAAATATATGCAATCAAATGTATTAGAACCTTTACCGGTAGCAAAGGTAATTTTTTTCTAACTCCTAATATGCAAGGACTTCTTTATGACTTGAATAATTCATAGTAGTCATCATCTTGAATATTTACTTAATCCTAGTGGAAATAATACTTCAAAATATCATTGGCCAAAGCTCACACAGGAGAAATAAGAGATCATTACAGTGGCAGGTGTAATTAATAGTCAGATAATCTAAATATCCCTAGATCTATTAAAGAAATTAAATCAACAATAACCTTTCAGAGCAGAAAGCACCAAGCTCAGATAATTTTACTAGTGGATTCTACCAAACATTTAAAGAAGAAATGACATCAATGTTCCATAGTCTTTTCCAGAAAATAGGAGAATACTTCCTAACTAATCAGGTGAGACCAGCATTACCCAATACTAAATTCAGCAAAGACAATTACTATGAAGAAAAGTTATAGGCCAGTATCTCTCATGAACAGATACAAAAATTCTCAACAAAATGTTAGCAAATTGAATTCAACAATGTATAAAAACAATTATACACTACAGCCAATAGAGATTTATTCTAGGTATGCAAAGTTGATTCAACATTCAGAAATCAATGTAAACACATCAATTAGCTAAAGAAAAATGTGAATATATCAATAAATGCAGAAAACACATTTGACAAAATCCAACACTCAATCATGATAAAAACTAGGAATGGAATGGAATTTCCTTAAGGGGATAAAGAACATAGAAAACCTATAGCTGTCATCATAATGGTGAGAAACTAGATGCTTTTCTCCTAAGATCAGGAACAAGACAAGGATGTTCCTTCTTACCATGCCTATTCAGCATTGCACTGGAAGTCCTAGCTAATGCAATAAAACAAGAATAATAAAAGATGATTGGGAAAGAATGAACAAAACTATCTGTTCACAAATGATATGATTGTCTATGTATAAAATCTCAAAGAATTGATAAAGTTTTGTTTTTTTAAATAGGTGATTATGACAACATTGCAGGCTACAAAGTTTTACAAAAAGTCAATTGCTTTCCTATATATAGCAACAAACAACCAGAATTTGAAATTAAAAACACCAGCTAATTTACATTTGTGCTAACAAAACAAAAACAACAATGACAACAACAAAAACCTTAGGTGTAAACCTAACAAAATATGTACAAGATTTATGTGAGGAAAACTATAAAGCTGCGATGAAGGAAATAAAAGAATATCTGAATGAAATAAGATGTTCCACATTCATGGGTAGGGAGACTTAATATTATTAAGATAACTATTCTTCCCAATTTGATCTACAGATTAAATACTATCCCATTCAAAATTCCAGCAAGTTATTTTATGGATATTGACACACTGATTCTAAAGTGTATATGGAGAGCAAAAGACCAGAATAGCCAACACAATGTCGAAGCGGAAGAACAGGGTTTTTGAAAACTGACACTATCCTTGATTACTACCACTACGGTGATCAAGACAGTGTGGTATCAATGAAAGAATAAAGAACTAAATCAGTGAAACAGAATAGCCCAGAAATAGACCGACACAAATATAGGAAACTGATCTTTAACAAAGGAACAAAGGCAATTCAATAGAGAAGAGATAGTCTTTTTAACAAATGGGTGCTGGTATAACTAAATATCTGCATGCAAATAAATGAGTCTGTAAACAGACCTTACATTTTTCACAAAAATTAACTCAAAATGGATTATAGACCTAAATGTAAATTGTGAAACTATACAACTTCTAAAAGATAAGAAAATTTAGGTGACCAAAGTGTGATCTATAAAAAGAAAAACTGATCAATTGGACTTTATTAAAACTAAAACCTTTTGCTCTGAGGAAGTCACTGTTAAGAGAATGAAAAGACAAGCCACAGGAAAAAAATATTTGCAAAACACATTCTGAAAAAAGGATTTGTATCCAAAATATACAAATAACTGTTAACATTCAATAAGTAAATAACCTAATTACAAAATGAGCAAAAGATCTGAAGAGATATGTCATCAATGAAGATAAACAGATGGTAAGATTATCAATAATATGTGATTAGAGAACTGCAAATTAAAACAAGATATCGTTATATACCTATTAGAATGGCTAAAGTTTAAAAACAGAACACTGAAAACAATGTTGGAAAGGATGTGGAACGACAAGCAGGAATTCTCATTCATTGCTGATAGGCATGCAAAATGGTACAGTTACTTTGGAAGATAGTCTGGCCGTTTTTTACAATGGTAACCACAAACTTTTCGTATGATACAACATTATACTTATTCAAATGAACAAAAACTTATGTCCACACAAAAACCTGCACACAAATGTTTGTAGCAGCTTTATACATATTTGTTCAAAGGTGGATAAAGCAAGTTGTCTTTCAATCTGTGAATGAATAAACTGTGATACATCCATACAATGGAGTATTACTTAGTGATTCAAAAGAAATGAGCTATCAAGCTACAAAAGGACACAAAGGAACCTTAAATGCATACTGCTAAATGAAAGAGGTCAGTCTGCAAAAGCTACATACTGTGTGATACCAACTATATGACATTCTAGAAAAGGCAAAATTGGAGATAGCAGAATCGGTGTTTGCCAACAGTTTAGGGGCAGAAAGGAAAGGATGAATAGGTGGAACACAGGGACTTTTTAAGGCAGGGACACCATTCTGTATGATTCTGTAATGGTGGACACAGGACATTATGCGTTTGTCAAAACTCATAGGACTGTGCAACAAAAGAGTGAACCCCAGTGTAACTATGGACTTTAATAATAATGTATGAATATTGGCTCCTCACTGGTAACAAATGTACCATGTTGAGGCAAGATGTTAATAACAGGAGAAACCTTGTGTATGTGCAGGGTGGTATGTGGGAACTCACTCTTTACTTTCTTTGTAATTTTTCTGTAAACCTAAGTCTGCTCTAAAAATAGTATTTTATATGTTATATATATATTAGCTCCTTACTTGAGATTAGTTCCATGAATTCATCTCTGTGTCTAGGTCAGATGATAGGATTTCTTCGAGTAAGAGATGGGTTTGTGAGCATTTAAATATTTAGAAATTGGTAATGTATGCATGATATATTTATGGAAACTTTATTGCACAAAAACACTCCATTTCTTTTTAACCATGCCCAAGGGAGTTTATTTTGCCTAAAATTTGCTGCAGCCCTGCTCAATAAATGCTCATGACCTATACCTCTATTTATTTTATCGTCATCCTCAGCTTCCTGATTTCTCTCATCCAGTGCCTTTCTTAGTACACTTTTTCCAAAGTCCTTTCTGGGTAGCTGTTTTCCAAACACTGCACGCCCTAATACAGGTTCAAGCTTTAGCACATGCTATTTCCTCTGTCTAGAGTGCCGCCCTCTTTACAATAAATTTCTACTAATCTTTCAGAACCCACTCCAGGGAGAAAAGGGTGCAGTCTGTCATGAGGTTGGCAAACACAGCATTCGTGCCCTAATTACTGCCAAGAGTCTTTCCTGCTAATCCCTATGACAGATTTACGGTTCCTAACACCACAATCTAGGTCAACTTCTGGAGTTTGCATGAGAAAAAATCTTTTTGCCATCTGGCCCAGAGGAAGAAGATGCTTTTTTACAATATTGCAAATTCCCTACATCGTAGTCCAGGAGAAACCTTATTAATGTTAACTAATTAAATACTGTTGTTTGGAGTAAAATAGAGTAACTCTGAACGAAGTAAAACTAGGAGAAAGACTGATGGTTTCATGTCTCTCCCTACCCTAGTCACTATTTAAAAAAATTAATTAGTGTCCCATGGAGTTAAAGTCTTTGAAGGAACAGATTCAATTATCAATACTTAAGAGAAGATGCTAAAAGATGTTAGAAAACAAATCATCAAGAAAACAGACCTTTGATTTTAGAAACTTTAGAGTACAAAAATGGACTATACCAGGCATTTATCATTAATGAGTGTCTGTGAGTCATATACAAATGTTTCCATGGTCCCTTTCTCCTATAGACTTCTTTGATCTTAAGGATAGGAATTTTAAAAATAAAACTATGCTACCTGGATTTGATTTATTTATACAGATGTATTTGCAACCAACACGTGTTCGATAACTATTGTTATCTAGTGATAATAGTGGTTTTTGTATTATGTATTACAATACTTTCTAGAAACATGTTCATTTTAGGATAAAAAATACAGAAATAATTACATAAAATTATGAGATGAATTGCTTTATACTTATTATAAATTTCCCAAGTAACTTATAGACAATCAAATATAATACTTTAAGGTGGTAACGATAATTTTTGACCATTAGTGCAACTTTTTAAAAATGTTGTTTTACTTTGGCAGCACTAGTTCCTCATCTAAAAATTTCACAGTGTTGTTCATAATGAAACATATATTCCATACTTTTAACATATTCTACATTCCTACATATATTATTCATTTTTGGGAAAAAATTGAGGGGCAGTATATAAAAGAATCATTTTTCTTATAAAATAGTTTTTAAAATATCAGGCTGATAGAATAAAAATTGTTTTATTCTTGATTTTTCTGGTGTTCCAGCAAAATAACTGAACTAAAAATTCAGAGTTCAAAGACCTTTAAAGACCATCTATTTCGATTCTCCCTTCTTCTCCCCGTTTTGCTATTTCATGCCAAAGGTGAGATTATTACTCAATGATCTTGACCTAGTAATCTCTGAGAGTGTTGAAATTTGATTTGTGTATTACATGGAAATAGCAGTTAACTTGCTATTTTTGTTTAAAAATACTCCAAGGCAAAGTCTTTATAAGTGATTTAAGGAGTTCTGAAGAATAATCAGGAATATGTGATGATTCTAATAGTCCCAGATAAGTGGCAGCACATATTTATACATGGCTGGACTCCTGTGTCCATTTTTCCCGTACGCTAAGTAAAACAGCAGTATCGAATGGTAGTTAGAAATAAAAAGAGCTAAATTATTCTCTATACAGAGAGTCCATGCATTTGAAATATAGAAGGGCTTTTTTTCTTTTTCTTTTTTTCTTAAGTTCCTACTTAGCTGTCTTCATCTACGCAAGGAGAACAATCATCTGAAACACTGACTCAGTGTAGACCATAGGTTCACCACCGGGGACAGTTTTGTTCTCTGGGGGACTTTTAGCAGTGTCTAGAGACATCGTTGATCGTTGTACCTGGAGTTGGGTGCTGCTGACTTTTATTAGAGGCCAGGGATGCTGCTAGACATCCTACAATGCACAGGACAGCACCTTCCAACAAAGAATTATTCAGTCCATAATGTCCATAGTGCTGAGGTTGAGAATCCCTGCTGTGGAAGACAATAACTTATGTCTCTTTATTGGGAAATTTGCAGAAAGGATTTGGAATATGAGTGAGATATCTTGCAGTTCTCCAAATTCAAAAAGGATTTTTGCTGTAAGCTATTATATTAAGCAGTAGTTTCAATGTGTTTAGAAAGCTTTAACCACAGACAGGCTGGAGATGAAATGTGCTATATTTCCCATTTTTAGGGAAATTCTCATGGACTGCATCCAGCTTTCTCCTCTGCTTAACCAAACTAGCAGCTGTTCCTCATACATGCCTGGAGGTTTTCCATTTCTGAGCCTTTGTCTACGATCTTCTTTCTTTCTGTGTTTTGCTTCTCTACTTCTCTGTGTCTACCTGTCCCACAAAACCCATCTTAGAGGTCATTTCCAGCTGGAAATAAATTTTCCCACTGTTCCAATTCCATGTTATTTCTCTATGTGCAGTATGAGCTCACTTTCTAACATAAGCATTTTTACTTTGTCATGCTATAATCTTGACGAGCACAGAATTTGTCTGAGCTGGACTTTGTTTTCCATAGTTCCTTGCTCAGTAGATATTTCAAGGACGAATGAAAGCTCTTACAACCCCTCTTCACTGTCAGTAAAGCTATGCTTTAGATGGTGGACAATCTAAAGTAAAGCCCACTCATGTTTCACCTCTCTTTCCAGAAACAGTGACCAAAGCCCATAATATACCTGGGAATCTGGGCCAGGGTGAAAAAGTTGCCGTTTTCTCTGCCCTTTTGGGGAGACTCAGCCTGATCCCTCCACTTCCCTTCACAAAGTATCTCTGAATCAGTTTCCCCTGCCCACGCCATCCTTCAATATGTTCCTGGGAAGTCAAATCTCCCACAAAACCCCTCCATTAAGTTTAGAGTGCAGAGCACCCTAACCCCCACATACAAAAGCCATTTTGAGTACAAACTCACTGTCCAAATGACCATCTCTAACAGACAGCCTGCTCTTCCTCTTGCCTTCAACTAAGTGGACACAATTTTTGTTTTCTATGAAATAAATTACTGTTGAGTGGTTATAAGGATTGTATCTTGGAAAACTCACTTTAAGGACATCTTGAGAGGAGATGCTAAAATGGGGCTAAATGGATTTTTCAAGAATGTTTTCATCAGGAAATGTACTTGCCTCCTTTTATTGAGACACAGCCAATTGTCTTCTTACATTCTGTTAGACTAATCAGTTTCTATGCTGTTGTTAGCAAAGACAAAAGAATGTACACCACAAAAAAGGACAATGGCAGAGACAGGAAGGCACTAAACCTTTTCCCTGGGCATCCTATGTGCAATTCAAGGTATCTTTCTTCTCAGTCATATATAAAGCTGTATCCTGCACTTCAAAATGCCAGGAGCACAAAGTTGTTTCTATTTGCCGATTTTGCAAAGGAATTTGGAAAATCTAACTTAGGCAATTCAAGCATCTGCTCATTTCTCTCAGGCCCAAGAACCCCTCTCTACTGCTGTCTTCGTGTCTGGAATCCTTCTGCAGGAGTTTCTGTAGGTTTAGTAATAAACTCTCTGCCCATCTTTACCTCTCAAGCATTAAGGGGAAACATTTCTTGGAAATTCTTGGACAGCAATTAAAAGAGCAGGCATTCTCTCTACCACCATTTTCTGAGGAAATTTTAGAAAGTACTCTAGTCTCTCATATTAACTTTGATTCATTCACATTCGATATTATCATGTTAATCCCACAAGGATGAGCAATAAGTTCTCAGTCTCAATATTGTTGTTGATTTAATGATTATTAAAGTAAATTCTTCCAGGTCTCCTTTTTACAGTTGCATATATGTGATCTGGTACTTGCAGGCTGCAGCATCCTTCATTCCAAAATAATCAACATGTGAATAGGTTTTCCAGGAAAGGCGTAAGATAGTTTGTAGTCTTGCCCTTCAGTGTGATATTGAAAAGTTCACAAATTAGAGTTAAAGGGATCAAAATGCTGCAGCCTTAAAGTCCAGTGCCACCAGACCCAGAAATTTCAGTCCACAGTTTGTAGGGAAATTTATATTCAAAGAGTGAGTGAAAACACTTTAGACAAAGAAAAGCAGATGGACTTCACAACTCATTCTAGACTCTTGGGAGTCTGACTCTGGACAAGATTATTTTTAGCAAGGCAGAGAGGGATACTGGGATCTCCAGGGTAAAAGTAACAGTATGTAAAAAACTTGAATGAAAAGGCAAAAATAAATAAAAAAGTAAAATTTATAATTTTTTTTCACACACACACACAAATCCCCCACATCTTCTTAATCCTGTACTCTATTGGAGTCGGGTCAGGAGACACGGATTGGGTTATCCAAGAACATTTCCCCACCAGGAACCTGAGCATTAAGCATTAGTTATAAACAGGACCTGTGCAACAGACTGACTTTTTCATCTCTTTCCTGGCTAAGGAATAGCCAAATCCCCAAATGATTCAGACTTCTGGTTAATTTCTTCGCAGCCCATGCCCTAAGAGGATTTCCCTTATTATGGTTAATGACTTCTCAAGAGTGGTTTTCCTGTGCAAAATCTCCAACTGTTTTTGAGGGTTATGGATTTTATTCCGAAGCACCCTATTCCTAAGAATCTGCTTCAGTCTTTACATCTTTTTCCACCTAAACTCAGATAGCTGTTTCATTTCCTTGAGGTATTAGGCCTACTCTGTTATTTTCTTTGGTCTCAATTTCTTTATCTTTGATAGCTTGTTTCAATAATAGCCCCTGATTGGCTCATGCCTCCCTGTAATCCTGTCCTGGGGTATCCCATCCCCTATTGACGCTGGTCTTGGTTATATGAACTGCTTTAGCCAATAGGACAATAGGGGAAACAACTCAATCAGAAACTTTAAATGTGTTTGCAAATGGTGGTTTCACGCTCTCCTGATGCTTTCTTTGTTGAGACAGTCACACTTTGTCGCCCAAGCTGGAGTGCAGTGGTGCGATCTCAGCTCACTGCAACCTTTGCCTCCTGGGTTCAAGAGATTTCCTGGCCTCAGCCTCCTGAGTAGCTGGGACTATGGGTGTGCACCACCATGCCCAGCTAAGTTTTGTATTTTTAGTAGAGGCGGGGTTTCACCATGTTGGCCAGGCTTGTCTTGAACTCCTGATCTTAAGTGATCTGCCCGCCTCGACCTCCCAAAGTGCTGGGATTATAGCTTTCAACCAACAAACCCAACCTGGGATGGTTTGTTATATAGCTAAAGCCAACTGATACATTACTTAAAATTGGAGGTAATAGTATCTACCAATTTCATAGGGCTGTTAGTGTGGATTAAACAAATTAACAGTGCCTGACACATAGAAGGTGTAAATGTAAGTTTTCGTTATTGTTATTATCTGTGGGATTTGAAGGCTACACCCCTTCGGCTGATTCAGCTGTAGGTTAAGAGCGGAGCTTTTACAGGTGTCTACCAGTAAGATCTTTCTAACTTCACTGTGTTGTGAGTTTAGGGTGTCCCAGCTTGGCTCAAGGTAAGCTTCCCTCCAGAATCACAGGGGGAGGAAGTCTAGTTAGTTGTCAGCCAGGCCACTGGCGTTTAGTAATAGTGTGTCTCTGGGCATCTCTTGCAGTTACAATTACCTTCGTCAGGAGAAATGCTTAGAAATCCCATCAAAAAAATAAACTAAAACATCCTTAAATGCTTAAGGAGCAATTATGTATACTGCATTTGTTAGGAAATATTTCTGCCAACCTTTCACACCACAGTGACAATGGCTTATCAGCAGGGTTTTATCTACCAGACCCCTTTAGACTCATTTACTTTCCAGAAATACTGTTTCTCTGAAAATATATTTCCTTTGGTAATAGAATGGGGCTCCCATTCCTCTCCCCTGAAGGCACAGGAGCATACCTGTAACATCTCACTTTTCTATTTTCCCTTTAAGTCAATTTGGGTAAAGCAGAAGCTCCCGGGTGGGCATTCATAATACAGCTGGAGATCAGGCAAATCGCTTATTTCCTCATCTATAAACAGTGATCTCTAAGGTCTCTTCCAGCTTTGAAATTTGATTTCTCAGAGTATTCTGCATATGTTATATAGGAGATCATGTGACTGGAGACACCTGGAGAAAGTCTAAAAGCTTTTTAAAATCACCAAGCAGCAGAAGAGAACCTGGTTCACTTAACAGAGACAGTGACAGTGTGTATTTACAGAAAGCATCTCACCGTAAATTGGAATATTTTGGCTGGGTGCTTAGGGTATGCAGAACTACAAAGTGTGTGTATAAGGAAGGGTGTGTGTGAGTGGCTGTTGGGGCCCTGGGGGTTGCAGGGGGGAGCTGGTTTTCTTCTTTATTTTTATCCTGGTTGCTTCTCTCCAGTTGGGTAGATTATTAAACAACAACAACAAAATTGTTTCCCATATTTATAACCTTTTTCTTAACTTGTTTTAATGACAATATTCACCGTGAGTAATTATGTGTCATATAGGTACATTATTTATATAGACATGTTTCAATCTGTTTGATGCAAGCTAAAGTTCATGTTGTCTGAATAATAAATCATAGAAAGAACTTTCAGCAGCTACTCACTCCAACCTTGGTAGTTTTGCAAATGAAAAAAACTCAGCTTCAGAGTGATTAATCATTTTACTGAAGATAACTAGGCTGGGCACGGTGGCTCGTGCCTGTAATCCCAGTGCTTTGGGAGGCTGAGGCAGGCAGATCGCTTGAGCCCAGGTGTTCAGGACCAGCCTGGGCAACATGATGAAACCTTGTCTCTACAAAAAATACGAAAAATTAGCTGGGCGCAGTGATGCCCACCTGTAGTCCCAGCAGCTTGGGAGGCTAAGGCAGGAGAATCGCTTGAGGTCAGGGAGGGGGACTGAGGGGAGGATGTTACAGTGAGCCAAGATCGCACCACTGCACTCCAGCCTGGGTAGGAGGAGTGAAATCCTGTCTCAAAGGAAAAATAAATACATAAATAACTAGTCAATGACCAAGGGAGAGCTAGAACCCTGGCCTTCTGACAACTAACTCAAGCCAGCGTCTATTCTTTTTGGGTTGTTCTCGTCTGCTGGAGTCAGTCACAGCCAGTGAACATTTTTTGAGCCTCTACTAACACCAAGTATTTTCTAAATAACGAGGCAAGGCCTCTGCCCTGGAGGAGCTTGGAGGCCTGGGAGTGAGTCAGCCATGAAAACAAAGTCAATTTGTTACGCTAGTCCCTTATGTATACATTGAAACACTTCTGGGGCAACTTTACTATCTACACCTACAGTCTCTTTAATATTGTAAATTGTTGTAGCTGTTTTTAGTTTGTATTTTTGTTGTTTATACATGGATAATATACTGAAGAATTCTTCTAGACTATGTAAAGATAAGGCAAGAATAACAACTGTTGCCCAAATTAAACTTAGTGATAGGCTTATTTAGGTGGTTAAAGCTCCAAGTACCATATATTTGCTATTTTTTTTTTCCTGTCATCACAGGTGAAAGAGAGGTGAGGGCTCTCTGTGGTATCATGCCTATTTAATCTAAAAGAACAACCATTTACAGACATATGAGGATTTTTATTTTTTTTTTCTTTCCAGGATCGTCATTACAGTTCAAAAGATTTTGCTGTTTTATATTCAACCTCAATTCTGGCTGAAAAAGGAAAATTTGTTTCTTTTCAAATATTGTAAATGTTTTTCAAGATGGATTTAAAATATGTTGACTTCTTTTAAATTATGCAGTTTTTCCCTACAACTTCACAAGTATATTCAGGATCAGCACTTACAGTCCCAATGCCACAGGAAGATTAAAGAAATAACAGTTTATACAGATGCCCACACTCCCCTTCAATATGCACATTGGAAAGCAGGTTTAAATATAATTTGACAGGACACAGGCATGGGCAAGGACTTCATGTCTAAAACACCAAAAGCAATGGCAAAAAAAGCCAAAATTGACAAATGGGATCTAATTAAACTAAAGAGCTTCTGCACAGTAAGAGAAACTACCAACAGAGTGAACAGGCAACCTACAGAATTGGAGAAAATTTTTGCAATCTACTCATCTGACAAAGGGCTAATATTCAGAACCTACAAAGAACTCAAACAAATTTACAAGAAAAAAACAACCCTATCAAAAAGTGGGCAAAGGATATGAACAGACACTTCTCAAAAGAAGACATTCATACAGGCAACAGACATATGAAAAAATGCTCATCATCACTGGCCATCAGAGAAATGCAAATCAAAACCACAATGAGATACCATCTCACACCAGTTAGAATGGCAAACATTAAAAATTCAGGAAACAACAGGTGCTGGAGAGGATGTGGACAAATAGGAACACTTTTACACTGTTGGTGGGATTGCAAACTAGTTCAACCATTGTGGAAAACAGTGTGGCAATTCCTCAAGGATCTAGAACTAGAAATACCATATGACCCAGCCATCCCATTACTGGATATATACCCAAAGGATTATAAATAATGCTGCTATAAAGACACATGCACACGTATGTTTATTGCGGCACTATTCACAATAGCAAAGACTTGGAATCAACCCAAATGTCCATCAGTGACAGACTGGATTAAGAAAATGTGGCACATATACACCATGGAATACTATGCAGCCATAAAAAAGGATGAGTTCACGTCCTTTGTAGGGACATGGATGCAGCTGGAAACCACCATTCTCAGCAAACTATCACAAGAACAGAAAATCAGACACCACATGTTCTCACTCATAGGTGGGAATTGAACAATGAGATCACTTGGACACAGGAAGAGGAACATCACACACCGGGGCCTATTGTGGGGAGGGGGGAGTCGGGACGGATAGCATTAGGAGATATACCTAATGTAAATGATGAGTTAATGGGTGCAGCACACCAACATGGCACATATATACATATGTAACAAACCTGCACGTTGTGCACATGTACCCTAGAACTTCAAGTATAATAAAACAATAAATAAATATAATTTAAACATAAATACAAATGATTCCCTTTATGAAAGTCACTATGGTTTCCATTTGCAAGTTTTAGAGCTGTCCTGCTGGCAAGCAGCTCTACAGGAATTACCACGTACACTGCTGCTTGATAAATATCTTGCTTTCTACTTTGCTTTGGCTCTAAATGCCAAATATTGAAATCATGTCATTTTCAGTTTCCTTTAAGAAATGGACCCTTGATTGTCATTAAGAGTCCACTGGAGGTTACCGTCTGGAATCCTGCACCCACCCACAACTGAGAAAGAAAAAAAATATTTTGAAAACAATTTTAAAAGAAAATAAAAGGTGGAGAAGCTTATGTACCAGACATTCACACTTCATCATTCCTAGTACAACACTGACCGGACTACTTGCCTGGTCCTAGACACAGTGTTCAGCACCGGGGAGATGAAGTGGTGAGCCCCCACCTGTTCTGAGCAGGTGAAGGAAGACAGACAATTAAATGAGCAATTGCAATGGCATGTGGTAAGTCTCACTGTCAGGCAGAGCTTCCCTAGCTGCATGATAGAACCATCTAAGGGGTGACTAAGTATAAACCTCTGGGGATAAAGTCCAGCTTTGCAGCATTACGAACATGACACACATAATCTACCATGCAGTAAATGTGGAGAATCCCTGGGGAGGGTAAATGCAGGATGCTATGTTACCATATGGTAAGGCAGTGACTCTCCATCCTTAGCCGGCATCAGAATAACCTGTAGGCTTCTTGAGTACAAACTGCTGTCCTCCACCATCAGGGTTTCATAGGTCTAGGGAGGCAGGAGGTAAAAATATGCATTTCTAACGAATGCCCGGGGGATACTGATGTTGCTGGTCCCAGGACCATACTCTGAGAACCACCGTGGTAGGAATAATGATCCCACTTCAGGGAACTGAAGTGAGTTTCCCAGAGGAAGTGATGTTCAAGGTAAACTGCAAAGGCTGAGTTGGGATTAGGAAGGTGTGTGAGAATATATGAGTGTTTTAAGAGTGTGTGTGGTGGCGGTGGACAAGAGAAGCTGGAAGCAAATGTTTTACACAGGAAAGCTGAGCAAGGGCCTGGAAGGAGATTTGAGGAGCTGAATGAATGTTCGGCCTAGCTGGCTTCAGCTAGGTCATGGTGGCAGCATAGTCCCACTGAGGAATTTGGGTTACCTTTTAATGGTGAAGTGGGAATAGGATGTGATTAGATTTGTGTTTTTGTAAATCTCCTGGGATTACATTGTTGAGAATGGGTTGTGTTGAAGTTGGGCAAAACTGGAGAAAGTCTAGTCAAGAAGCTTCTGCAGTTTCCAAGTTAAAAATATGATAGTTTCCACATGGATGGTAGCCATAGGGAAGGAAAGAAATGGACAGATTCCAGAGGTATGCGAGACAGAGTAAACAGGATTTGGTGGTTGATTTAAGGTAGAAGAGGGAGGAAATCAGAGTTAAAGCTGGATATCTGGGTTTGGCTACTGGGTGTTAGTGGTGCCTTTTCCACAGGTGTTAGTGAGAAGTGGTAGGGGATTACGCATTGTGACACGCTAAGACTTTCAAACAGAATCATTCAGAAGATAGGTGGATGTATGGGACTGGAGTACAATGGGAGCTAGAGATGAATTTGGGAACTTACAGCATTGACATGGCAGCTGAAGATAAAATAAAATCCAGGGGGCCTACAGAATGGGCAAGGAGACAGAGAAAAATGGAAGAAAGCACGGAGCCATGAGTTTCTTGGGTTTTGGAGATATTTTTGTGGCTGAAGTTGAGACCATCATGTTCATTGTAGGGTAAATGATTGCTATTCAGTCACATGTCTTAGAAATGTGGTTGGATAAGATAAATGTAAGAGAGGGATTTTCTTATGGGTGTCTGTGAGGGTCTATGTATAGATGACATGAGATTGCTTCCTCTTCTTACATCTACGAGAGGGGCTCTTAATTTTCTTTCCTTCCAGGTGGCTCGAGAAGAGCTCTGCAGTTTACTACAAAGAGGCCAAGTGAGGGTGACCACTGGGAGAGCGGAGAGACTACATTACCTCGAAGAAATTTGTGGTTCTCAAATTAGATAAATGTGTCATCTAATCTAAGGGTATCATGTCTGCCCTTGATTGCTAGGAAAACACTAGAGTTCTAGGGTAAGACATTGGATGAAGCGAGGTGGGGATGCCTCTTTGTTTTTCTATCCATATGTGATTGCAGTATTTACATTTACAGCACACTGTTTTTTATTTGGCTTGGACCAGTACCTATATCACGAGAGGACATAGGATTTAAAAAAGAAAAAAAAAAACAAAGTTCTACCCTCAGGGAACTTATTTAATAAGGATGTAATGTAACATTTTAAAATCAAGACTCTCTGAAACAGTACATAATGTAGTTGCAAACAAGGTAGTTTGATATTAATGGTACGTAAATGAGTTAATACGGGATAAATAAGCACATAAAAACAAGCCACAAAACCCCACACTACCTGTTTTTCTAGCATTTAGACTCGACACGGTAGTGCTTTCATTTTCTTCCAGAAAAGGACAGTGGCACCTGAAACGCTGTCACCATCCCCGCTCTGACACACATAAACCCCATGCACAATTCCTATGGTGGTTCCTGGCCTTCCTGTTATCCCCGCAGCCCCGCGGGCTTTTTGAAATGCTCAGAGCGGTGCACGCTGGCGTGTGCTGCTGCCACCTAGAGGACGAGTGTGAGAATGGCGCCTCCCCTTCTGTGTTTATGAACCCATACACACAAATACAGAAGTAACCAACCTTTCTGTGTTTTAATCTCTTCCTTATTTTTTTTT
>NC_045436.1:26011156-26050878 GCF_002776525.5 Piliocolobus tephrosceles | reverse complement strand
TTTTTTTTTTTCTTTTTTTTCCTTTTTTTTTTTTTTTTTTTTTTTTGCGGGGTGGAGGGATGTGCAAACATTTTTCACATTACAAACTCAAAATATTACCATCTGAACAGTCTTTTCTAGAGGCATCAGTGGTTTAATACTGTTTCCTGCGGGGGTGTGGGGATGGTTCTCACTGTTTTACCACTACGATCTGGGCTAGATAAGGTATGAAAACTTACAGGGCGCAGTGCGAAACAGAACTGGGTCCTTTCACACATGAAAATAATATTTTATAGATATTGTGCTTTCTCTTTTAAGTGGCCTATCCATTATGAGAATATGCCTTACTGATTTTGAAACATTTTTCTTTGCAGATTTGACACCATCCTTCACAATCAAACTTCGCATGGCTAAAATGTCAAACCATGGTGCTAACCCACTCTATCAAACTATATAGTACTAACTAAAGAGCTATAACACATTCTCTACTAGAATGCCGTCTCCTTCACGCTTTAAAGGAGAGATGACTAGAGTGAATTAAATAAAATGAGAAACCCTTCATTTTTACAGCCATTTGCCTTTTCAGGTCCGGCAGAACTTGATCCTTATTCAGCTCCCGAAAAGCCCAAAGTGGTGTTTGCCATTTTTATGTAACTGCCACTAAGTTTTATATGGATTTGATGGATTTCACATCTCAGCTTGGGACTACATATAGTTAATGCTTTTTAATCAGAGTATTAATCAATAACATAATTAGGGAAGAATCAATAGCAAATACTAGCTTTTCTAGTATTTTCTTCATCATACATGATGGAGGCCTAACCCGCGGAGCGACTGCCTATCCACCTCTGAGAATTGCCTTTAGGATCCAAGAGAGTAAGAAAGAAGAAGATGTGCTCTTACCATTGTCATTGCCTTGCTTGATCTCCTCCGCTGTTCGATCTATCAATACATACAAAGACCAAACCACACAGGTGATCGCGATTACGTGGAACGTGACAGAGCAGAATATTTTCCTCCTTTCACTTGTGGTCATCTGTAGTTTCTCCCACTGCAATCAGAAACCAAGGACACAAAACTGAATTGCAAACTAGGAAATTTTTCTCCCCTTTTATTTCCCAGACATAGATCATGAATGGAAGAAAAACGGTAATTATCTTCAATTTCAGATGACTCTATAATATTCAAATAAGTCTTCACGTTTAGAGAGATATGAAATTATAACCTACAGAGTTACATACAGCTTAAATTCATATGTGTGTGTGTGTGTGTGTGTGTGTGTGTGTGTGTGTATGTATTTTTTTTTGAGACAAGGTCTTACTCTGTGGTCCAGGCTAGAGTGCAGTGGCACAATCTCCGTTCACTGCAACCTCTGCCTCCCAGGCTCAAGAGAACCTCCTGCCTCAGCCTCCAGAGTAGCTGGGACTATGGGTATGTACCACTATGCCTGGTTAATTTTTGTACGTATTTGTAGATATGGGGGTCTCACCATGTAGCCTAGGCTAGTCTCAAACTCCTGGGCTCAAGTGATCTACCCACCTTGTCCTCCCAAAGTGCTGGGATTATAGGCGTGAGTCACTGTGCCCGGCCTAACTTAAATATATATTAATTTGCAAAAAAAAAAATTTCTATTCTCCAAATGAATTAAATCAAGTCATTTCTGTTTTGCAAGCCTATAGTTTCCTCCTCTGTATCAAGAATGAGATAGCTTTAATATTGAACAATTAAAAAATTTCAGGTTTCTGCCTATCACCTCCTTGTGGTACTAGGTTATACGTAGTAATAGGTAACACTGTCTTCTTGGATTATCACACAACTGGACATAGTGTTACATTCTTGAATATATAAATTTAATAAGTATTTGAATGGCTGAATGATATCTGCAAGAGAAAGTCAACATTTTCTGTTCACAACTACTCTAGAAAAACAAATTTTATCACTTAGGTGATACAAGAAAATCTGCTGAAGCCTCTTTTAGAGCAACCTTACTTGCTGCTACCGTAAGTGTTGTAACTACTGTGGTGACTGCTGTCCTTTAATCGCACTCCTGAGAAAGTTGAGGGCCGCTCCCTCAGTCTGGGAGAGGAAGAAGGCCACAAGTTTTATTGAAGTTATGGTCTATATAAGGGAATATCTCTCATATTTACTTTGAAGAAATAGCCTCTCAAAATATATTTTAATGTCTTTGTAGCTACAATATCACTTCTTTATTATGTTAGGAATTGTATTTTTATTTTTCTTTGCATTCTTTCCATAAAAAATTACAGTAATGTTATTAAAAGTGAGCTGACATGCCAAGCTTTTAATAATCTAGGATTCTTTACGTTATTATGCCCTCACTAAAGCAAAATCTTTAGAACTTCAGAAGACCCCATTCCTTTCCCACCCGACCATCACATATGTAAAATTCAATGCGCAACTCAAAAACAAGATGGCGTACGTTGCGGTACATCAAATGCTGCCTCTGCCACCAGCTTTGAGATGTGGATAAAATCACACACGCTCTCTATGCCTCACTGCCTCATCTTCATGAGGAGCAGATTTTGACAGAGGCTGTGACAGAGAGGTGGAGAAGAGAATAACCATCCTTCATTTCTTTTGTTAACAAACTAATTTCATTAGGGTTGGCATTGTGCCCAGCTTAAAGCTGCCTTTCCAACCTTTCTTGGCACAGGTAGACATTGATTATTTTCCAGCAATGAGAGGTGAGCCGATATCTAGTGGGACATTAAGATTTTGCCTTTTTAATGTAGGTATTGTCCTTTGATCCTTTCTTTCATTTTCTGCTCTTTGCTAACTGGAATTCATAATTAAGTGGGAGAGTGTCAACAGTCATCTTGCAACCTTGAGGAAAAGTCTTGAGAATTGGAGATTTCTCAGCCCAATCAGCAGCTTGCCTTTGGACATCCTGTTGTCTTCCTGATTAAGCCATTATTTCCCAGGTCTCTGCCACTTGCCATCAAATGCAATTATTGGTAAAAGAATTAAATAGATACTTCCTAGCTTCTCTTCCAGTCTAAGGAGTAAGAGCCTATAATTTCATTTGTAAGAGAGCACAATACTTGAATTCTGACCTTGATGCTCTAGAGCAGTTTAAACATTTTAGAGAAAGATATAGTTTCTTTACAAATACTATCCCTTCCTCTTCTCCTACTGGCCAGTCATCACATAATTTTCCTTGCAGGAGTTTGCTAATTACAAATTCATACTTTATCCTGAACTTTGTTTTTTATCAAACTATATTTATGTATTATTCCAAGCATAACAATGGGTAAATATTAATAATGTAATTAGGGAATAAACAGATGTTTCAATTTAGACTCTATTTTGAATTAATCAATCTTGAACTGAGGAGATTTTAATGTTGTTTTATCAAAACCTGTGCAAGGCTGATTTTTTAAAAATCCTGTTTTAGCTTTGGTTTATTGTAATATTAATCTGAATAACATATAATCATAGAATATTATTATTAGGCAATAGCATTTTGCAATTTAATAAATATTCCTTGAATCACTTCAGTATTTAATACAGACCGATAAAAAGTGGAAGATGGTACAGAAAAACAGCTTTACATTTTTAAAGTTTCTGTGTTCCAAGTGGATAGAAAACTTGCAGTAACAAAATATTCATATCAAATCAAATCTCAACTATAAAATTGACTTAAAATACTCTTAAAATTGGGACTTCTTCTATCTATGAAGCAATTAAATTAAATGGCTGGGACACATTATTAAAAAGTAAGGCTCCTCAAATAGAAAAATGTCAGTGGAGCTGACAAGAATGGACCAAATCATTCGTAAAGATTCTTCTAGTTCCAGACAATAGAAGCTCTGAAGTCGTCACTTCTAAATGTCGGTACCATTCTAAGGAGAAGTGAAGTGTAAGGGAACCATCCACATTTTCCACTTTATAAATCCTCACAGGAACCATTTAGAAACTCACTAGACAGCACACAAGTAAATGTAATGCCACAGTGCCCTCTTCCTAACGACTACATTACTGCATACAATATTCAGTAAATAGGGCTGGCAGAAATCAATGTATTTTATAAACCTTTCCCTTCATATTGTCTTTTCAGGTTTGTTTACAAAATTTCAGTATATTTTGCAAGCCTTACTAAGAATGAGAAATGGATAAGATAAGGATAGAAATCTTAACAAAGCTGTCATGAAAGTGCCTTCGTTTAATATTTGTGATGCTGAAATTCAGTAGCAGTTCACAAAAGATTTCCTGATAGGCAACTGATAACCTGTGAAACTTCCCATAGCATTTCTACTCCCCTGTCCTGCTTTAGCAAATAACATGTGACTTATGACCCTGTTACCAGGAGTATATTGTTACCAGGAGTTATACTGTTACCATGGTTACACCTCTAGAGAAGGTTGTTCCTGACAAGATCCTCTTCAGGTCTCCAAAGTGTGGTCCCTGGTCAGCCTCAGCAGTGCCAGCCTCACTCAGGCACACTACAGGCGCCCGCCACCACACCCGGTTAATTTTTTGTACATTCTTGAGCTCCACTTTGGAGATGACTCTATGTTAGTTTTTCCCACAGGACCCTCAGAAAATACAAACTATTGCCTTGTCAGTGATGAAGTAAAGTTTCTTTTGCTTATTGCTTGGGCCTGAGTCGAATATTTTATCCTCAAGTCTCTCGGTGTTGAGAAGACGTCTCTCTCCAAGTGGTCTCGAGGAAGCTGGTGGAAATGGTAAGACGGCAGCTCCCTTTCCCGTTTCCCAAAGGTCAGGGAGAGGGAATGCACGACAGCACACACACCATCATACTTTTCACAAATGTTTACACTGCCGACTCTGATCTGCCCTTCCTTAGTCTTCAAGTTCTCCTTTATACCTTGAAGATGGAGGATGAGCTAAGATTGGGCAAAAGTAGTTTCACAAAATTAGCACCTCCTGCATAGGTAGTCTTGAACCTCGCTTTGGACTTCACAGCCCCTGGGTCTTTGGTACTTGTTTTACTGTTCTTGCTTTTGATTTTTTTTTTTTTTTTTTTTTTTTCTTCTCGGAAGCGCCTAAACAATAGAAAGAAATCCAACAGAACTCTAGTATTCACTTAGAAAAATATGACTGTGTTTTTTCTGAATTGTAGTATAACTTGATGCAAACATTGTTTCTGTGAAATTGTCTATGTGATGAAGCTAAATCAAACTGCATGACAGGGTCAGGTTTTCTAAATCAAATTACTTGCATTATATTCTGTCCTAAAATATAAATTTACAAGTACTGCCCAAAGAAAAGTGTTGTTTAAATCTTTGTACCAGTGAAGAATAAAGGCAGTTTATCTGTAACATAAAATGCAGGCCGGGCGCGGTGGCTTACGCATGTAATCCCAGCACTTTGAGAGACCGAGGCTGGCGGATTGCCTGAGCTCAAGAGTTCGCCACCAACCTGGGCAACACAGTGAAACCCCGTCTCTGATAGAATACAATAAATTAACCAGGCGTGGTGGCAGACAGCAGTGGTCCCAGCTACTCGGGACGCTGAGGGAGAGTCGCTTCAACCTGGGAGGCCAAGGTTGCAATGAGCCGAGATCGCGCCACTACACTGCAGCCTGGGCGACAGGGCGAGAGTCCGTCAGAAAACGAAAGAAAGAAAGAAAGGGGGGGGGGGGGGGGGAGAGAGAGAGGGAGGGAGGAAGGAAAGAAAAAGAAAAGCAGGAGGAGGTAGGGACTACTTTGCCAAATCCATTTTTTTTTTGTTTTGTTTTTGGACAGTTCACCTAGGGGTTCCGCTTCGGTAACAGTCACGTGACCTAGAGTTATCCCTCTATCGCGTGATAGACCAAAAAATCACCACCAGGTGGCGCAAAGCCCAAACAGTAGCTAGCGCAGTAGCTTTTTTTTTTTTTTTTTTTTTTTTTTTTTTTTTTTTTTTTTTGGTACCGCCAGACCCAGGAGCTCCCAGCCGGTCTGGTGTGCAGGTTCTTCCTGTCATTTTGCATAAATGCCAAGCCACATTTTAATTGTTTACATTTTTCTGGCCCTGCCTGTCATATTGGATTTTGCTGCAGACGAGCGACAACAATACCTGAACCGCAAGTGTAAAGGTTATCACATTATTTACATGCCTTAGTAAGATATGTTGTGCTAGAGGATAATAAGTAAACCTTTTACAAGTCCTTGGACTTGCTATGCTGTGGAAATTTCTACAGGGGCCATTCACATGAAGCAGTGGTTCTCAGTGTTTCCAGTAGCAGATGCAGCACAGCAGATGCAGGAGCAATCAGGAAACTTGTTAGAAACCCCGTATTTTGAGCCCCACACCAAACTCACTAAATCAGAAACTCTGGCGATGGAACCCTGTAATGCGCTTTAACAAGCCCTCAGGTGATTCCGATGCAAGCTAGAGAACCACCTGCCTAAAGAATGACACTTAGCAGAGTTGCACGGTGACCTCAGTGGAGTTTATATTAGAAGTAGTACTTGTCACTCCCTGTCATGAACTAATTAGCAGTCCAGGAAAGGGTAATCAACAAATGAATTTGGTTTTCTGGCTGTGATTTAAATATTTCAGGTTGACTGAAAAAAAATTACATAATCAATTCATTTATTTGAACTGAAACGATTCAGAGTTAGCTCATTAATCACTAAAGCAAACTTTCATTTTTTGTTTTACTTTTCAAATTAGTGTTTAGGTAACATAAAAGCCTATTAAAATCTAGTTATATTAGCAACAATTTCAAATACTCTGGGAAAGAACTAAACAACAGACTCTTAATTATGAGGAGTAACTCTTGAACCTTAATAAATCTTTAAGTTCAGAAGTATGCCTATGGTAAACAATTTCCCTCTTAAAAATGTATTTTAAAAGACCAGCAGAAAAATTTGACCTCTGTAGACCTTTAGTGAAATTTGCTACAAAACTGATGATAGGGAGGAAACAACAAAGCCAGGTAGGTGGTAGGCAGCTGGTAAAGTTCACTAGTTAAGGCACTCACTATTGGACACAAGTCAGCAAACTTGTTCCTTCCTCAGAACTACAGTGATATAGTGGCTGTGTCCCCACCTAAATCTCATGTTGAATTGTAGCTCCCATAATTCCCAAATGTTATGAGAAGGACCTGGTGAGAGATAATTGAATCAGGGGGACGGCCTCCCCCATACTGTTCTTGTGGTAGTGAATACGTCTCACGAGATCTGATGGTTTTAGATCATGAGGTGTCTCGCTTCCTGCCATGTAAGACATGCCTTTGACCATGTGCCATGATTGTGAGGCCTCCCCAGTCATGTGGAACTATGAGTTCATGAAACCCCTTTTTCTTTACAAATTACCCAGTCTCGGGTGTGTCTTTATGAGCAGTGCGGAAAGGACTGATACATACAGATAAGCATGTACATGCAGGCTTTCTTACTAAGAGTCAAAACCTCACATATAACAGCCATGAATTCTCTATGAGTCTATCATTCCCTTAAAAATTATATTTTTCCCCTAGTTCTCTTCCATGATAGGTCCACCAGTGATAATCATTTGATAGTTTTTGTACATGGCCCAATGTGAGGGGACATTCTATTTTCCGGTTAAGTGCAGCTCCTCTGTCTCTCCTGATAATAGTACAAGAGGAAAGGTCTTGTACTGCACCAAAGATTAGGATCTGCAATCCAAAGGAACTGCAAGTAGAAACAGTGAGGAATGGGCCATGTGTCCAGATGAACCTGGGAGATCAACAACCCAAATATAAACAGCAAATCAACAGCTACCATCTTGGGACAGTGTGTGCACACACTGGTTTAGAATTGGGGGAAGTAGTTACTGAGACCCAGGCTTGGGTAAAGACACTACTGCAAGCAACTGGCAGTCTTACTGAAAAATTGTAATAAACAGTTCCACAAAGAGGCATACCTAAGACCCTGAAATCAACGGCTTCATTTTGCTGCCACTCAGTTTGAGTCTCCTTTTGCTTTCTGAACTCCGGGTAGTGGGAGCCTTTTCTAACTAGAAGTGGTTTTCAGTGTTAGCTCTCTCACAGAATCACTTGGGGCATCAAGTTCCCAACAGACACACTCAGGCCTCGTTGAATCCATCACTGAGGAGTGAACCGTGCAGATGTGCGGTGTATTCTGTCTGTGATTCCACAAGTGATTCAGAATGAGGGCTCTGGGGGCCGGGCGCGGTGGCTCACGCCAGTAATCCCAGCACTTTGGGAGGCTGAAACGGGCGGATCACGAGGTCAGGAGATTGAGGTCTTCCTGGCTAACACGGTGAAACCTCGTCTCTACTAAAAATGCAAAAAATTAGCCAGGCGTGGTGGTGGGCGCCTGTAGTTCCAGTTACTTGGGAGGCTGAGGCTGGAGAATGGCGCGAGCCCCGGAGGCGGAGCCTGCGGTGATGGGAGATTGTGCCACTGCACTCCAGCCTGGGCGGCAGAGCGGGACTCCGTCTCAAAAAAGAAAGAAAGAAAAAAAAAGAATGAGGGCTCTGGGTTCAAATTCTAGCTCTGCCTCTAAGTACTGTGTGACCTTGGGTGAGTTATTTTAATTCTCTGTGCCTCCATTTCTTTATCTGTAAAATGGTGATTAGAATAGCACCTACTTTGCAGGGTAAAGTCTAAGCAACTTAATACATGTAAATGCAGAACACTATCAGGCACTTAAAATGAATTCAATAAATGTTAGCAGTTATCACAACTTGGAGCTTGCAGCACCACATCCAATTAGACTTCAATTGTCCTTACTGTCTAGATTAATGCATCATGTTGATAACATCTCTGAAGAATGAAGATGAGATTTGTTCAGGCAGAATTACGTCAGCGAAAGCACCCGTTCCCCACATCTATTTTCTAATTACAAATATATTTTTCGGAATACTGAGTCTCATATCAGGAAAATACAATCTGTTTTTATTAACTACGTGAACAAAGATAAGAGGGGTTATTACAAAAGTTACTTTGCATATACTAGGTAGAAACAGCTAAAAGATGGCATAATGATGGCTTCATTTCTGTAAGAAATGGAACAAATATTATAGGTTTTAATATATGCCCCAGTAACTTACCATTCTTTTTGTCAAATTCAAAATGATATCTTAAGGTTTCATGTTTCCCAAAGACATACTGCTCTGGCTGACAGATTTCACAAAAGGTTAAAGGAACTCAAACATTCCAAATAAACTGAAAGCATGAATGTGGGTGTGTGGCTTGGAATTACATCTTCCATGGGTATTGCAGGACATGAGAAGCAATCTGACTAGAAACGTCCTGAGACTGCCCCAGGGATGCTATTCTGACAACCTTAGTGACTGCAAAATACAAAAAGCTACCCAAGAATGGATACATGAAAAAAACGGCTCTTTTCCTCAAAAGCGAATTCACTTGAATTTCTACACATGAAGACTCTTTTACTTTTCAAAAACATTTTTGAGGTTAGCTGATATAGTATTTTACCAAGAAGAGTTCACATTGCTTTACAGTATTTAGACTAGTACTTGAGACACACCAGTTGAGTAAAAAATAGAGGTGTGATAGTAGGGAGAATGCAACTTATAACATAAATCCAAGCATTGTTGAAACATCATTTTGAAGACTTTAGAAAAAGGTGCATTTACTTAAAGTAACAGTAAAAGATATAGATTGTACTGATATGCTTGTCACGTTAGTTTACAATGTGAGGAATACGCTACTAAGAATTGTGACTCAGTGGTGCTGCTGGATGCATGAGAGAGGTGTTAACAACTGCCAGATGAGAAATTGTGCAAATGCAAAGGTATTAGTAGAGTCAGAGGCCAAGGGAGCATAGAAGATGTTGGAAAGAGCAATGGAGAGCAGAGAGAACTGGGGTAGGAGCAGGAGGCCTGGGGTGGTGGGGCGGGAAAGGAGTGCAATGTGGTAGTTAGGTCAAACAGGCTAGAAGCCTCATGGGCAGAGAGGCATTGGAGCGAAGCGACTAAGAACTCAGACTCCTGGGTTAGGGAGACTTGGATCAAAGACCCCTGTCTGACTTGGGTCAAGTAACCTAACCTCCTAATGCCTCAGTTTTCTCATTGGTAAAATTAGGGATGACAATAGTGTCTCTTGTATAGAGTTTGCTGGAATTATATGGGATAATCTAGTTAGTACATAGTAAGCAGACAAGTAAACCAGGTAAAAATATTCTAAAAATAGTGTGGTCAGTAAATTCAAAGCTACCAAATTATTTTTATAAAACAGGTAAGTCATTTTATACTCAGTCAACTAAATGATGATTAAGAATTTCTCTACAAAATATATGTGTATTACATGTTACATGCATATATAAATATATATGAGCCTGATATTAGATTACCAAAATAATTTTTCTTATAAACCTTGTCTTGATCTCTCATTGGTTTCTTTTCTTTCAAGATTTTCATGATGGATGGGATTTCTTAAAAGTTTCAAGCAAGGTATTTGTAATATAGAAAAAAAGGTGCTGAGTAAAATCATCCACTAGAGGGAGTAATGATATCACACATAACAATGATTTGAAGGAAAAAAGAGAAATGGAAAAAATGTTTATTTTATACATCTGTCCTGAGGGTAGATATAATATGTGGGATTTAGGCACGTTTGCAGTGGAACTGTTGGGATAAAAGTTAAAATTGCAAATTCCTAAGCTTTGTTCCAGATCTATATCTGGGGGTGTGGCCTACGAATCTGCATTCCTGGCAGGCACTCCGAGAGATTTTTATGTATGCTGAAGTTTGACCATGACTTCCCTAAGTAAGGAAAAGTTCAGGGACATATTTTAGAGTGGCATTGTAATATCTGACAGTTTTTCACAGAGTGAATATACTTTCACCTCCTTCCATATCCCTCCCAAAAACTCATTAAATCTGAGTTGATTAATATTGCCATGTAAGAACACAAATTACTTGAAAATTTAATTAATAGATGCATTTAAACAAAGTTCCTTTAAAAATATTGAATCAATACTTGGTTGTCTGTTTTCTCTTGGAGGTTATGGTGAAAGATATTTTATCACACACTCTGAAAGAGAAGTCAATATATTACTGCTTCAGGCATGTTGAACCAGCAGAAAATCTACTGAGCTTTGTCCACGAGGATACTTAATTATGGATTGCGGCTTCATAAAGAAAACAAAAGGAGTAATTGGGTTATATTTCACAGTGGCATAGTCTCTCTTCCCCAGAGATGGAAACCCTTGCCGAGCGGACTCTTGGATGACACTGCGGTCGATGTTCTCCCTGGAAGCCCATTTCTGTTGCGGGCTCTTCCCCTCTTTCCTCTTCAGTGAACAGCTGTCGCACATGTGGAATCTGCACAGGTCTGTGGTCACTCTCTGTGCCTAAAGCGATCATAGCCTTGCCGTTTAGGAGACAGTGCTCATGTACTAAACAGAAGTACAGACACTGGGAAGATTAAAAGAGAAAAGCTTTTTAAAAGACGCAATTTTACCTCGTCATTTTCTAGTTGAAGAAACTGAGGCCCAGAGCACTGAGCTGACTTACCCAGTGAGATACACGAAATTACTAGATTTTTGTTTCCATTCGGGAGCTAATTATTAAAGCATCACAATGTATCCGACGTTGTTGTGGGATGCTGGGGAAGAAGATAGCCAAGATCTCCGCTTTGATGAAGCTTATATTAGGGTCACAATTGTGGAATTTTGCGTAGTTGTTAAAATAGGGAACTGTGTAATTTTCCATCAATAAGAGATAATAGGTTTTGATTTCATAAGTGCTTCTATCCCTTTCTCAATTCTCTGTTGTGTGTGTTTAGAAATGTCTTTCTAGAATATTCCTTTGGGTGGCAGCAAATAAAAAGAGAATCTTTTTGGAACCCTCTATTTGCATCTACCCACAGTAAGCTCATCTACTGACAATCCATTGTTGATGCTTATTCTCATGGGTCAAAAAAATTCTTACACCCTATTTCCACTCTTTAATAGCAGTGTCACATCTGAGCACTGTATTTAATGTAACTGGGTTGATTTTTTTTTTTACTCTTGAGAGTCTTTTAGTCACATATACACTTGAAATAAATCATATACAAATGATTTATATACAAATAAAACAGAGAATATATATATATATATACATATATATTCTACTCCAGTTTAAATGAGAGCCAGTGAAACTTTAAGTATTGGTTCCAGTTTTGGATATAATAGTTCTTTAAAAAATAACGTTTTAGTTACTATATCTAAAAATCCATTTTATCAGTACTTTGATATCAAGCATGATTAATTGGCTCAATATATTACATTTGAATTTGTTTTTGGCATCATACTGACTCAGTGTTTGTTAAGAATTTTGTCCTAAAACTGAAGATTTTTTTTAAAAGAGAAGATTTTTGGGGGTATATAAATTTCTTAAATTGCTTACAAAATATTGTGTGCATTTTTTTTTCCCCCTGGGGAAAGATCCATGATTTTCAATGGGTTCTCAAATAAATCGGAGACATCCAAGTTAAAATCCTTGCTTTAAACTGCTCTCCCTTGAATTGATTGAATAGTGATAGTGCTGGGTCAGGGAAGGGTTGGAGGTATACATAATCTCCACAGGCAGGAAATGAAACTCGTGGTGCAGGGACTTGATATGTTTGGAAATCAAAAAATGACTTTGCAACCACAACTGGCCAAATTTCCTCATTTACAGCATTTAGGACGAAATCCCAAATGTTGATTCTCATCCTCCCGGGTGATGGGAGAAAGTGTAAACTGCTCATTCTTGTTTACATGGCAATATTCAACTTTGTTTCATTATTTTGCTGTATAAGCTGTCCTATCCTATCATCTCCAAATACAGTTTTCCTCTAATTAGAGAGCAGTTGGTTTGAACCAAAGAAAGCTTCAGGGGGACTAAGAATCTCATTTAGTTCTAAGGATACCAGAATAATTTGTCTGGGTCTTTGGGAGCCCATGCCAAGCGGGTCCGTTTGTTGTAATGATTCCTGAGGCCCTTATGCTCTCTACGTGAAATTTCTTGAGACATAGGTGATAATTTTTCACATTCTAGAACAGATCACATTTTTCTTCCTAAAGCTTAAGAGTGAGAACAGAACATGAAAGGAACTCATTTAAAAGTTCTTCTTTAATAGCCTGTCAGTTTTCTTTCCTCTCTCTTTGGAAACCTAATAAAAATGGGTTAACCTAGCTTTTTTTTTTTTTTTTTTTTGCCTACATCCTTCATTCCCACTTATTATTATGATTATTATTTATAAATCTTTATGTTGAATACTCTTTCACTGCAGATTTCTCTGGTATTATTGGATCACAGCAAGGTGTAGAAATTAAATGTTAAACCAATCTAATATTATTCTAGTAATTTGTTCTTACAAAAAGCAAGGAGGTAAGGTTCTTGTTCTAGAGCAAGGAGGTAAGGTTCTTGTTCTAGAGCAAGGAGGTAAGGTTCAGCATCCACACTGAAAATGGAGCAGGAAGGTTTAATATTTCCATTTAAACATCTCCTTTCTATTGAAGAACATAAAAGTCTTCTGATACTTGAGCTGACCATGACAAAGAGGGGGAATAAAAGAAAAATTTGGGCTCTGTGAAAATACACGGAGTTGCATGGAATAGAGATTTGTCTGAGGAAACTGAGATGACTGTCTGAGCATGAGGTGGAAGGGCACGGGTGAGGGGGGAAGAGTGGGCGGGACCAGATGATGAGGACCTCTGATTACCATCCGGAGCAGGGAAACATGGGGTGTGGAGCAGGCGTGAATGTTTCAATGGGCAGGCAGAAGCAGAAACTGTTCTTCCCAGATTTCCTTCATGAAATTCTTTCAAAAGGAATAATTTCTTTATGACTATTTGGGGTAGAAAGCATGATTACAAGGGACACAAATGTAAGCTGAACTCTTTTGTGTGAGGCAGTCGGAAGAGTTTTTCTGTTGTTCTGAGGAGATGCTTGAGCAAGTGGAAGAGATGCTTCAGAGAAGATAGAAGGTTCTCTGGCTTCAGGATGGGTCTTCTGCTACTCAACTTGGTCAATGCTGAAGTGAGTAGATTTAGGAACAAAAATCTATGAAGTAACTGATCTTTGAACTCAGGTTTACATGAACAGCTGAGGGACAGCCTGTATAGAGAGAGTCTGCAGAAACAGAAGGATGAGCTACAGGCACTTGCAGAGAGCACGTGACGGGTGTGGATTGGCTCAGGCCATGGTTTTGAAATGTGGGCTATGTTTAAGCAGATCTCTAAGGAGTAAGGTAAACAGGCTTTTCGGTTGCCAGGGTTTCAGAAAGGCTGTTCTCGCGCTGTGTGGAGAGTGCATTAGAGAGAGGGCGAGCAGCTTGTGGCCCCTACAGACCAGAGAATAAAAAGAACTGCTATCTTGACAGTCGGTCTTATTAAATATGACTTCTACTTCAGAGAACACTGATCCTCTCACAGATAAACTCCCTTAACTTCCTGTCCTCAGAATAGATACATTTGTAACTGCATCACACCCTTTTCACTTCCTCCTCTCTTATTTATGAGGACAAAATGTCCCTGTACAGTCCAAATTCATCATTCTCCATGACCCGTGATCCTTTGATTATATTTTTTCATTTACATTTAGTTTCTTTCTAGCCCTATAGCCCCCTTCTCTTCAGCATTAAAACCTATTTCTATGTCTCTTTCAACTTTTACAATAGCTTATTTTTTTATTAATTGCATGTTCACTGTAGAAAATTTATAAAACATAGAAAACTAAAATAGAAATAAAATTATTCATAATCTCATTTGCAATGTATGTCCTCAATCTTTTAGTCTTTAAGTATACATACAAATGTATTGGAATGTAAATATTCAAACCTTTTTAAAATGAAACTTGAGTTTTTGTATATTTTCATTTCTTTGGGGCACTAGCAGAATGCAATACAGAAATACAGGGAGTGTTTGGTGATTCGGAAAGTAGAAAGGAAGGTTCATTTTGAACTAAGAAGAAGTCAAAGGATGGAGGAAGAAGAAAAAACCACATCCATGCTGGGAACCTGGATGATGACAATGAGAAGCTGCCCTAGCAGACTGAGGTCACATTGCTCAGGACGAACTCGGAGAAGAGATCTAACAAAGAACCACTTTGAGAAACGTAGTTTAAATGACAGGAGCCACCAGTGGATTTGAGTCACCTCTCAAAGACTGTCCTTTATTTCAGAACCTCTGATTATCTGCACTTGGGTCCTATGTCTATTATTCGTCACATCAGTGGGGTCCAAGAGGACTTGAATATATCTCCATCTGTCACTTCAGTCTTTGGCTGCCAAGCAGGGGAGTGTCCCCTTCCTTGCCATAGCGTCTCTCTCAGTATTAATCTGAATAACCAGTGTGGACAATGCCTTCTACAATGCCCCACGACATCTGTACAGATAGGAAGAGTGTCAACCCTGGAAATCTAGTGACGTGTCTATTAAAATGTCTTGTCCATTTTTCTTTGTTACATAGTGTTTTCTTATTGTTGAGTTCTCAGATTTCTTTATTTATGTGGAATATAAATTCTTTACCAGACATATGACATGAAAATATTATTTTCCAATATGTGGCTTGTCAATTTATTATCTTAAAAGGAACTTTTGTAAAGGAGATGTTTTTAATTACGACATAATTTAATATATCAGTTTGTTCTCTTACGTTTCTTGCTTTTGATATCATATGCAAATATCTTTACCTCACCCAAAGTCATAAAAGTTTTCTCCTTTGTTTTCTTGTAGAAGTGTTTCTGTTCTAGGTTTTATATTTATAGGATACCTTTTGAGTTAATTTTTGTTTATGGTGTGAGATATAGATAATTTTTTTTTACATTTATTAAAAAGACCTTCCTTTCCCTACCAAATTGCTTTATCAAAAATCAGTTGACTGTGTATGTGTGGCTCTATTGCTGGATCGTCTATTATGACCCATCAATTTACTTGTCAGTCTTAACAACTGTACTACCCTGCCTTGACTTTGGTAGCTGTATGATAATGTCTTTAAATCAGGTATTATTCCTTCAATTTTGTCCTTTTTCAAAGTTGACTTGGCTATTCTAGTTCTTTTGCATTCCATTTGAATTTTATAATTAGCTTGGCAATTTATTTTACAAAATTCATGCTGTGAATTTTATTGGTATGGTAGATGGGGTAGAGAAACCCCGTCTCTACTAAAAGTACAAAACTCAGCCAGGCGTGTTGGTGCATGCTTGTAATCCCAGCTACTCCAGAGGCTGAGGTAGGGGAATCACTGGAACCCAGGAAGTAGAGGTTGCAGTGAGCTGAGATCCTGTCACTGCACTCCAGCCCTGCATCAAAGCCAGACACTGTCTCAAAAACAAAACAAAACAAAACAAAACCCAACACTCCACTGTAACTGCTCTTGCCAAAATTACCAATGACATTCTAAATGTATATTTACTGTCAGTCCTGTCTGCAGCACCTGACACTATTGACTATTCCCGTGTTTTTTAGATTTTTGATTCAAGAGTGTTAGTCTCTATTTGTCCTTTGCACCTCTCTGATGGCTGCTGCTTCTCATTCTCTTTTGCTCCTCTTTTCTACTTGCCCCTGCCTCTTAGTTCCCAGGCCTTCACCTTCATCCCTAGTCTCATCATACTCTCCCACTCTTTCTCATCGCTCTCTTGCCGACTCTTCTGAGCCTGAGGCTTCCAGAGACATCCTGATGACTTCTTTTCTCACACTTCTCAGTCCAGACTCAACCTTTCTCAGATTTACTACTCATCTGGTTGGCTCACAGTCATCCCAAACCCATGTGTCCTGATGGGACTTTTTATGTTATTTCTCCAGATTTGCACACTTCTACGTTCTTCCCCAGTTAATAATTAAACCCTTCACCCCATCACTCAGGTCAGAAAGCTGAGTATCATGAACCACTTCCTCCAGCACATCCTTCATCTTCGGCCCTGGCAGTAACTAAACTTTAGCTCAGAAACTAAACCCTGCCAAGTGCTTTTACTCTGTCATCTCAGTTGCTACTTAATTGAGTCCATCTCCTTTTCTAGCTTGCATGTTGTGCCTGGCTCACTCACCTGGACACTTCGTTCTCCACACGTTGCTGTAGAGTGATGTTTGAAAACTACAAATACATTAATTCCTTATCTAACACCTGTAACTGTCTTTCCATTTCCTTCTGGATAAAGTTGAAATTCTTTAGCAAAGCTTCCTATATAATCTGATCCTTGCTTTTGATTTAACCTTTAATATTATGTCTTAATAATATTAATGTTAATGGTTTTATATTATTTACTTAATTCTCACAACCTTTCTGTGACTGACATCCTATTATTACCTCCGTTTAGATAAGAAAGGGGTGGCTAAGAAACTTGCCTGCGGTCATCCTTCTCTCTGGCAAAGCCAACTATTGTGAATTTGTGAATGGTTTATCCTCTGCGTGTTTAAAGGTACTATTTTGTTTCCTAGGATGGCTTCAACTCTCTCTATATCACTGGGAAACATCTACTCACCATTCAAAACCAGTTTCAACTACCTCCTCCCCGGGAAGCATTTTCTAATACACCCAGGTAGAAACAACCCCTCCCTACCCTGAACCACGGTGGCAGCATAGGATCGTGCTTACAACTGTAGACTTGGACATCACATTGATTTGAAACTAATTCCGCTCCACCAGGTGAAAAGTGAGACCTCAGAAGATTTATTTAGTCTGTCTAAGCCTCGGTTTTCTCATTTGTGACACTATGATAAGAATACCTATTTCATGTTTCCCGGCAGGATTAAATGGGGCTACGTATGTAACAATGCACATACCACAAAGCTTGGCACTAGTAAGCCATGTGTGAATTCTGGCCGAATACTGTAGTCATTAACATAGCGGATGTTAGAATATAGTTGTCACAGTAAATCTGTGCCTTTATCGAATTTACTGAATCATAACCCAGAAGGCAAATTTCCCTAGGCTCTCAGTGACCTGATATCCTCTGTATTTGCCAAAAACATTTCTATGGATATACTATAAATCATTTAATTGACCAAGCTTCTGTCTTTGCTTTGACTGTGAAATGTTTTAGAAGCAAATTATCTTCCCACCTAACTACATACAGGACCTGTAGTACACATTGTCCTTATGTTTGCCTTGTGAGTTCACTTCACTCTCTTTTATCACAACCTCCTTAACCATTCACCTTACTGTTTGGTACATATTTCTATAAACAGGCTCAAATCTTTTGTGCGTTGTGATGGAGTGCTAGTAATTTTTGGAGGTTATAACAAGAGAGGGCTGAACGCGACAACCTAAAAGCCTTTGTTGACTGACTGACGTTTGAATGCCTGATCTGTCAAATCACAATAATGGAAAGAAAATAATGCCAATTCCTCAATAATGGATATGATAATTTGTACTATTTTATATGGATAAAATTCTTTGATTTATTGAAATAAGAAAAGCTGCTGAAAGGAGCTGAAGTATGTTTTATCTAAACATATAGAAAGACCCATAAGGAAACTTCATTTAAGGCCACGTACTTGTGTTCTCAAATCTTTAGGAATCATGAAATGAAACGTGGCTACCTTTCATGTGATCAGTTTCTGAACAAAAAGTTAAAAGAAAAAAAAGTATTGTAAATATTTTAAAAACTATCTGAAAACCCAGACCAATGGGTGAGCGACTAAGAATTACTTCAAATTACCATGTAAGTTAAATGTAGCCCGCGAGGTGCATTGCCAGGATTAGGCTTTAAAAAGCTCTTTCAATCTTCAAACTTCAATAAGGATCTTAAGGAAGCCCAGTTTTCTTGCTAATAGCGAGCCAACAAAAAATAGTCAGATGTTTGTTACTATCCTGTCGTTGGGATTTTCCTTTAAATCAACCACTCAGCAGTGCAGATCTCTGGGGAAACACTTTTTTTTTTTTTTTCATGATATTTATTTCTGAATTCAAGTGTGATACTGTCATAGAGTCTCACAGAATTTTGAAGTGACCCCACTTCCATGGAAAGAACTCCCAAAACTGGGCCTTGACTCTTAAAAAGAAGAAAAATATACAAGTGGGTGATATTAATCTCAGAAAACACTTTGTCTTTCCAGTGATTTAATTCCTCAAACCATGAGAAAGCTGTTGATTGCAATCAATTTACATAGAAATTTGTCAAACTATGCCAACATTATGACTGTAGCTTCAAAAAATATAGCTGCCTGGAGTAAACAGCCCCGAATCTCCTGCAAATGCAGAGGCAGGCCATCAATGCTAAGGAGTTCTTTTAACTTTAATGTTTTAATATACACATCCCTCATGCCAAATTCTTTCACTGTAATGACGTGATATCTTATAAAAAAGTAACAGGTTTGTGCATACAGGAGACATATTTCACCCTGTGTGTTTTAAAAGATGATTGTGACTTAAGGTTTGCAAAAGTGGAAATGGTTTTCTAGAGGGGAGACATCAGCCAGGTGGGTTGCCTTGACAACGTGGGTTAGCTGCATCAAGAAATCCATGGCAATACAGGACCTTCTTCTGTTATGTCAGGATTGCAAACAATCTACCACATTAGGTTAAAAGAAAAGGAATTCCACAGCAAGGCAGTATTATCTGACCTATGAAATATTAGTTCTCACTTTTTATCATGCACCTTGTTAGAAAAGATGAAAAAATCTAGGTGGGCAAGACAGTCAGGAGAGCAGGAGTAAAGTGGGTTTCACTCAAAAGTCTGCTCTCATCTCCTCTAAACCGCTTCAGCCCCAGAAGGATTCCAGGAGTTCTTGCATATTCTCCGAAAGTCGATCCGGCCAAGAAAAAATGTATCTTACATTTGTTGTGTAAGATACAATTCTTACACAATTGTTGATTTGTTGATTTCCCCAGCAGTCTCCACAAAGCTTCTCTCTGGGGATTATCACTTGGTCCTATTGCATATTCTTAAATAATGAGCATAAATAAGGATTGCCACAACAAAGCTAGTTAGTAGTTAAATAGAAAACAAAACCTGTTAACATATGAGCCCTGTAGTCCCATTATCCTGGCAGGGCTGAGGACAGATTTATCTATAAAGCATCAAGCCTCAAAGACAAAGCCTGTTATTGAAAACCTACATAATTAAACATGCTTGTTTCCCTCCTCCAGCAAGCACCCCTTTGTGGCACTGTTCAAAGTTCACAATTTTGATACTCTGCTTCTAAACATGACCATAAAGCAATTTTGAATGAGAGCTTAGATTTTTCTTTTATAAAGGATTCTTTTAAGGAAATCAGAGCAATGCTTTTCTTTGGCTTAAACTGCAGTATGAGTTTCATTTTCAACACTGTCGCATGCTGCGATCCATCAGATATTATCAGAGGTGGTCCCCAGTGCAGGAGACATACTGTGTGTCTGGGCTGCCCTTCGCTTTTGTCTTTCCTGGCTTGAAGATTGTGGAAGTGAATTGGGACTGGAGGGACACACATTAGGAGCAAAGGAACTGCCTCTGTAACAACCAAGTTGAGAAGCACCAGGGCAAAGTCCCATGAGTTCCGGTAGTATGAATCTGCACACGATGATGGCTCCAACCTGTGCAGGGCCAAGGTAACCTAACTGACTGTGGTGTTGACTATGAAAGCTAAAAACAAAGAGAGTCTTTGTTCTAACTGGCATTTATTTTCTTTCTCCTGGGTGACAGGATGCCTAATAGATGGACCCACCATCTACAATAAAGACCAGTGTTACTCATCAGATTTTATGTCTGGTGGAAGCACAAACCATCACTCTAAGCCTATGAATAGTTTAAAGGGTACCAGTGGATGAATGAAAGCCTTGTTTGCTAGGAGTATCTTTAGAAATGATGAGTGAACACACATAGCATCAACAATGGCTCACTGACTATATACCAGGCAGAAAAATAAGCTTATTTGGGAAATTTGCCAAAGAAATAATCATGGACAGCTTTTGGTTCAGTCCTAAATAATTAGAATTTCTCATTAAATCAATAAGAATGCAGAAAATCAACACAAGTATAAAGCCATAATTTGTGCTTTACTACATTCTTTTACCTTATAAGTTAATAGGTTCACAACACACCTTGCATGCAAACACTCTTAGGGACCACATGAACCAGGAATTTAATCTAAGAAAATAGAACCCATCTTGATGGGTGCAGCAAACCACCATGGCACATGTATATGCATGTAACAAATCTATATTTTCTGCACATGTATCTCAGAACTTAAAGTATAATAGTAAAAAATTCTAGCTACAGCATATTCAGTGAAGAATAAAATCTCTTCCACAAATAAATAATAGGGAAGTAAGAAATGAAGTGTGGCAGCATAATTCTATATAAAAACAAAGAACCATCTTTATGCCAATGACGTCTAGCATCTAACTGAGACTTTCTTCTTGATATTTTCAGAATGACTGAAAAATGTGTTATTAATCATTCTCTCCCTGAGTCAATGCTACAAAACACGGTCCTGTGCTGGCATCACTGGGAACATGGTAGAAATGCAGAATCTTGTGCCCCACCTTATGCATACTGAACCAAGATGATATGGTTTGCCTGTGTCCTCACCCAAATCTCATCTTGAATTGTAGCTCCCATAATTCCCGCATGTTTTGGGAAGGACCCAGTGGGAGGTAATTGAATCGTGGGGGTGGGTATTTCCTGTGCTATTCTCATGATAGTGAATAAGTCTCATGAGATCTAATGTTTTTATAAAGGGGAGTTTCCCTGCACAAGTTCTCTTGCCTGCCACCATGTGAGATGTGGCTTTCACCTTACACAATGTGAGCCTCAATGTGAGCCACATTGTGAGACCGTCCCAGTCGTGTAGAACTGTGAGTCCATTAAGCCTCTTTCTTTGGTAAATTGCTCAGTCTTTATTAGCAGCATGTAAACAGACTAATACACAAGACACACAAGACTTGATTCTTTTTTTATTTCTATTTTTTGAGATGTATGCCATGTACCTAGAGGAAAAGTATCATTTTAACAACCACATAGAATTTCACTGTATGACAATCTCTTGCTCTATCCCTCTGCATGCTTCTTTTCCATTATCTCAAGATAATCATTTTCAAATATGTTAAATAAAGCTCCTGATATTTACCTCCATCTTTTTATATAATGGTCTTCCATTGCTATTGACAGCTCATTAATATTACAGCTTTTCTCTTGATCTCATTACTGTTGATGACTTAATGCTTAGACATACCATTTCTCACTCCCATTTCCCATAACATCCCAATATAAGTGTATGGCTACACTGGTTATATCAATATAAGAAATTATAACTATATAAAATGGCATTCATTAAGTAAATTAACTGTTACTCTAGAGCAGTGCTTTTGAAAGTGTCATCTGGGGACCCTGAGACCCTTTCAAAGGATCTATGCAGTCAAAACTAATAATAATTCTTTGGTTTTTATTTTAACCAAATTTGGTTAAATTTGGTTGGAATGTTTCATTGAAATCAACTTAAGCTGGGGTCTTAGTTTCTACTACTTCTCCAAAGTTACCTGATAAGTGCCTGTGATTCAGAAATTTGGATGAGGAGACACTCTAGGGAAGACTGAAGATGTAAGCTATGTGGAAACCAGGAGATTATTTTTCTTACAGAAATAAATTCCTGAGCTTAGTCTTCTTCAAAAGACTTGAGCCTACCTATTAAAGGTTTCTGGAAATATCTTTATGACAATGAGTCTTTGAAGCACACACCTTTTTCGGGAGCTGAGTGGCCGAAGTCATACTGAAGATCGGGGCAGCCAGCCGTTTTAGGCCAGTATACCTTGGGAAAGGAATACTTATCTAGCTGCAGGGATTATCTTCCACATTTAAGGCGCACAGTTGCACAAATTGGTCTGTGGCTGTCACAGGGAGCTGTGGTCCAAGGAGGACCAGAGACTCGTAGACGTATCTGTTGGGTCTGAGGCTAAGAATCCCACAATGAACTCCAAACAGAAGCCGCAGTTGTTCAAGGTTGCTCAGTGCCAGAAAACTAAGGTGAATCAGGTGCATCAGGCATCTAAATTCCAGGACTGTCTAGCAGTTGGGGCCAAGTAGGTTTCTCCTCCTTCACTGAAATGGTATGCTTTGGTTGTCCTGGTGTCAGTCACTGCTGAGTTTTTCACTTCTGCTTCTTCTATTTTATGGTTCTTGAACCAAATAGTTATCACTGGATCATCAAGGTGGAGGGTTGATACTGCATAGCAATCTGTGTACACGGTCTTTTGGAACACACGTTTAAACACTCTAAGCTCTTCCAGGGTAAAAGCTGGATGACCTCAATGTGCACAGCTTGGTTTTCCTGCATGAGATTGTTTGGGAATGCTACAGTTCAATCAGCTGGGTCACGATAGCCACACTGTAGTGTCTCTGTCTACTCTGTGTCCTTTTAGTTTTTTATATATTTGAATTCTAAATAAGATTATATTTTGAAGTGGGAGGGGGGATTCTACTACCTTAAACAGCTTTGAAAACCACTTGTAATCTCAAAGACACTTTGAACAAAAATTCTAGAACTATCAAAAATGCTAAAAAGCTGAAATTACCTTATAGTTTAGACGTACTGATAGTTAATATTTATTCTCATCATGTTCCAGATATGATGATAAGTGCTTTGCATGCATTATCTTATTCAGCTCTCCTATGAACCATCTAAGGGGGTACATATTCTTATTATCCCCATTTACACATGAGGAAATAGAGGCATGGAGAAATTAAATAGCTTATCCAAGGTTATAAAGCTACAATGACTGCTTTTAAGAACCCAAACGCTAGCCGCTGACTCTAGAGCTCAAGATCTTAATCATTACACTGGTCATTCAGTAGACTAAAATTATCGGCTATTGGATTACTTAGTAAGAGAAGTCTTTAAGGTAAATATTTTAATGCATCTATACAATGGTTTATTAGTTTATCAGGTACAGTTATACAAATGACTGCCTAGAACAATTAGTACAACCCTTTAGAAAGTAAGCATAAGATAAATATTGTTCAAATATGTCAGACAAGGCTACTTGTCTTTATTAATTTTTAAAATGAACTCCTGAAGAGGTTTTGGTTTAACTATTTTTTCTGTCTTAATTGTGCTCACTTTATTAATTTGCTTAGCAAGTTCTTTATAGATAATCTAGATTGTAAACTTAAGCCAGCATAACCCTTATCTAGATGGCCATACATTCTGAATGACTGATTTGCAAATTAATCAATGCATTGAACGCCCACAATCATCTAGTGATTGAGAAATAGCTCTTTAAAAATGTGCATGCTACCCTCTTGTTGGCCTTAAAGTGGATTCAATGCTAAATACTGATTTAGTAAGAATAAAAGAATGAATCTGCTACAGTGTTGATGATGGAGAGATGGGAGAGACAATAATACCATTATTTTCTAGGACTCTACAAAGTACTTTTACTGACATCATTTTATTCGACAGAACCCCCAAAAGTTGAAAAACTAGGTATTATTGCCAACCCTCTACCTCCTTTCCCTGTCTTGAAATAAAACTGTCTTAAGTCACAGGACTCACCCAAAGCCAGCAAACAACTACATGGTGGGGAAGGTGAATCCAGTTCTTCCACACGCTAAATCTAGATTCTTTCCACTGTATTTTACTGTATCCCAATAGGAAAATATTTGCAGAATTATACGAACATTTCTACCTCACAGAGATTATACTTTCTTCGCCTGGGGACTGAATCTAGCCTTCAGACCTCTTTTGTTTTGCCTGAAGAGTTTTTGAATTGGAATTAGTTACTATTATTTTAAAAATGGTAAGAGATTAAATCTGGGATTTTCACTTCATTTGCAAAAGAGTTTTGGCAACAATAAACTAGAACTTAGTAGGGACATCCCCCGTGAGAGTAGGCACACCTATTTCAGAATGCTACAGACCTCACCACTCCTTACCGTATCCCTCAGTTCTGTTATCTGCTATTTTTCATCATAAAACCAGATCTCTTCATTCATTTTTATTACCTATCTGGTTCCTGATATAAAGTAAATTGTGGACTAAGCAGATCTCTACGGACACTGTTAGTAATTTTCCTCATCCAACTTGGACAGGGTAAACTTTATGCATCTTTCTAGCCCTGGTTCCCTATAGTCAACAACCTTTTTATCTTAATTTTCTTCATTAAATTGTTCCCCTTATGAAACAGAGAGGCAGCTTTGAAATTGAGATTTCTTCAGCTAAAAATTCCCACAAATTTCCCTTGTGTCATACTTTAATAGTTGGAATTAGCCCTGTCTGGAAATACTAAAATCATTCCCCATACCATTTTCAAGTCTGTTTCAAATTATTTTGACTAACTCATTTTCCAACTCCCTCCCTCCATCTCTGTCCTGCCAGAATGTAAATTATCTGAGGTCAGAAGATTCTTATCTTGCCCATCACTAAAATCTTAGGGCCAGGTACAATGACTGGCCACATGGCAGGTGCTCAGTAAATATTTGTTTACTGAATGAAGAAGGTAAAAATGATGAATCAATAAGTGGATGTTACTGGAGCCCTCTCAGTGTGGTCTTTCAGACCTAGTTGCCTGTTGTGTGTCTTCTGTATGAACAGAGTCCTCTCTGCTCAGCAATCTTTCAGGAAATAATTCATTTCCTAGATACAGAAAAGGATCTAGCTCCAAAATGTCTTAAGTTTTTTTATTGACAAAAATACTCCTTCAAAATACCAGTTTTTGTATTGAACTAACATTTACAGAAAACCTAGCCTTTAAGAAAACAGAGTTATCTTTCTTAGGTTAACTAAACTGATTTGCTTAGATTTTAAATCTATACTGGGTTTTGTCTGTTTGTTTTTTCACTGTGCCAAGTTGAAAATTGCTTTCAGCCCATCCAGCCTCTTTTCTTAGGGTCAAAAATCTTTCATGTATGTCTCAGGGCTGCAGAAGAGCTTTGCTGTCACTTGGTTTTACTTTATTGTAGCCTTTTCTCACTAGCCAACAACTTACAAGGAAAAAAGAAAGTGGAGCGAAGGTACTTACATCTGGCTTGCAGTCACTTTTCAGGATGCCTCCTAAATGCTAATGGCCTCAAACATTTTCCTTTTCTCTCTTCTTCCTTGTTTTAACTCGACTATTTGAATCCTACCTTTTAAATTTAAAAAAATATAGAGAGAGTCTTTCTTGCTTTTCTCAAAAAAGTTTTAAAGGGTAATGAGAGATTAAGACACAGGCTATTTCTTTATCACTCAGATCTTGGACTCCCCTCTTACTCAGCATCCTATTCTACACCACTTATGCTACTGCAGACATGAAGCATTTTCTCTATATCTTTTACAGATTCTTCTGAACATTTAAAATGCATTTGAATGTGAGGTCTCTTTCTTCCTGTTTTCTTTTTTTAAAATAAATTGATTCTTCACTTTGCTTTTCACAACATCACAGGATTTTAAGTTGGAAGAAACTTTAAAGATACCCTACCAGTCTCCTTGTTTTACAGATGAAGAAACTGAGACAAGACTCAAAGCAGTTAATGCAGAACCAGAATTAAAACCCAACCTTCCGACTGCTAGTCAGAAATACTCTTTCCTTTAGTGTTGAAATTATTTCTTCTTTTTATTAAGCTATGCTCCTTATATTTTAGTTAAAAGATGATTTAAAACTATCATTCCCTAAGTGTAGAGCTGTTTGTGCCATGGGAAGGGAGTACAAAGTCCTTGGGAGGAAATTCCTTATAGTAGAAGCACTGTTGTGTTCTAGGTAAACCTGTTTTTACTTTGTTTCATGTTTCCATGTGGAGGGATCTCTGTCAGAATAACAAAGTTAGCCCATCACTCACTTCTTCACCATCAAGAATGAGGAAAAAATACTGGGTATGCATTGCTCAGCATCTGTCTACCTCCTGCCCTGCTTTTCCCACATATTTTATAATCTCTCATGCTATATATTTCACAGTTCTCCTCTGTGGCTGTCTAGTTTGAAATAAATACTCATGTGAAAGATAACAACATTGGAATAATTAGGCTATGAGTGGTATGTTCATGTGGGAAACAACAGAAGTGAAGCCACTGATGGTGCCATTCAGAGAAAAATAGGGACCAGAAGGAGGCTTACTTGGGAGAGATTAATTCTCTTTTAGCATGAAATCTTTCAGCCATCTGCCTTATTTTAATGTTGATAATCTCACACTTGCAGGTTGATGCATGTACAAAGAAGCTAGGCACCATCAGTCCAGACAGATACTACCAAAATATTTCTTATTTCTCACATACTTATCAATCCAATAGGAATCTGGTTCAATCTAAAACATTATCTTCAGAAAAGCCATGTTGATTTCCACCATCTTACATTTCAAAAAATTAAACCAAGAAGTTAGAGAAAATGTCTTTTGATATTTGATGTTAAGACTTGAGAGATTTAAAATGTTACTTATTTTGGTACACTGATTTTGTATCCTGAAACTTCACTGAAGTTTTTTATCAGTTCCAGGAGGCCTTTTGAAAGTCATTAGAGTTTTCTAGGTGTAGAATCATTTTGTCAGCAAAGAGATATAGTTTGATTTCTTCCTTTCCTATTTGTATGCCTTTCCTATTTGGATGCCTTCTATCTTGCCTGATTGCTGTGGCTGGCACTTCCAGTACCATGTTGAATAGGAGTGGTGAGACTAAGCATCCTTTTCTTGTTCCAGTTCTCAAGCAGACTGCATCCAGCTTTTGTCCATTCAGTATGATGTTGGCTGTGCGTTTGTAGGGCCCTTTAGATGTAGACGGCTCTTATTATTTTGAGATATGTCCCTTGTAAGACTAGTTTGTTGAGGGTTTTTATCATGAAGGGATGTTGGACTTCACTGAAAGGTTTTTATGTATCTATTGAGATGATCACATGGTTTTGGTTTTTAACTTTGTCTATGTGGTGAATCAAATTTACTGATTTGCATATGTTGAACCAATCTTGTATCCCAGAAATGAAGTCTACTTGATCATAGTGAATTAAGTTTTTGATATGCTGTTGCATTTAGTTTGCTATTTTTTTTTGAGGATTTTTGCATCTATGTTCATCAAGGATGCTGGGCTATAGTTTTCTTTTTTGCTGTGTCTTAGCCAGGGTTTTTATCAGAGTGATGATGTTATCATAGAATGAGTTAGAGAGGAGTCCCTCCTCGATTTCTGGGAATATTTTCAGTTGAATTGGGATCAGCTCTTCTTTGTATAGCTGGTATTATTTGGCTGTAAATCCATCTGGTTTGGGGCTTTTTTATTTATTTTTATTTTTTTATTAATGATTCAATTTCATAACTTGATATTGATCTGTTCAGGGTTTCCATTTCTTTCTGATTCAATCTTTGGAGATTGCAGGTTTCCCGAAATGTATCTTTTACCTCTAGATTTTATAGTTTGTGTGCGTAGAGGTGTTCATAACAGTCTTTGAACATCTTTTATATTCTGTGGGATTGGTTGTAATGTCACCTTTGTTGTTTCTGATTGTGCTTATCTGGATCTCTGTTTTCCTCTGTTAATCTAGTTGGTGACCTGTTGATCTTGTTTATCTTTTCAAAGAACAAACTTTTGGTTGCACTGATTTTTTGTATGCTCTTTTGGTTCTTAATTTCATTTAGCTCTGCTCTGATTTTAGTTATTTTTTTTCTTCTTCTAGCTTTAAGGTTAGTTTGTTGTTGTTGTTCTAGTTTCTCTATGTGTGATATTAGATTGTTAATTTGAGATTTTCCTAATTTTTTGAAGTAGGTGTTTAGCACTATAAACTTCCCTTTTAACACTGCCTTTGCTGCAGCCCAGAGATTAAGATATGTTGTGTCTCTGTTTTCATTTATTTCAAAGAACTTTTGATTTCTGCCTTAATGTAATTGTTTACTCAAAAGTCATTTAGGATTAGGTTGTTTAATTTCCATGTAATTGTTTGGTTTTGAGAAATCTTCTTGATATAGATTTCTATTTTTATTTCACCATGGTTCAAGAGTATGCTTGGTATGATTTAGATTTTTTTTTAGTTTACTGAGACTTCTGCTTTATGGGTTAGCATGTAGTTGATCTTGGAGTACGTTCTGTGTGTACCTGAGAAGAAGTGTGTATTCTGTGGTTGATGGACAGAGTGCTCTGTAGATGTCTATTTGGTCTAATTGGTCAAGTGTCAAATGTAAGTCCAGAATTTGTTAATCTTCTGCCTCAATTAACTGTCAGTGGGGTGTTGAAGTCCCCTACTATTATTGTGTGACTAAGTTTTTTTCTTGGATCTATAAGTACTTGTCTTACAAATCTGGGTACTTCAATGTTGGGAGCGTATATATTTAGGATAGTTAAATCTTGTTGTTGAATTGAACACTTTATTATTATGTAGCATCCGTGTCTATTTGTACTGTTTTTTAAAAACTATTGGTTTAAAATCTGCTTTATCTGATATAAAAATAGTGACCCATAATCTTTTCTGTTTTCCATTTTCATGGTAGATAATTTTCCAGCCATTTATTTTGAGCCTATGTGTGTCGTTATATGTGAGATGGGTCTGTTGAAGAAAGCAGACAAATGAGTGTGTTTTCTTTTTTCTCTTTTTAAATACAACTTGCCTTTTACATAGGGCATTTAGACCATTTACATTCAGGGTTAATGTTGATTTGTGAGGTTTTGATCCTATCATGAGATGGTTAGCTGGTTGCTTTGTAGTTTCTATTGTGTGGTTGCTTGATAGGGTCTGTTTTACAGGGCAGCTTTGTAGGGCTATGGACTTAGGTGTGGCTTTGTGGTATCAGGTATTGTTCTTTAGTTTCCATGTTTAAAAGAAACTACCATCAGAGTGAACAGGCAACCTACAGAATGGGAGAAAATTTTTGCAATCTACTCATCTGACAAAGGGCTAATATCCAGAACCTACAAAGAACTCAAACAAATTTACAAGAAAAAAACAAACAACCCCATCAAAAAGTGGGCAAAGGATATGAACAGACATTTCTCAAAAGAAGACATGCATGCAGCCAATAGACACATGAAAAAATGCTCATCATCACTGGCCATCAGAGAAATGCAAATCAAAACCACAATGAGATACCATCTCACACCAGTTAGAATGGCAATCATTAAAAAGTCAGGAAACAACAGGTGCTGGAGAGGATGTGGAGAAATAGAAACACTTTTACACTGTTGGTGGGACTGTAAACTAGTTCAACCATTGTGGAAAACAGTATGGCGATTCCTCAAGGACCTAGAGCTGGAAATACCATATGACCCAGTCATCCCATTAGTGGGTATACACCCAAAGGATTATAGATCATGCTGCTATAAAGACACATGGACACATATGTTTATTGCGGCAAAATTCACAATAGCAAAGACTTGGAATCTACCCAAATGTCCATCAGTTACAGACTGGATTAAGAAAATGTGTCATATATACACCATGGAATACTATGCAGCCATAAAAAGGGATGTGTTTGTGTCCTTTGTAGGGACATGGATGCAGCTGGAAACCATCATTCTCAGCAAACTATCACAAGAACAGAAACCAAACACCGCATGTTCTCACTCATAGGTGGGAATTGAACAATGAGAACACTTGGACTTGGGAAAGGGAACATCACACACTGGGGCCTGTTATGGGTGGGGGGAGCAGGAGGGATGGCATTGGGAGTTATACCTGATGTAAATGATGAGTTGATGGGTACTGACGAGTTGATGGGTGCAGCACACCAACATGGCCCAAGTATATATATGTAACAAACCTGCACGTTGTGTGTTTAAATAAATAAATAAAAAAGTAGAACTCTCCTAAGGATCACTTATAAGACTGGTCTAGTGGTAACAAATTCTCTTAGTGTTTGCTTGTTTGGAAAATATTTTATTTGTCCTTTGCTTGTGAAGTTTAGTATGGTGGGATATAAACTTCTTGACTGAAATTTCTTTTCTTTAAGAAAATTGCTTCAAAGAGAATAAAATACCTAGGAATCCAACTTACAAGGGATGTAAAGGACCTCTTCAAGGAGAACTACAAACCACTGCTCAGTGAAATCAAAGAGGACACTAACGAATGGAAGAACGTACCATGCTCATGGATAGGAAGAATCAATATCGTGAAAATGGCCATACTGCCCAACGTTATTTATAGATTCAATGCCATCCCCATCAAGCTACCAATGAGTTTCTTCACAGAATTGGAAAAAACGGCTGTAAAGTTCATATGGAACCAAAAAAGAGCCCGCATTGCCAAGACAATCCTAAGTCATAAGAACAAAGCTGGAGGCATCATGCTACCTGACTTCAAACTATACTACAAGGCTACAGTAATCAAAACAGCATGGTACTGGTACCAAATCAGAGATATAGACCAATGGAACAGAACAGAGTCCTTAGAAATAATACCGCACATCTACAGCCATCTCATCTTTGACAAACCTGAGAGAAACAAGAAATGGGGAAATGATTCCCTATTTAATAAATGGTGCTGGGAAAATTGGCTAGCCATAAGTAGAAAGCTGAAACTGGATCCTTTCCTTACTCCTTATACGAAAATTAATTCAATATGGATTAGAGACTTAAATGTTAGACCTAATACCATAAAAACCCTAGAAGAAAACCTAGGTAGTACCATTCAGGACATAGGCATGGGCAAGGCCTTCATGTCTAAAACACCCAAAGCAACGGCAGCAAAAGCCAAATTTGACAAATGGGATCTAATTAAACTAAAGAGCTTCTGCACAGCAAAAGAAACTACCATCAGAGTGAACAGGCAACCTACAGAATGGGAGAAAATTTTTGCAATCTACTCATCTGACAAAGGGAATCTACATCCAGAATCTACAAAGAACTCAAACAAATTTACAAGAAAAAAACAAACAATCCCATCAAAAAGTGGGCAAAGGATATGAACAGACATTTCTCAAAAGAAGACATTCATACAGCCAACAGACACATGAAAAAATGCTCGTCATCACTCGCCATCAGAGAAATGCAAATCAAAACCACAATGAGATACCATCTCACACCAGTTAGAATGGCAATCATTAAAAAGTCAGGAAACAACAGGTGCTGGAGAGGATGTGGAGAAATTGGAACACTTTTACACTGTTGGTGGGATTGTAAACTAGTTCAACCATTATGGAAAACAGTATGGCAATTCCTCAAGGATCTAGAACTGGAAATACCATATGACCCAGCCATCCCACTACTGGGTATATACCCAAAGGATTATAAATCATGGTGCTATAAAGACACATGCACAGCACTATTCACAATAGCAAAGACTTGGAAGCAACCCAAATGTCCATCAGTGACAGACTGGATTAAGAAAATGTGGCACATATATACCATGGAATATTATGCAGCCATAAAAAAGGACGAGTTTGCGTCCTTTGTAGGGACATGGATGCAGCTGGAAACCATCATTCTTAGCAAACTATCACAAGAAGAGAAAACCAAACACCGCATGTTCTCACTCATAGGTGGGAACTGAACAATGAGTTCACTTGGACTCGGGAAGGGGAACATCACACACTGGGGCCTATCATGGGGAGGGGGGAGGGGGGAGGGATTGCATTGGGGAGTTATACCTGATATAAATGATGAATTGATGGGTGCTGACGAGTTGATGGGTGCAGCACACCAACATGGCACATGTATACATATGTAACCTGCACGTTATGCACATGTACCCTAGAACTTAAAGTATAATAAAAAAAATAAATAAATAAATAAAAAAGACCCTTAAAAAGCTGGGAAAAAAAAAAGAATGCTGAAAATGGGCCTCTGATACGCCCTTGCTTGTAGAATTCCTTCTGAGAAGTCCATTGTTAGCCTAATGGAGTTATCTTTTGTATGTAATATGACCTTTTTCTCTGTCTGCCTTTAAGATTTTAAATTTCATGTTGATTTTGGACAGTCTGGTGACTACATGCCTTGGTGATATTCATTTTATATAGTATCTTGCAGATGTTCTCTGGATTTCTTGTATCTGGATGTCTACCCCTCTAGCAAGATTAGGGGAATTTTCTTGAATTATTTCCTAAATTATGTTGTCTAGGTTGTTTACGTCCCTCCTTCTCTCTCAGGAATGCCACTAATTTGTAGGTTTGGTTGCTTTATATAATTTTATATTTCATGAACACTTTGTTCATTTTTACAATTTTTTTCTCTATTTTCATCTAACTGGTTGAGTTCAAAAGACCAGTATTCAAGCTCTGAAATTCTTTCTTCTGCTTGATTATTAATATAGCTTTCAATTGCATTTTGAACTTCCTCAAATTAAGAAAAACATCTCCACAGCTGAGAGAGAAATATATTTAACTTAATAAAAATTTAAATGTAAAATTAATTTAAAACTCAATCATAAGATGATGCTTTGGGGAAATCTTTAGTTGTAATTGTGTGTGTGTGTGTCTATGTGCGTATGCTTCTGACTTCTGCACACTCTAACTTGATGTTTTTTGTGCTTTCCATATAGATCATTGGAATATTGACTTCATCATTTTAAACATAGTTTATGCTTCAAAAAACAGAATAAAAGAAGCTCCATTTTGTGTATTGTTAGTTCTTGTGTATTCTTAGTTCTTGTTAAAATAAAAAACAGATTTTTCTCAGAAGTGGATCTGTATCCTTTTACAGTTAAATATTTACTTTCATATCTGTAATAGTAACACAGAGTGACATTCTTACTAAGCAAGTGAGGTTGTGTTTTCGCAGCAAGTTTTCAAAGAAAGAAACAATTAACAGAATTAAAGTAGTGTATCAATCTACTAATAAGGAAGTACTAAAAAAAGTTCCATTTAATCTATCCAGTCAACAATTATTATTCAGCAGTTGTTTATTTAAGGCTACTTTGTGACAGCCTGTATTAAATCCTGCTCTGTATTCCCAATTCTCTCTCCAGTAGTGTCCTGGATATTTAACTGCTAAATAACACTTTTTGATTAGTCTTGGTTTTGTGAAGCACAGAGAACAAAAGAGAGAGATATTAATTTTTCTATGTGTTTATAACGTTTTTGGTTTTATTTTTGCTTTGCATAGCTTTAGATATGAATTGTCTTACAAAGACCAAGCACATGATGGTGTACAGCTCTCTCTTTGAATTGCCTGTACCATTTCCTCCGCAGTTACAGAAAATTCTTTCATCTTGTTCCATCCTTCTGCAGTAGACTATATGCTCCCTGAGGGTAGGGTTTTATTCTATCTTGTTCACTACTAAACATGACAGGCATATGTTAGATAATACAGTAAGTTGAGAGAATTAATAAACTGGGCATGATTGGAGGTCTCTCAGAACAATCATTCAGAACATAGTTTGCTGGTGATGTGAACTGAACTCTGACTAGAGGGAGAACTATGTTTATGGGTGGATGGTTCCCAAAAGAATAAGCTCTTTTGCAGCCCAGAGAAGAATATTTCTATCTGAACAAGCTACTCTATAATACCAATCTCAGGTGAATTTCTTTGAAATTTCAAAAGACGAATTGACCTACTAGTATTTTATTTAAAGGCAAATGATACAATCCATGTGATAAATCCCAAGTTCTATTAGAGTAAATCATGAGACACCTGTATTTTTCATCTCCTAATTATTTGATACATGTTGGCATTGTAATCTATTCACACTGGAATATTATTTTAGTTGAAATATCAATTGTACTTCTAAGAGCAAGAATTGTACCTCTAAGAGTTAAGGAAATAAAACAAATAAAAACAACAAAACAAAGACAAAAAATTAGTAAAATGATTAATGCTCCAATCAAGTTGAAATACTTTTCTTTTAATAATTTTTTGTAATTTTGTAGTCTACTTATTTTGTCTTTTTCATAGCAAACAGCTAAGTAGCCTCCTGGACTCTTCCTTCTTAATGAATGAAGCAGTGAGAAAGTAAAGGGAAGGGCATTTGACTGTAGACTATACCACCATTGGACAGTGAGAAATTTGTTGTGGAAAACTTATCTGGCTGATTTGAAGAATATAGGTTTGAAAACAAAATCATTTCCCTAGAAATGTTCCCTAGAGAGTTCTCAGTCATTTAGACTTCCCTTAGGCATCATATAATAATAGAATGGAAATGAGTATGCATTGTGAATTGTATGAATTTTTTTTTGCAAGCATTATAGGAAAGCTTTGAGCTATACTATGGCAGAAATTTTCATGGCTTTCAGGCTTATATATTTGTGAATAAATGGAATAGCAAATCTGCTCCACAGAATTGGGTTCCTATGATAGGGAAATAGCCTGAAGACATCAAAACTTCATTGCTCAGGGCTTTCTTATCATGTAATCCCAAGTACTTTAAGTAAAATTGAGAATTAATGAAAAAGAATGCCAAATATAACTCAAAGAACCATAGAATGATTTCAGAATGTCCATGCACACTAAAACTCTTGCCACTGCTCAAAAGAACAGAAGTTCATCGTGAATTGTCTTTTGTAGACCCTTATTTATTTATTTATTTATTTATTTATTTATTTATTTATTTATTTAAGACTTAGTCTTGCTTTGTCGCCCAGGCTGGAGTGCAATGGCATGATCTTGGCTCACTGCAACCTCCGCTTCCCGGGTTCAACCGATTCTCATGCCTCAGCCTTCCGAGTAGCTGGGATTACAGGCACTCACCACCACACCCGGGTAATTTTTTGTATTTTTAGTAGAGATGGGGTTTCACCATGTTGGCCAGGCTGGTCTCGAACTCCTGACCTCGTGATCCATCTGCCTCAGCCTCCCAAAGTGCTGGGATTACAGGTGTGAGCCACCGCACCTGGCCCTGTAGACCCATTTTTGTAAGCCCTAACTCTTGTTGTTGATGTTATTTAAAGCAGAAAAGGAGTAGCTACATTAAATGTTGAATAAGGACTATTGGAGAAACAGAAATGACAGCTGATGCTCTGAGAACAGAGAAGAAAGAGAAACAACAAACCCAGATGGAAAGGCTTTTAAAACATAGCAGGATGTAGAAAGCAGAATGAAGTTAAACAGCCTTATATGTATTTCAAGATATAGAAGTCATTAATGTTTACAACCTGAAAAATAATTGGTGTGAATACAATGATATACTTGAGATATGAGGAAAATACATTGGGTAAAATATTATTGTTTAAGAAAGATGACTTCAGAAAAAAAATTTTTAGAATGATTTGTTTTAAAAGACTTCTATCAGGAATTATTTAAGTAAGAATTAAAGTTTTGATGTTTAAAGAGAGAATGCCTCAGCTATTTGGCGGTAGAGTAGCACAGTGCAATGAGAACATGCTTTAGAATCAGGGAGCTTTGAGTTGTGTGATATTGAGCGAGTTTGATATGATATTTTATTTTTCTCCTCTGCAAAAGGGTCTTGATGTGCCTACATAAAATAGGATTGTAATGAAAACTGAATTAGTTAAATGATATATGCTAAATATTTGGCCCATAGAAGGAATTCAGTATGTGGCGGTCATGTCAGTGAAATAGCAAATTCCCCTTAGCGGTAAGAAAATTATGCATTTTGAATTTATTTTTGTCATTAGGCAACATCATTCAAAGGGTGCAGGAAGATTCTAGCTAGGAATTTGGTCTTATCCCTTTTCCTGTTCAATTTTAAGGTTATTAATGATAAGACATCATTAATAATCAATAATCATCAAATAATCAATAACAAATTTGGGGCAGTTAACCTGCTATGGTAACTTGCACCAGCGCTTGGCTCTTTTGAAAGACGAATGCTACATCAAATTAAGGTAAGGAAGGAATTAACTGTGTTTGTTAAAGATAGTTCTTCATTTTTAAAAATAGGCATGTCAACTACAGCACTGTAAATAATTATAGTGGAAAAGTAGAAATACCAAGATGACTACTTTTTTTATTTGACATAGTTAATTCACACAGAACTTATATTTTATGAACTTTCCAATTTTCAACTATTTTTGATCTACAAAAATGGTTAGTGCATATGGCTCAACATAAGCAGTACTAAAGCAAAGATAATTTATTCATTATCTTGTTTTATTTGTACAAATGAGACAAGAGATAAAAAGATGCATGGAGTTACATATCCTGTATTGTACATTTGCCAAATAGTTTCTATATAGAAAACAGAAAACATATATTTGGGGAGATAGAAAGCTGTCAGTAGTATTTGCTATCCTCATAAATTTGGTTTCATATTTAACATTTGGTTTCGCCCAGTCAGGAGTAACTCAAATATGAACTCCATGCAATTCTTCAGCTTCAGAATAGGAAATTAGTTTATGCTTCCTAGTTGATCTTGAGTGCATTTTCCAATTGCACTGAGTAGTCACTATGCTTTCTTTATGAGTGACATTTTGACTTTTCTGAGCCCTCAGAATTATTTCTGACCCTGGATAACTTAGTAGATTAATGAGACTTTTATTGAGTGTTACAAAAGTAGCTGGGCTACTGACTTAAAGATGATGAAGATTGCTTTTCCTTGAATAAGCACTTGATTTTATTTTCACTTTAAAGATTGTCTTCTGGAAACATTAAGATACCTTGAATGTACTAACTAGATTTTGGTGGAGTAAGAGTTGCAATTGATGAGTTAACATTTTGATGATATCTTTAGAAACTAACCATTAAGTTCCAAGGTTTGCCTATGAAGATTTGCACCTTTCTATGCAGAATTGTACCTTTCTACTTTAAGAAGTCATTTCATCTAAACAGAATCTCCTGCCTGCATTGGCTAATGGCAGAAATTCAACATCATTAGCTAAATTAATTGTTTCATGTGGGTTGTTCTTTAGAATGTTATAAACTGTAATAGAATTACCAAGTTGAAGGTAATTAATTGGATGTACTTCAAATGTATTCTAACCAAATGCTATACCTAGCATTCTCTGTAACTGTTTAGAAACTACCAAAAGAAAACTGTTGATGAATCTTAGTGCCATCAAAATAGCCCAACTAGAACAGTTTTAAAACGCCTCATATCTGTATGGTTTGTATCACCTCAGAATATGATGACTCAGGTTGATGACTGAGAAGGTCATCATTATGATTACTGCCTCTTAAGTATTATTCAAGTGCCTCATATTTTTAAAGGAGAAAGTGAGATGTTGGAATACTTTCTCTAGGTTTTTAAAGCCTATGCATCATGGAGGGAGGAATAGAAGGCATGCTCCTCATGTCTAGGACTCATGTGTTAGAAAAGACGTTGAAGATTCAGATCCATACACAAGTGCCACAGAGGTACACAGATGAGTGGAGATGGCACAAGGTCTCAGGATCAGAAAGAGCGGGAAGGCTGAGAACTGTGAAGAATTTGAAAGCAAGTCCCTTTTTAAAGGGGCTAGACACCTCTTGGCTCCACTGGTTGTCATATGGGAATGTGGTTCCAGTAAAGCCAGATACTGTGATTTTTCAAATAAATTCACATGTATGGACTTGCACATGAAATAATTACATGCTTAAATGTTGGTAACTAACCCATGGCTCAAATGAAACACATCTGTGGGTGCTGGGGAAGCAACCTCTGGATCAGATTCTAACACCCCTATACATATATAAGTGCTATTAAAAATAAAAAATGTTGAAATGCTGTCCTTCATCAATGCTTAATATATTGATATATCAATAATCAATAAAAGAAAATTATTCAATTTAACTATTCAAATTAATCGAAGAAGTTTTTTTTAGAAGAAACTAAGATATTAATCAACAGATAGTAGGTACATAGGTGCCCACTAGGTTGCTGTGACACATTCATTATCATGAATGTTTTTTTTTTTTTTTTTTGAGACAAGGTGTGGCTCCATTACCCAGGCTTGAGTGCAAGTGCTGCAATCATAGATCACCACAACCTTGAAACCCTAGGCTCAAGGGATCCTCCTTCCTCAGCCTCCTGAGTAGCTGGAACTACAGATGTGTGCTACCATGCCAGGTTAATTTTTTTATTTTATTTTATTTTTTTTTGTAGAGACAGGATTTCACTTTTTTTTGCCCAGGTTGGTCTCAAACTCCTGGGCTCAAGGGATACTCCTGCCTCAGCCTCCCACAGTGCTGAGATTCCAGGTGTGAGCCACTGTGCCTGGTCCATTATCATGAATATTTAAAAAGATAGACATATTTGCTGCCTTTCTCTGGTTTATTAGTGTGTTTGTTGAGGGACAAAAATAAGATTTCCTGAGAGAGTTGTAAATTATTAGGAATGGAATATTAACAAAGGATGAAAGTTATATTGAAAGGGTATACTAGATACTACAAAAGCTGGCAGTGGAATAAAAAGACTTTTCAAGTTTCTTCTCAGCATCATGTTTTTTAATTAAACAAAAAATGAGTAGTGGTGATAGATACGGTAAAGAAGAGAAATTAGAATATGTTATTATCCTAGATTGTGGCCCTCAAATTAAAATAGTGTATTTGACAACGTTGAAATGAAAATTTCATGTAAATTTAGGATGAGAAAAAAATGAAGAAATATATAGATTCTATGAAATAATTTGTAGTTCCCTGAGGACTAAGAAAAGACATTTAGAAAATCATGGAGTACAATGTGTCATTTAACTACTGCAGACAGTGCTCAGCATCCGTCCAGCGGATGAAGCAAAGGGCAAGGAATCAAGGTCCATTTCTATTTCTGGCATTGATACCTCTGGGCCCTAGAAAAACAGTGTTACCCTGCAGCACTCAGGTCACTCCATTGTTAAGAAAAGACCATGCATATCCTAAATGAATTCTATGCATTATTGTTGATGGCTATAAACCATTTGTAGATTTTAAAAATTGAGGCTACCACAAAAGCAAGGAATGTGATTCTCTCTACATACGATTTACAGAATTAATGAAGAATCGCAATGATTAGCCAGCAATCAGATATGTACTAGAATATTCTTGTTTGCATTTCAACTCTGCTCATTCTGGAACCCATTGTGTTTCTTTCCAGGCAATGTCCTATAACTTTTGCTTTGCATTCAATTTAAATAAAAAAAGTAGCTCTAGGATGATTCATTATTTAAACTGTTTTTTTTTTTTTTTTTTTTTTTTTTTTTTTTTTTTTTTTTTT
>NC_045436.1:25977544-26011056 GCF_002776525.5 Piliocolobus tephrosceles | reverse complement strand
TTTTTTTTTTTTTTTTTTTTTTTTTTTTTTTTTTTTTTTTTGAGACGCAGTCTCGCTCTGTCGCCCAGGCTGGAGTGCAGTGGCCGGATCTCAGCTCACTGCAAGCTCCGTCTCCCGGGTTCACGCCATTCTCCTGCCTCAGCCTCCCCAGTAGCTGGGACTACAGGCGCCCGCCATCTCGCCCGGCTAGTTTTTTTTGTATTTTAGTAGAGACGGGGTTTCACCGTGTTAGCCAGGATGGTCTCGATCTCCTGACCTTGTGATCCGCCCGCCTCGGCCTCCCAAAGTGCTGGGATTACAGGCTTGAGCCACCGCGCCCAGCCATAAACTGTGGTCTTAATACTCTCCCTTGGAAACTGAGGCAGCCATATATGTAAGGCTACAGTTAGGCAAAAAGTTAAATAAGTTACATGCTAAAATCCAGAAGTGCAGCTATCAAACATGAATTATATAAAGTTCATCGTCCTTTTTTGTATTGTTTACAAGTTGTTCTTCGGTGGCTTTGAGTGAGACACTAACTTTGTATCTGACTTACAGTCTTACCTTTCTTCTTTAGAAAAATATAACATAAATGAGGAATTTGAAGACAAACATTATAGATACAAAATATACTTACCTCTCTCTTAGAGCGTGATGCACAATATGGAAAATAGTACCTTTTATTTCTACCTACTCTAATTACACATGAGGCATTAAACCAATTCCCAAATAAAAGCAAACATAAATAGTACACACTTTATAGAAGAAATCATTCTCTTCTATTACCTAATAAATAACTTGTAAGAAATTTGATGAGTTGATGCTGCTTAAGGCAATGTATCATGTAACCTTCTTGGGAATTGGCTTCCCTAAGCACAATACTATCATGTGTTCTCATCAATTCAATTACATCGAATTACAAGTACATGTTGCATGCATATACATATATACATCTATTATGTACACACACTTTTAAAAAAGCATTGAAGGTAATATATCAATCAGAAGCTCTAGAATATAAAACCTAGAAGAAAGGAAGGATTATCTGCAAACACTTGGATGAATTTTGTGCAATGAGCTCAACACAAGACACGTACCCTTAATGGATATTAGCATATTAGAAGAATCTTACTAGCAAAGGGAATAGATTTCTAAAACAAGTCTGCTTTGCAAATGGTCCCTCCCAAACCAATTCCTATAGACACTGTACCTTCCGCAGGGGTTTGAGCTTGGTCTCCATTATGAAGTCATACTTGCAGAGCTCACAGCAGCGTGTATCTGAGCTCTTTATCCACTGGTGGAGGCAGGACTGGTGGACAAAGCGCAGTGTCCCAGTGCAGCGACAGGGTGTGATGAGGGGGCTTTCTTCATCCCCTTCGCAGTGACAGATTCTGTGGAAAGACACAGCAGCCAGCATGAGATTTCCCAGAGAACATTTCTCCCCTGTGTTGTTTCTGCCCTTGCTTATACCAGGGCTGTTAGAAACAGCAACCTAAGATTCAGAACACTTGGACATTTCACTCCAACTTTAATGCTGGAACCAAATCTATGACCAATACAGATTAAGCATTCCTAACCTGAAAATCCTTAATCTGAAATGTTCCCAAATCCAAAACTTTTTGAGCACCAACACAATGCCGTAAGTAGAAAATTCCATTTAGTCAAAACATAGGTGCACAACCCAAAGTTTATTCACTACCCCGAAGGGAAAAGTAAAATTACCTTCAGGCTATGTGTACAAGGTATATATGAAACATAAATGAATTCTGTGTTTAGACTTGGGTTGCATCCCCAGGATATCTCATTATGTATGTGCAAATATTGCCAAATAAAAAAAAAAAAAATCCCCAATCCAACACACTTCTAGTCCTACCCAAAATATCTCATTACATATATGCAAATATTCCAAAATCCCCCCAAAACTGAAATTGGAAACACTTCTAACTCCAACCGTTTTGGAAAAAGAATACTCAACCTGTATTAATTGACTTTTACTTTTATGGTCATTGCTGGACTCAAATCATGTAATAAGTTGTGCATTACACACCAGCACATCAATAATGCACTGTCATTTCATTCACACATGGAAGTCAATTTTAATAGCACCACTATCGTGCTGTCCCCAATTTAATCTATTTAATAGGATACTATCTATGGGCTTTCATATATAAAAGTTACGAGTTTTAAGTATTCTAAGGAATATTATAGTTTGGTAAACTTTATTGTGTTACTTCAATAATATCAGACCATGGCATAAAATTTATTAAATATGGTATCTTACCAATGTGGAAAAGTTCTCAAAAAATTTTAAGGTATAATGATGGAATGAAGTTAATACAAGAAGTCTTAGCTTGAAAATATTCAGATATGTTCTTACGAAGATGCACACCTATTTGGTCACAACAAATGGTCTAAACTGTCAATAATCATCATTGTCTAAAAAATCACAAAAATCACTGATCACATAAAATTTGAGTACAGCAAATCTTATTGTTTAAAAATGCTAATAAATACATCTACCAATGAATTGAGTTGAATCAGTTTCTGAACTACTATGAATTCTAGTTTCACAGATTTGCAGTCTAAAATCATTTTATCTCATATTCAGATTTTAAAAAGTAATTTATTTTTCTCTTTGGATAAGATAAGTCTCCCATAACTTTAGCTGGTGAATTCAAATCTCAACCCTTTAATAATCTGAATGATGTAACCAGCAGTTAGACATTGTTAATAAATTTCATTAGAAATGTTGCTTTGAATTTGTTAGACATACACACTCATATGTTTACTGTAGCACTATTCACCATAGCAAAGACATAGAATCAATCCAGATGCCCATCAGTGGTGGATTGCATAAAGAAAATGTGGCATATTTACATCATGGAATACTATGCAGCCATAAAAAGAATGAAATCATGTCTCTTGCAGAAACATGGATACAGCTGGAGGCCCTTATCCTAAGTGAATTAACACAGAAGCCAGAAAAACAAATACTGCATATGCTCACTTATAAGTAGGAGCCAAATATTGCATACGCAGGGACACAAAGATGGAAACAATAAACACTGGAGATTGTTAAAGTAGGGGAGGGTGGTGGTAAGTAAAGTTTGAAAAACTACCTATGATGTACTATGTTCACTACTTAGGTGAAGGAAACATTAGAAAGCCAAACTTCAGCAGCATGCAATACACCCATGTAACAAACCTGCACAGGTAGCCCCTAAATCTAAAACAAAATTTTACAAAATGCAACATGAATGTTCAATGTAACATTTAAACTTAAAAAAAAAAAAAATCTACATAATTACTTTTTTGACCTGAGTCACAATGGCAGGCTGGAAGAATGTATGAATCATTGCTACTGTTCTTTCCTTTACAGTGTATAAAGTGTGTACAGATATAGATATATCAGCTCTCTCCCCAGGGGAAGTGAAATGGCTGCTCCCTCAGATAGTGCAGAAAGATACAGGAACTGAAACCCAACACTCCCCGAGACCTCAAAGTAAAACAGTACGACAGAGTACACCAGGATTTTGAATGAATTTCTTAAGTAAAAATAAAGTGAGCAAAAAGGAACACTGCCATCTAAAGTTCCGGGGTGGAAGTGCTGGGATAAGAACACAGGGAAAGTCCATATTAATGTCCCCTTCCCCCGAACTAACTTAGGAAGCAGCCGCGTTGGGTGTAGCACCACATATGAAAGGCCAACGTGTTAAGGGAAAATTAAAAATTATCGGAGTGCCTATTTTTTATATAAAAACCTGAAATAGCTTCTCTCCAAACCTAGGCCTCAGAAACTGGACTTGTTACACTTTGTATCATGCTCGTTGCCAGTTTAGTGTCATAGCATAGATGTTCAGTGGATGTAAATTGAATAGAATTGAATTCAGTCAACAAAATATGACTTATTACAAAAGCAGTCAGTAAAAGTAAATAGAGGCTTCTCTAACACTTAAGTTGTAATATTTATTTTTGGAGCCACTAAAATCTAATGAATTATAGACAATAAGAGTTTGATATTTCTTAACTCCTTGGACATCCATCTCCTGCCTCCACAAAAAGAAAATCTCTTCAACCGGGGGTCAGTAAACTATGACCCAATTCTGTCCACTGCATATTTTTAATCAATAAAGTCTTATGGGAACACAGTCTTACCCACTGGTTTATGTATTGTTTAGAGCTGTGTTTGCAGAGTAACAGCAGAGTTGAGTAGTTGCTGCAGAGACCATCTGGCTGTAGAAACTAAAACATTTACTATCTGGCAAATGATTCAATTCAATATTTACAATCTGACCCTTTCAGAAAGTGTTCACAGATCTCTGCTTTAAAGTACACATGTGATTCTGAGTTAAAGACAATGTATTAATATTATTGACAATAATAACAACAAATTTTACAAAATAAATCACTCTAACCTCTGCAATTAACAATAAAACTCAAGTAAAGGTACATAGAGAAACACACAATAAAAATAAAAACCCTTCTTGGCCTGGCATTAATTCCTGTTACTTCCATGAACAAAATTTCTTATTTGAAAAAAAAAAAAAAAAAAAAAAAACTGCAGTTAATGCTATCAGATAAATTCATCACTAAAAAAAGATTGTGTCAAATGCTCTATAGGTATGAAAAAGATTTTGCAGCTCTGATTTTTTCATTGACGTTGAAAAAGTAATTTATTCATAAACTGCTTTAAACAAAGACCTCGCTGATTACTGAGTTCAAACTGACCTGACCAGTTTACTATCAGCCAGCTTCTTATGTCTCATAAAGTCATTTTTAAAAATTTCTGCTAAAACTACTACCTAAAGCACCACTAACAATATCATTTTCTCATAAAATTAAGGTTATTTCCCATAGGGAAAATCAAAAGCTTGGTTCACTTTTCATTCCCATTTCACATGATTTATTTTTACATATTTTTAGCATTTTGAAATTTTTCCAAATTATCTGGCTCAAGCTGAACCCCAGGAGTCTTTTTAAACCATGTTGAGATTGTTCTAAATGAATTTAAAAGCTAAATATCAACTTCAAATATCTATTAGAAATAAAAATAATGTGATAGTGCCATTAAAGAGAGAATTAAATAATTCCTAAATTGATATACTTCACACAAATCATAATCGCTGAATTATAAATGGAAATACAGTAATGAAAACATAAACACGCTTTTCCAAAAGAATAATTGTGTAGAAAAGCTGATTTCAATAATGTAATAAAATTGCATTATGAAATATTCATAATTTGGGTACATTTTTACCTGATGGGAAGTTGGGGCTTGGGAATTGAATGATTCTATAAAATTATTGGTGATCCACATTGGTATCTGTCACCTAGTGACAGTTACAAGCTGAATTCACAGATTTTACTGGCATTTTAGTATTTTACCAGTCTGCTTGCGATCTAATTAGCATATGTTGAGACTTTCACCATTTATGACTGAATAAACTCTTACTTTTACATAATTTCTAGCTATCTGTGAATAGCAGACCACATAATGCTATGCAGCAAATTGAAATTTAGATTTGTGTGTGTGTGTGTGTGTGTGTGTGTATGCTTCACATCTCTTGCCTTAATGTTCCAGTTTTAAGAAAAGTAGGGTTTTTGTTTGGTCTTACATATCTTCAAATGGTCTTTAGTACTCCCTGTCCCCATCCTTTGCCAAGGTTTCTTGGCACTGGTAGAATTATATTTTTTTCTTCATAAGTTTTTTTTAAAACTCATCACTTAAAAAAAAAAATCTTTGTGAGGGCCATAGTATTATGCAACTCTGGAATTGTTAAATTCTTTCCCTCAATAGTCATTTCATTCACGTACATTTTCTTGGTTCTTGCTATATGCAAAGAAAATCAGACACCTCAGTGTCTTTCCTATCTTCTTCCTTTTTTTCCCCACAACCGTGTCACTAGTGGCTTTGGATTGTCAACAGAGACACAAAGTATCTTTAAGACTGTGTTCCTTCCATTAGGAAATCATTCTTAAGATATGCAGTTATTTAGATCCTCTTAATATACTGCCACTCTTCAAGAACTCTATCATCAATCATATAAACCCAAATTGCTTCATGTTCTTTTCATATGAGCTTGTACAATTTGAGTTTACCTTACCTATGTAGGCATATTTTCCACGAATCTCTGACATACAACCACAGTAGCATGGTACAGAGTTTAAGAGCTAATAAGCTGTGGGTTTTGCCACAAATAAGTTACTGCTGTGCCAAGATCTTGATTCCTGTCAGCTTAGAGAGCAGTTCTGAGGTCTTGGGTGGCTTGTCCATTCACCCTGGTTGACTCACAAATGTTATCATGTTCTGCATATTGTAAAAAATGTTGGGAGACACCAGTGTGGCTATTGAAAATACAATCAGCATTATATTTGTTGTTCCGCCCATCTATACGTGTTAAATTACTTAATCTCTGTGTTTCAAGTTCATCATCAGTAAAATGGGAGAATAGTGGTCACAGACTGCCAGTAAGAATTAAAGTAAGTGATCAATTAAGTGATAATTATTAATAATCAATTATTTCATATGATTATTAATTGATGTCACTTAATTGATCACTTAATTTAATCCTTATTAACAGTCTATGACCACTCTTGTCCCATTTTACAGCATAATAGTCTACTAAAAGCGGTATTTTTAAAAAATTAATGGTCAGATGATTATTTCCTGAGTGTATTGCATTCTCTATATTAAAGTCTGTCTCTGAGAATTTCCTCAAGTATGTTCTTCATACCTTTGATATTTTCCCTCCTTTAATAACACCTCATCTAAATTAAGACTCATCTAAATTTCAGACTCACATCCCTAATTAAACAGCCCCTAGTTTTTCCTTCCCTATAATGTTCTCTCCTATTTCTTGAGCTGCCATTGCTCTTAAAGCCTATACCACACAGATAAACAATCTCTGTTGTTTGTTAACTGTTTCATTCATTCAAGTTCTGGAATTATGAGCTGAATAAATTCATGTTTAATAATTTTGTGGAGGCAGGATCTTTCTGTGGATTTGTATTGATATTCAGAGTAATTTAAGTTATGAGAATGTGAAGAAGTCAGGATAAAGATGGCAAAGCACTAGACCATAATGGACTGGCTTTCATTAAGCTTCTATTTAAACATTTACAGAGCATAGACCAAAAAAAGCCAGCTTAGTCAGAAGATATGGCAATTCTCAGAAGTTGTTACCAATGACCAGTGTTTTGTTTATGTTTGGGGAAAATTCACTTATAGTGAAAGTGAGAAATGTGTGATCCATTTATATACCATGAACTCTTTAATTTGCATTTAAGGAACTAAACTGAGGTGTAACAATTTTATACCCTATCTGAGCAACAGGGGAAGTCAAGCAAACTGATCTGCAGTAGAAAGGAGAAGTAACATACTTCATAAACAGAGAACAAGATGGACAGTAGTTAATGTCATTCCGACTAACAGCTGTTTCCAGTTACTCTTACTGACATGGAGCCAGCATGCATTTTTGGACTTAAAACAAAAAGGTGTTATAAGCCAGATTTATAAGGTTTCCTTAACAAAAATGAAGATAAATATCCTAAGCCATCATTCAGCCTGAGATTTAAAATACCTTGAAAACTCAAGTTAAAAATACAGTTATGACATAAGAATAAAAATATTTTACCAACAGATAATATCATTTTTGCAATCATAAGTTTCATCATTCTGAATATGTACTCTTTTTTACATCTGCAGATGAGTGACAGTTCTTCATACATATGAGATTTTTAAAAAGTGTTTTGTTTTCTCAAAGGAATATTTTCAACTCAAAAAAGTTGCTACATAGCATGACTTCCTGAGTTTAATTTCATGCCCTAATTTGTCACCACTGACTTGGTCAAAACCTCAGACCATCTGCACAGAGCTGTAGGGAATGATCAACAACAAAGACAATGACATGGCAATGTCCCTAGCTTTCCTAACTCTATTCCTGGAGCTGATCCAAGAGTCGCAAGTAATCAGCCACATTTCCCCCCCCCTCCCCCCCACCAGATATCACAGTGATGGAAAACAGCAGAGAAGAAGATAATGATCACCTTGCTTGGTCAATAATGAAAGCAGAGGAGACCAAGTCTTATTTGAATTCATAGACATTGAATTCTGAAATGGATTGGGAAGGTGCTTTTGGAATTGCTTCCTCTGGGTGTCTCATCCCCTCTGGAGATGGTTGGATGCCATTGATACTAGGACTTTAAATTCTGCTTGGGACTGAGGATTCCCACTGAGATTCTATTCTCATCTAGCCTAGTGATTCAGTCTCATAGTGGGCCAGAGGCTCTTTGAAGACTTTCTGAGAGGTCTCCATGGGCTCTTGAAACACATTAGATTCCCCCATTCCCTCTATTGACGTGTGTAGCCCTAGGAGTCCCAGTCAGTGTATCTAGCAATAGAATAGATCCTTCTTATTTATCTTAAATCAGTTCAGACTGTCCAAATCCTCCAAATCAGGAGAAATCAAAAGCTGGATTGTGTCTTTTAGGATAATCCCTTCCCTGTTAACCATTGCTTTACTGCCCTCTCTATACTCACTGGTTAGCTCAGAGGACCATGTATTTCTGCATAAAGGAAATGAGTTTCCCCAGTGCCATTTATCTTTCCAGATCCTACCTTACAATTTTGATGACTTGTAGGTAAGTAAATAGATAATATATATTGAACGAATATCCGAAGGCTATGATTTTCTCTACATTTGCATATGTCATAAATATTCATTTTATATCAGCTTTGAGATCTTTTTGGGTATATTTGTAAGACTGACAAAATTAAACTAGAGATATTTCTAAGTAAGTGTGCTTAAAGTTATTAGGCTAAATTTTTGTTAGCTGCATACATTGAAGTAAAATGGCAAAACAAAGGGACAGATAATAAAAACTCATTTGGCTTAATACATAGATATAATCAAAGAAATATATGTGGTCAGATACAGAAGAAGGCTTTCATATATACATAATAACAGAGCTATCAGAAAAATTATGCAGTTATAACCTTTTAGTCTTTTCCTTTTCTGCATGTGGCAGAAATTCTTAATTCAAACTGATTTTCTGATCTTTTTTTCTTTTGTGATGGCTAAGTCTTTGAATTTTTGTAAGCTCATCCTCAACCATGACTTCCTTTCAATTTTGTCCACTCATTAATCTTATCTGGCTGAGCATTACATCAAAGAAAGTCTCAAGTTGCCATGGATAATTGACAAAGCAGGCACTTTATTTACAGATAACCAAAAACGCATTGAATTAGAAATACGCCTTTGCATATGAATTCTTCTACAAAGGCAAGTAAGTGAAAAACACTGATGTTTTACAGCAGTTTCAACCACATTGAGTGAAGAATGATCAATTTTTATTCATTTATTCATTCGTTCATTCATTCAGTCAACAAATAATTTGTTGCATATGTATATATGCAAGGTTTTATAAGGTTCTATGATGAATATAAAGATGAATTAGTTTCAGTCTTTTTCCTTTAAGAAGTTTGTACTATGACAGTTTATGCATCAGACAACTGCAAAATTAGGCAGGATACATTTAAAATGGGATGTGTGCCATGTCAAGTGCTGTTATATGCAAAGGAGAGAAAGATCATCTCAGATCTGGGGCCAGGGGAGGGTGGTTAAAGTTTAATGGAAGGTGTGGCATGGGAATTGGAATTGAAGCTAGGGTAGAGTCATGGCAGATGGAAAAGGATGTTGGTAGAATACACTAGGCATAGAAGATGTTTTCAGCCAATGCTTAGAAGTAGGATTGACTGGGTAATTTGGTAACATTATGTGGCCAAGTATGAAAAGAGCATGAAAGTTCTTACTCCAACTAAATACAATATTTAGTACATATTTCGTATATTTATTTATTATATACAATGGATACCACATTATTATATAATAATATAATTAATAATACAATTATTTTAGTAGTGAGATATCATGCTGAAAAATAAAGATTACACAGAGCCTTGTATTTCCCTCAGCCAGTGCCAACACACACACACACACACACACACACACACACACACACAAACTAACTTTAATTGTATTTGCTTGGAGTAGGAACCCACCACATAATCTGAATAAAAAATTAAGATTACATTAAAAAAATGGGCAAAGGAACTGAAAAGACATTTCTCTAAAGAAGACATACAAATAGTCAACAGCTATATAGAAAGGTGTTCAAAATCACTAATCATTAGGGAAATGCAAATCAGAGTCACAGTGAAATGTTACCTCACACCCATCAGAATACGTATGTGTATCAAAACACACACACACACACACACACACACCCAAATCCAAACAAGGTAAATGCTCCTGAGAATGTGGAGAAGTTGGAACCCTTGGACACTGTTAGGAATAAAAACGGTGCAGCTGCTATGGAAAACTTTGTGGAGGTTTTTCAAAGAATTAAAAATAGAAATACCATATGAGCGAGCAATCCCACTTCTAAGTATCCAGAAGAATTGAAATCGGGACCTCAGATAGGTATCTGAACTCCCATGTTCATTGCAGCATTATTGACAAGAGTGAAGCTATGGAAACAACCTAAATGTCCCTCAGTTTACAATAAAGAAAATGTGGTATAAGCCGGGCGAGTGGCTCATGCCTGTTAACTCAGTGCTTTGGAAGGCCGAGGCAGGAGGATTGCTTGACCTCAGTTTGAGACCGACCTGGGTAACACAGTGAGACCCTGTCTTCACTAAAAGTAAAAAAAATAAAATAAAATTAGCGGAGTGTGGTGTCATGTGCCTGTAGTCCCAGCTACTTGGGAGGCCGAGGCAGGAAGATTGCCTAAGCCCGAGAGATTGCAGTTGCAGTGAGCTATGATCATGCCACTGCACTCCATCCTGGGCAACATAGTAAGACCCTGTCTCCAAAAAATGTAGTATATATACACAATGAAATATTATTCAGCCTTAAATAAAGAAGGAAATACTGCCATTTGCTACAGGATTGGCTGTTCATTGGATGAAACTTGAGGAAATTATGCTAAATGAAATAAACCACTCACAGAAGGATAAATATCACACACTACAACTTATATGAAATGTATAAAATAGTCAAACACAAAGAAACAGGGAGTAGAATAGTGGCTGCCAAAGGCTGGGGAGAGGGGAAAATGGGAAGCTGTTATTCCGTGGGAGTAATTTTTGATTACGCAAGATGATGATTCAGTTCTAGAGATCTGCTGTACAACACTGTGCCTACAATTAACAGTAAATACTGTACTCCACACTTAAATTTATTAAAAGGGTAAATCTCCTGTTAAATGTTTTTTAACCACAATAAAGATAAATAAACTATTTGCCCATAAAAAGTAAAATTATTAGAAGGATTAATTTGGCATGTTAGATTAGAAAGAAAAGGGAGAACAGGGAGAGACTATTACAATAGTCAAAGTCAATAACAATGAGAACAAAAGCTAGTGTCATAGTGTGAGAATGAAACGGAAAAAGAGAACAGATGTTTTATAAACTTAGAGTTGGTAGAACTTAGGCATCAATTTGGGAAAAGGAAAGGGGACGAGCTATGGAGGAAGAGAGCAAAGGATGGACCAAGCTGACTTTAGGCTTTCGATTAAGCTCCTGGGGATAGATGCTCAAGAGTCATCTATTGGCTGGGTGCTGATGGCTCACACCTGAAATCTCAGCACTTTGGGAGGCTGAGGTAGGGAGATCACAAGGTCAAGAGATTAAGACCAGCCTGGCCAACATTGTGAAACCCCATCTCTACTAAAAATACAAAAATTAGCCAGGAGAGGTGGCACATGCCTGTAATCCCAGCTGCTCGGGAGGCTGAGGCAGGAGAATCACTTGAACCCAGGAGGCGGAGGTTGCAGGGAGCTGAAATTGCACGACTGCACTCCAGCCTGGGTGACAGTGTGAGCCTCTGTCTCAAAAAAAAAAAAAAAAAAAAAAAAGAAAAGAAAAGTCATCTATTTACAGGGCCTCTGAGCATTTGTTTGCCCCCACAATTACCACTTGAAAACAATTATGCTCATAATTTGATTTTTGGCTTAGTTACTCAGCATGGAGACAGTAGTCTTGAAAAGGATAAGGAAGTAGTCCAAACTTTCTCAGAGCTGCTACTCTGTTGGGTTTGAGATAGTTCAATGAATAATCATATTTAAAAGATATTTCTCATAATAGCAGTAAAATTACAAATATATAATCTGTTAGGTTGGTGCAAAAATAATTGCAGTTTTGCCATTACTTTTGCACCAATCTAATAAAATGTGGTTCCTTCCTCTAATTTACATTTTCCCAGTGTGTAGGGAATCCAGAATGATTCTTACATAACTTAATTACCCCAATTATTATTATTATTTTTTGAGATGGAGTCTTGCTCTGTCGCCTAGGCTGGAGTGCAATCTCGGGTCACTGCAATCTCTGCCTCCTGGGTTCAAAGGATTCCCCTGTCTCAGTTTCCAGAGTAGCTGGGATTACAGGCACGCGCCACCACACCCAGGTAATTTTTGTATTTTCTTTGTAGAGACGAGATTTCACCATGTTGGCCAGGCTGGTCTCAAACTCTTGACCTCAGGTGATCTGCCCTTCTCGGCTTTCCAAAGCGCCAGTATTAGAGGCATAAGCCACCACGCCTGGCCCTTTCCCCTATTATTTACCTTTCAAATAGGACAAAATATAATTTTCTGGAACCAAATGAAAATGTCTTACAAAAATAAAATTACAAAAGCTTATTTATTCAGAATCCTGACAGAATGGAATTTCCAGTTAGGCAAAACCACTGAGACTTTTTTCTGATACCTTTCATTCTCCAAAAGCTGTGTATGAAGTGTAAACTCTGTCATTGAGTGATATAATGCAAAACAGAGTATAATCTTAATTTAAAAATTACATTCATGGAAAAAGGTTATAAGGAAACATCAAAATCGAAATAGTGATGCTGCAGTTAAGTTTATATTAAAATGGTAGTTTTCTCTATTTTTAAACTTTATTTCTAGTAACTACAAACTACTCTAATAATACAAATATTAAAATACAAAGATTATATTTTTCTAATTCTACTTCACTTTTTTCTCATTCTTTAATTGATAGATTCATGAATAAAATTGATAGTTATATATCTGGACGATTTGGAAACATGCCATGAGTTGCCAGTAGATACTGACTTGGGTCTAGTTCCCTTCCTGTCCAGCTTCCGGAGTAACTTTTGTAGCATTTTGTTTCCATAGTAACCAAAAGACTTCCACATACTGTCATTTATGTTTTTACAGAAATATAAACTTGCAGGTGCCAACCCTACAATTAATTTTATATCCCAATATACTTAGTCATTGCAAGGACAGAAAAGTATTTTCTGCTCCCCTCCTCCGTCAGATACACCGATATTCTAGGAATATATTGTGTTATCTGAATTTTAAGTATATAAAACATATTTCATGTCAGCTATGGTATACATCTATTCTATGCAAGTGTGTGTATTTAGACATTCTATTTAGGTTATGTGAGATTCTGCTACAGTTTCCCAGAAGATAAAACTAGTTTACACTATCATCCGCCATTGAAAGCCGAGATTGCACCACTGCACTCCAGCCTAGGTGACAGAGCAAGACTCTGTCTCAAATAATAATAATAATAATAACAATTGGGGTAATTAAATGATGTAAGAATCATTCTGGATTCCCTATACACTGGGAAAATGTAAATTAGAGGAAGGAACCACATTTTATTAGATTGGTGCAAAAGTAATGGCAAAACTGCATCATTTGCATTTTCAAATCCCTGCATTTGTAGGTTTGTTTGACTTTTCTCAACACTCATCACTGTCTGTTGAGCCTTTTGCAATGCCTGTCCTTCATTTTGTCTCCTTGTCCTTTCATCATCTTTTGACCTTTATCCTGCTTGGTCAAAATGTTTCATTATGAAGTACAATCATGCCATGCGTCCCTTAATGACAGGGATATGTTCTGAGAAATGCCTCATTAGAAATTCCATCATTGTGTGAACATCTCAGAGTGAACATACACAAACCTGATGGTGTAGCCTACTCCACACCTAGTCTACCTGGTAGAGCCTGTTGGTCCCAAGCTACAAACCTGTACCGCATGTTGCTGTACTGAATACTGTGGACAGCTGTAACACAACAATAAGTATTTGAGCAACTAAACATAGAAAAGGTACAGTAATGACAGGTGTAAAAAGCTGTATACCTGTATAGGGCACTTACCATGAAAGGAGCTTACAGAACTGGAAGTTGTTCTGGATGAGTCAGTGAGTGATGGGTGAGTGGCTGTGAAGGTCTAGGACATTACTGTACACTACTTTAGACTTTATAAACACTGTACACTTGGATACACTCAATTTATAAAAAATATTTTTCTTCTTTCAGTAATAAGTTCACCTTAGCTTACTTTAACTTTTTTATTTTATAAACGTTTTAATGTTTTGACTCTTTTGTCATCACACTTAGCTTAAAACAGAAATAAATTGTTTAGCTGTTGAAAAAATTTACTTTCTATTCTTATTTTACAAGCTTTTTCTATTTAAAAATTTTTTGGCTGGGCGTGGTGGCTCATGCCTGTAATCCCAGCACTTTGGGAGGCCGAGGCGGGTGGATCGCCTGAGGTCAAGAGTTCAGGACCAGCCTGGTCAACATGACGAAACCCCGTCTCTACTAAAAATACAAGAAATTAGCTGGGCATGGTGGCGGGCACCTGTAATCCCAGCTACTTGCGAGGCTGAAGCAGGGAGAATCACTTGAACCCAGGAGGTGGATGTTGCAGTGAGCTGAGACCACGCCACTGTACTCCAGCCTGGGCAACAGAGCGATACTCTGTCTCAAAAAAATTATATATATATATGTTTTTTAAATTTTACTTTTTAAGCTTTTAAAATTAAAAACAAAGACAAAAACATACACATTAGCCTAGGCCTACACATATATGCAGTCTGTCCTTGATCAAAACACACATACATGCACACACAATATACACATATACACACAAACACATGTGCGTATTTAGTATGTCAAATAATTTTTTAACAGAAGCTCAGCAAACACAAATGCTTACCTCCTTTATTTTGCTTTGTGTTTTTACTGTCCTTTCACAGATTTGTTAGGTTCCTTTTCCTTAAAGCCCTCTACCTATCCCCATGCACAGTGAACACACTCTATTGCAATTGATTGTTTTCTTATCTGTATTCTCTACTTCAGTGGTTTCTAAACTTTACCATTCATCAGACTCACATGGAGGGTCAGTTAAAACCTAGATGGCTAGGTCCCACTCCCAGCAGTTCTGATTCAATAGGTCTAGACTGGGGCCTCATGATTTGCATGTTTAAAAACTTCCGAGGTGATTTTGATGCTACTAGTCCAGGGACTCTACTTAGAGAATCATGGATTTAGCGCTTCCCCCACAAAGTGTCATTTGAAAATGAATTGTAATTTTCCATACCAATGAGAAATTTGAGGTCATTCCAAGATGAAGGCTGTTGAAAGCTACTGTATTTTCTACTTCCATCAATAAGTATGTCAAGTTTGAGAACCACTGTCCTATATTTCAGATGGCTTCAGGAGCTGAAGCAAAATAAATTTGTACCAGTTGCTAGCCCCCAGGTTTCTTTTTTGGTGTGTCTAAATTATAAGAGACACACTCAAGCAGACCTCCTGTTCCATATATATTTTTGCTATATATATACACACACACACACACACACACACACATACACACATATCTTCTGGGCATCAATTTGTTCACTTCAGATTAGGCTAGAAATCAGTGGTTCTCAGCTTTCGGTTGCTCATTAAAATTATCTGGCATGCTTCTAAAAATGTAGCCATGCTGAAGCACCGTTTCCAAGCCATCTGGAGGGAATCCTGGCAGCATTAAAAAAAAATTCCCAGGTGAGTGTAACATGCAGCCTAGGTTGAGAACCACTTGGTGAGATGATGTCTGGGCCTTTCTAGCTCTAACTGGTGGAGTTTTGAGACTGTGGAATGCTGATTGGAACAAGGAGTCCTCTGATGTGCGGGGCATTTTGACAGTATATATGACTTCTATTTCATTCTGGTTATGATTATTTTTTCCTTATCCCTCTTTTTATATTTCTCCATTGTGACCCTCTTACTGTGTGGCAAAACATTTTAATTTGGTTACACCCCCAGAGAGTCATGATCTAATTTAGATAAAAGAGTTTCTAAAATAAAGACATCAGAATTTGTTAAAGTGGGCCTCAGAGGGGCTGGATAAGAACAAGCTGGTAAAAATCAGGCAGAACATGGAAAGGTTTTGATTAGCACTTGTTGGGTAACCTTCAGGGAAAGAAGAAAGTTCTCAGTTTAACGTCGACACTAAAATTTATCGCCAAACACAGACACTTCTGAATTATGGCATCTTCAGTTCTGCATAAACCTGGAAGTGAATGAAGGAGAACTAACATGCTCCTGGAGTGCTTGTATCTGACAGAGGTGGGCAGGAGGATACTGTGCTGTGTGTAGGGCTGTCAGGGTGCTAAGAGCAAAAGACAGCTCGTCGAGGTCTCTGCAGGGGCATTTTAATTTTTGAACCAAATTAGATACCGGTATTTAAATTTACCTACTTAAATACCAACTGCAGAAGATCTGAAATAAATACACAACTACTCTGCAATAGTTCTAGGGAAGATGATAACCTAACTGTGGTAATTAGAAATGGAGAAAATGTTCAAGCTACATATAAATTCTTAGCTATATATCCTGATTTGGTAGCAACAAGCACTGTACCCAGTATTCATGTTTATACACACAATGTTTATTTTCTGTTTGTATAAATGTATAGGGGATCTAAATTTAATGCACACACAATAGTTTTAAAAATGAATTGTATGTGTGAGAAAAGAGAGGTGTTTCTTTTTTTTTTTTTTTTAAGACAGAGGAGGAATTTCATATTGCTAAACAGATACAAATTCATTAAAGGAAGCACATAGTTCAATATAACTGTCATTCTGGACACATATTGTTCTTAAATTAAGAAGTAGACAAACTCTATCTAATTCATAATCCTTCCTCTTCAATATTTTGCACTTCTATATGATTGGATATTCAACAAACTAGAAATTATCAAGGAAAAGATAAATGTAGCACAATGTAGCCTCATAACATGTAAAGACTGACCCATATCTGAATGAGCATCATACTTCTATCTATTTTTGCTAGAAATTTTTCTGAGATTAGAAAATTCCTGGTTGATATTCAAATCTACTTTAATATGGTTTTTTCAGCAAGGAAATGTCTATTTTTCTTAGTTTCTATCTAAAGGCACCACTTGTTAAATAATTGGCCTTCAGAATACATGCTATTTCTAAAAATTGGAGTGACATGTTTAGCTAAATTAGAAACTAATTAATCAATCCATTTGGTTTTGGTCATGTAAGATAATTTGCCAGTCAAGATAATCAGTATTATTGATGATACTGTCATTTCATCCCTGGAAAGATTATCTCCCAAACTGAAAACAACCAGAAAAAAAAAAAAAAAAAAAAAAAAAAAAAAAAAAAAAAAAAAAAAAAACCTGCTAAGAACAAGGCATATCTTTAAAATATATAAAGAAAAGACAAAATGCCATTTCTACAATTTTTTCAAGTTATTTTTCATAAGTTGTGTGTGTGTCAGTGTCTTAATTCATTTCTTATCCATTCAAAGTACAAATTACTGAGCTAAAATGCTGTATAAAATAATACTAAACATTTATAACATAAAATGTGGTGTCATAAAAAATTTTTCTTCTCTTTGTTGGAGAAATGCTTACTCTGTAAAGCACAGTAGCATAGGGTATATCTGAATATCTACTGACAACTGCAGTGATAAAAAGTAAGGAAATAAATTGGTTTGAAAACATTGAATTATGCTAGTAATGTATTCATTTGCAAAGCACATACCATTTTTCTCATTTTATGATCCTATAAATAAAGAGAGAGCATTTTACCTTTTTCAAGTCTGACCACTCCAAGTAGAAAGAAAAGTTGGAAGCAAGACCTCCTGACTCTACGTTGAGTAGTCCCAAGTAACTCAGCTTTGGCAGGTTACCAATAAAGTTCACACCTCTATTTCCTACCAACTCAGATTTTATTAAAGTCAACAGGAGAATGGTTGGTCTTTGTTCTGACAAGACTTAGCAAAACAAAGGCAAAAACATAAGAGAATAAATCTGAACTTTCTTAAGAGTCTGTTACCTCTTAGAAATGAATGCTTCATTAAGTTGCTTAGTGTAACCTTTCTCACCTGAATACTGAAGAATGAACAGCTTATCTTTCACCTGTAGAACAGACTTTGACAATAGAATGTCAGTCAATTTTTGTACAGAAAAAATAATAGGGAGAAGTAACAGAATAAGTATCAAAAGCTGAAAAAAATGTATTACTGAGTGAATATAAATCTAGGACCAACAGGTAGAAAATATGAGTCTGACTGATTAAATATTGGATATTAAATATTAAATGTGACAAAGAACTTTCTCACATTTAGGGGCTCTGAAAAGAAAAAGGCTGCCCCAGGAAACATTATGTTCAAAGATGTGATAGATGATAACGTGTACTACTGTTCCGAGGGTTTGCCAAGAGCCAATGGGAAAGTGACCTAGACAATGTGTGACTCTATAAACTCAGTCTTCCCAATGACTAAATTGTCTGAAAGATTAAGGTGAAGGGAAGTGTAATTTTTTTTCTCTAAATAAATGTTGAGAGCAAAGCTACTCATTAAAATATAATTTTACTCAAAAACTTTATTTATAATGCACATTTTTCTTAGTTATTAAATTTCAGGTTCATCTGAAGATACACACATGAAACTGGGGAAACAGGAAATCTAAATGTTTTATGATACCACTCCCCTAGATTCATGTTCAGCTGCCTTGCTTGGTTGTATCTGCATTTGAATGATGTATTGCAGAGGTAAATTACACTTCTTGCAGTTTGTGCTTCCATAAACCCTTAGTTACCAACCTCGATAGGGCTTTCACCCATGTTTATCTATCTTACTATGTTTAGCATTGCTGGACTTAGCAAAAAAATACAGGATGTCCAGCCTAGTTAAATTTGAATTTCAGGTAAACAATGAATACTTCTTTAGCATGAGTACGTCCCAATGAAAAATTCTTTGTAGTTTATTTGAAACTTCACTGGATGTTTGATCTTGCAACCAACTCCCTTACTCTGAACAGATGACCTTAGAAGGCCATCAAATGGAAACGTTTAAAATCTATAGACCTGCATATATCCACATTTTTAATTTTTCTCTTTTACTTCTATTGCAAAAAAAGTCATACCTATTTTCCCTTCCATGGCCAATCTTTCCACTTTAGGTCCTATACCTTCCTACCTTCTCTGTGGGAATTTAATAAAGAACCAAGCCTCTCAATTTTCCAGATCTTCAACGGCTCTCTGTTTGACTCAAGGGTCCCCTAAATTAAAAACAAAAACAAAAATGGCCTCTGAATTTACCTCTCCCTCCACTTTTCATACTCTCTCTTTTCTTTACAGACTCCTCAGTTTCTGTCTGCCTTTTTGGCTGTTCTGTTCCTTCCCTCCATTGGCTTATTTCCCCTTCCCGGGGAATATTAAATGTTGCTAGTCACAGAGTTCTTCAAGACCACATCTCAGTTTACAGAATTCCCATGGGTGATCTTGACAGTCACCACCTAGCTACTCAAGACTTCCTCATCTTAATCTAAATCAAGATCTCACCTCCGAACTCTAGACCTTGCCTATATCTCCCTCCTGAATATCTCTCTTTGGATATTTGTCTTGCACCTCAAACTACCACGTCCCAAACTGAATTCATCCTTCCCTTTTAAATCTCTCTCTCAAACAATGTTCGCTCTCGATAGTAAATGGTGTGGTTACCCACCCAGTGTTCTAAATCAGAAACCTGAGAGTCGATTATATGTATGTAATTTGTGACCAAATCTTGCATGATTTAGTTTTAAAATTTTAAAAAAATTCATCCATCTCTTTTTATTCTCACAGCCACTGTCCTCTCTTCCTTGGGACACAGCCATGGCTTTCTAATTGATTTCTTTTGTCTTTGGTCTTGCATCCAGCAATCTATTTTCCAACAGCAGCCTAAGTGATTTTCCAAAACACAAGTCTGAGAGTGTCATCCTTTTGCTTTAAAGGCCTGCAGAAACTTTATTTTTGTTGTTAGAACAAAGTCCAAATTCCTAACTATGGTTGATAAGGAACTCCATGATTTGATTCCCCCACCTCCACTCCCTGGCTCTCTACTAGGCTACATTGAAATCCTTGTATACCATATCTCACTCATCTCTGGGTGTTCAGACATGCCATATCATTTTCCTGGAATAGGTTACCCCTTCCTCTTTGCTTGGCTTACTCTTACTTCTCATTTGGATTTCTCCGTAGTTATTACTTCCTCAGGGAAATGCCCTAGTAGATGAAAGTTGTTCCTTTAGTTTCATCCACAGATTTTTTTTTAACTTTTACCTGTTTAATTACTTGTCTTAGCAACTGAAATATAAATTCATAAAGGATGACACCATTACTGTCTATTTCCAGCTTCTAAGACATTGTCTTGACACAGAATGAATTAAAAAACAAATAGTTATTTGCTATATAATTGGATAAATAAATGAAAACACAGATACGATGACAGAGCTAGAAGGGTTTGCTTTAGGCACAATTTCTTAATTAAAAAATGAGCTGATATCCAGAATCTACAAAGAACTTAAGCAAATTTACAAGAACAAACAAACAATCGTATCAGAAAGTAGGCGAAAGATATAAATAGACACTTCTCAAAATAAGAGATTTATGCAGCCAACAAACATGAATAAAAGCTCATAATCACTGTTCATTAAAGAAATGCAAATCAAAATCACAATGAGATACCATCTCACACCAGTTAGAATGGCAATCATTAAAAAGTCAGGAAACAACAGATGCTGGAGAGGATGTGGAGAAATAGGAATGCTTTTACACTGTTGGTGGGAGTGTAAATTAGTTCAAACACTGTGGAAGACAGTGTGGAGATTCCTCAAGGATTTAGAACCAGAAATATCATTTGACCCAGTAATCCCATTACTGGGTATATACCCAAAGGATTATAAATCATTCTACTATCAAGACACATGCACATGTATGTTCATTGTAGTACTGTTCACAATAGCAAAGAGTTGGAACCAATCCAAATGCCCATCAATGAGAGACTGGGAAAAGAAAACATGGCACATATGCACCACGGAATATTATGAAGCCATAAAAAAGGATGAGTTCATGTCCCTAGCAGGGACATGGATGAAGCTGGAAACCATCATTCTCAGCAAACTAACACAGGAACAGAAAACTAAACACCACATGTTCTCACTCATAAGTGGGAGCTGAACAATTAGAACACAAGGATAGAGAGGGGAACATCACACACCAGGGCCTGTGGCAGGGTGGGGGGCGAGGGGAGGGATGGCATTAGAAGAAATACCTAATGTAGATGACAGGTTGATGGGTGCAGCAAACGACCATGGCATGTGTACACCTATGTAACAAACCTGCACGTTCTGCACATGTATCCCAGAACTTAAAGTGTAATTAAAAAAAGAGAATATGCATAACATATATGAAAGCTATAGCATAATGGTACAAGGCATAACTTCAAATTAACCATCCAACCCAAGCTGGAGCTAGAACATTCCCAGGAGTTATCACTTACCTTTGGACTCTTCCTCTTTTAAAGAAACCATTAGTGGAATTCAATGTTCCTTACTTGTTTTACCCTGTAACCCCAAATTCCCATTATTGTCTCCATGGTTTCTGCAAGTCTACTCTCAGCATTCACTGATTAGGAAGCTGTCCCAAAAGGTCTGTTTGAGCACTGCCTGAATTGTTCTGAGTATTGTGAAGGGCACAAAACAGATGTAAGACAGGACTCCTATGCTCAAGGAACTTTTTCTATAGGGAAAAGAGAGCTAACACACATAAAAGTAGAGAATATATGACACTGACTAGAAGAATTATGAGATTTCCAAGAAAGAAAAGATCACTGTGGACCAGACTAGCTTAGAAAACCTTTATAAAGGAGGATAAAAACGAAGTGCATATTGAAGCATGTCTAAATATGAGCATTTGGAGATGAGGAGTGAGACATTTAAGAGGGAAAGAACTATGTTTGGTGGTGGTGTAGTTGAGCATTACTGTTTTGTTTCACTTATTTTTCTTGCTCATAATTCTTTTTTCACTTCTTCTGGTACTACTGCAGTTCTTTTTGCTGTTGAAATTTCCTTTTCCCAATTCATAAGATTTGGAGGGGTTGCTGATGGCTACATTTTAAATCCAGCTTTCCCATTCAAGGACTTGGTCCAAGCACAATAACCCATGCTCCTGGTGACAGTGATTGACTCAAAGATGGGTATGTGACCCAGGGCAGGCTAATTATATGCCTTCCCTGGGATTTCATGTGTAAGTGCTTGAAAAGAACATTTCTCTTTTCTGTTAGGCCACTGCTGATAAAATGTAAGCCTGAAGCTACCTCTGGCCAGACTATCTCTTCCCTCTTCTAAATATAGGAAATTTGCCTGCAGTTGGAGGAAATGACTCCTCACAGAGAAGGAGAGAGAGTGAGAGAACCACATTGTTTCTGGAGTTCCCGAAGCCATCTGTATACATTGTTTTACTGTTCGTGTGGTTAACATACCCTTTTCTTGTTTAAGTGCATTTGAATTGATTTCTGTTGATTTTATCCCATTAGGAAAGTACTTAACAAAACAGCTAGTGGGCTAAAACGTGGATGTGGTGGAGACGGAAAGTGTGGAGAAGGACTGGAATAGAACACTGGAATTGAGAAAGAAAGCACAGATCAGATACCAATATCTGGAGGATGAAATGACAGTACTTTGTTGGAGACTGGACATATCCAATATGGAAGGAATAAAATCAAAAATGGAAAATCCAGGAAATTTGTGGACTCACTGATAGAAATGGCAGTAGTTGAAATGAGGAAGTGGATTTGAATGGAAGCAATAACCAAACCATGACATTTGAGTTCCTGGCAGAGGTGGGACTTTGCCAGACTATGGTTTTGGTGACATAACCCATGCTATATTGGTCCAACAATGTGAAGTACAGGAATGGAACCTAGTCATGCTTTATGTCATCATTCAAGGGAATATGATAAAAAAAACTACAGATATTTGGCTTTTCAAATACATTCTTTAGATTTTCTTCTCTCCTTTTTCTTCCTATCTAAAGCATGGGAATGCTTTGTAGCATAGATTAGTGTTTCTCAAAGTGTGGTTCCTGCATCAGAAGCTTTAGAATCACCTGGGAACATTTTAAAAATACAAGTTCATGAGCCTTACCCCAGAGTAAGGGCATCAGAAACTCTCAGGGTGGGTCCAGGAATCTGCATTTTAACAAGCCCTGCAGTTGACACTGATGTTCACTAAAGTTTTAGAACTGCTGGTGCAGAGTATTCTTTCCATGTTGGCTCTATAGCAGGTGAGGCAATCCAACATACAGTGTTATGATTTTGCATCCTAAGAATTATTCCCTTAGAAAATACATTTTCCCTAAAGCTATTCATTCAAAAACTGTGTTGAGAATGTGCTAACTGCCAGGCATTGTTCCAGGTACTTTGGATTTTGCAGTGAACAAATTTGACACAGTTAATAATCATAATGCCTATATTTTAGCAATGAAAAGTTATGCTGTGGAAGTGACTGCCAGGGGACTGTGTGTTGGTTAGGAGGTAAGAGAGCTGTTCGTAAAGAAATGGCATTTAAACTGAGAAACAATGGGAATTTGTCTGGAGAAGAGCCGAGGAGGTAAGGTAAGGCCGCTCTAGGTCCTGAAAGGGGTAGGCCTGAATGCTTTCAGGGAATTGGAAACAGACCAGCATGAAAAAGTCATGGTTAATGATGGGTGGTGGAGCTAGAGAGGCAGATCTGATAGAGTGATCAACAGGGACTTGTAAATATTAAAGATTTTGCACCTTCCACTGAGGGCAATTTACAGGCCGTAAAAAAGTTTCAATCATGGGCTAACATGATCTGATTCATGCTTGTTTACCTTTTTAATTAAATGCAATTCCTTTTTTAAAAAAGCAAATACTTTTCCACTGTACTATGGAAATAACTGTGGGCATAATAGCATGATGAGTTAAATTCCCTCTAAGATATAATGAGCTGATAGAGATACTTTCTCTGAAAAAGGCTGTGATGAAGGAGGGAAACAGAATAGAGTGTGCATGTGAGGACCAGATGCCAGGAACAGAAAAGGAAGGCTTACGAACTTCTTTCTTTTTGTGGTTGTGGCTGAGACTGCTCCTGCTAGTCAGACATGAGACTGCATGTCTGAGAGTGCGAGTTCACAGGCAACTGCTGCTTCTCTCCGGGGTTACTGTTTTGCCTACATAGAAGACCCTGGTGCTCAGGCTGTATCCATTTCTAGAGATCATATGTATCTTTTCTCCTACACAAGATCTTTTATAGTGATTAAATTCACTTTCCAGGCATCACTGCTACCTCCTTGAGAATGATTCCCAAATCTGTATGTCCTTCCTGACCTTGAATAGATTTTCAACGTTTAATATCTTTAGTATCCTGTGCTAACACATTGTGTTAAAAAATGCACACATGCCATTGTTTAGTGTCAGGCTGTGTAGAGTTCACTAATTATTGAAAAATTATACATGCCCAACTCTGACTGCTCTTCTGCAGTTCAAGAGCATGTCTCATATTGTCTGCTGGACAGCTGACCCCGGAATGTCATTGTAACCACAAATAGCTTGCCTGTAATTGAACTCACTATGTCTTTCCTAAATCAACTTGCCTCTGTCTTCTGCCTCTTTTCATTAACATCAACATTTACTGTCGTCCCAAGTTCCAAGATTTGGAGTCATCCTTGACTCCTCTATCTTAGGCTCTCATCAAATCTAAACTCTGAGATTGTACCTATTCACTTGGTGGAATGCTAAATTGCCATTTGTTCTTCCCTTTCCTTATCCATTATTGTCCTAGTACTCTACTCAACAGGCAGGATACTTCCATCTCCTAAATCTAGGTTCCTTTATCAGAGACACTGGTGACTACACTGTATGTGTGACTTCATTAAGCCTATTTTATTTAGAAAAGGTCTTTCTGTATATATATACACACATACATACATACATATACACACATACATACATACATATATACACACATATATATATACACACACATATATATGTATGAATAAACAACTCTGAATATGTAAGTTTTCTTCAAAATGTCTTATTTTAAAGAATTATTTTTATCAATGTATGCAAACTTTCCAACCTAGTCATATAAGTTCATGTAGAATTCATAAATTCAGGTGTCAGTATTCCATCCCTGTCGTGCTACTGGTATTTTCCCCGCCTTGAGTTCTAATGTAAATTCTATTTTTCTTAGCCCCAGTCCCTCTTTAGGGGTTTTCTAGATCATCCCAGATCTCAGCAAATCTTCTTTCTTCAAATCCTGCAGTATTCCTCTTCTTACATTCATCCTATACTATCTTATACACTTTTTTTTTCCTCTTTTGAGTATGTGTTCAATCTCTGCCACTTAGATAATAAGCCACTTAAGGGAAGAATCAGGTCTTCTGCTACTTTGTATCCTTAGCATCTACTATAATATGCTGCCTGTAGCATTCGCTTAGTTGATATATTTTGATGGTAATCTCTAGCAGGCAATAATACCTATAGACTCATCTATCTCACTTTCATTAATAGAAGTCTAAGTTAAATATCCTGTCTGAAAATGTTTCTTCAGAGTAGTGCTTTTAAGTTAGGAGAACCAGTCATTATGACTTTAATTGCAAGCATTATTTTTCTCTCCAATTACCATTAATCCTACAACTAGCTTCTTTGACTGTCTTTCATTAGATTATGTTGGAAGCTAGATTTAGGGAATGACAACAGATGGTTGCAAGTGGGAAATTCTCCATTCAGACTAGAAAGAATGGTTTAGTCCATCCCCTAACTTTTCAGCAAAGATACATATAAATCATAATCAAAAGATTATAAGAAATTTACATTTATAGATAAATTACATGGTGACAGTTTCTTTGTAATTTCCTTTAAGTCCTTTAGCACATTTCACATGGCCCTGTACAGTTGAGCCCTCTCCACTTCTCCATCCGTCTCTCTACCACCCATCCCCCATTCACCACAACCTAGCTGCAACAGCAAGCTTTATGTTCCCTGAATTGCCAAGCTCCTTCCCACCTCTTGCTTCCTGCTAGTGGCAGCCTCTGTTTGGATGGTCTTCCCTGCTTCTTTCCTGATCAGTTCCCATCATCCTTTGAGTCTTAGCCTGCTTGTCACTTACAAAAACGGGGAGTTTTTGTCTCATCTCCCACAATAGGTTAAGTTTCCTTGCTATGTGCTTTCATGGTTCTTATCATGATTATAATTATATATCAACTGTAAATTAATTTGTTTAGGGTCCCTGTTCTACATTAAACTATAAGCTGTAAAATGTTAGAGACTAAACAAATCTTATTCACTAAAATATCTTCAACCTCTAGAATAAAGCCCAATGCATAATAGATGCTCGAATACATAAAGGATGAGGATTTTATGAATGACTATCCGATAAAACTTTCAGAGAAACAAACCATTGTTATATTATTCACATGTAGAGTTTAATTCTTCTCATTCCTTCCCTGAATGGACATGAGCAGACTTCTCTGGGTCATGTAATTCACATGAACATGCATATATATTTTATGAAGTAACTTCTGCTTTTATATAAAAAAAGCAAAACATACCAAGTATTGCACAGTGAAAAATCTTCATTTGCTCCCTTACAGAATCTAGACAGCTTAAATGATTAAGTATAATATGAAAATGTAAAAATATATTGTTTTGTTTGAAATTGTTTCATTTATGCACACTAGCATGCATATTCCTATAATTCTTTTTATGTAAGGTTATTTTGAAAATGTATGCTGTTGGGTTAAAAAGAGCAAGAAAACTGTCTCATAGCTAAAAAATATTCACATGCTGAAACCTTTCAGTATATGTTTATCAGTAAAGTTAATGTGGTCCCCTTCCCTACAGGGTCTTGCAACCCCACTGATATGTCCCTGACCTGTTTCTGTGTCCTTTGAGTCTTCAATTACCCTGCTGAGTCAGACAATTGGAGAACAAATTAAAGCCAACTGCAGAGAAGATTATTTTCTGATACAAAAATCTGACCTTAAAGAACTCAGACCTTGAATATCTTTCTGTCAGGATGCCAGCAGTTCACCAAATTTGCATTGAAAAGTCTAACATTTCACACAGTCTCACTCTTAATTCCCCCACTATTACTATCCTAACTAGAATGAGTGCAAGACTCACATGAGTCGGCCCCCTTACCAGGATAAATCATTATTCAGTTAAAAGGAAGGGGATATCTAATTGCACTTGGTAACAGCTTTCAAACGCATGTTTGTATCTGCATTATTCCTTTCATACCCACCTTTTCTCCTTTTATATCCAATCAGAAAAAGAACAGTGTAAATAAATGTTAAAGTTTTGAGGGTAGGTGTCAAACATGAACCTAACTCAATGCAAAAAGAACCATATTTGGATGACATCAAGTCTTTCTCTACAGTGACTGACCTGCATACTTCTAAATTATCAGACCCATCGTCACAGGTGGCAGGAGGCTTCTGAACAGAGTTATTCACCTGGAGCCCTGCATCATTCATGTCCTTGCTGCCTTCTGGAACTCCCAGCATTTCAGTGCTGGAATCTGTTTCTGAAAATGTCTTCTTTATTATTTCATTTTTCCTAAGACTTTGCAAGAGCTGAGGATCTCCATGATGATATCTACCTTTGCTCTTCTCATGATTCCTTGAGGATCTCTTAATTTCAGAGGATCCTTGAGTCAGAGAAGTGCTGCATTCTTGGCACTCTGTACCTTTTCCTCTGCGGAGACTTAAAGAGCAGTTCTCACATTCGATCAGCTCTTGTTGCTCTTTACCTTTGGATCCCAGATCAACAAGCTCAATTCCATTAGGAGTGTAAGACCCAGCTAAGTTTTCACATGGTTTATTATTATTTCTCCTCCTTCTTCTTGACAGTCTGAATTTAACCTGGGCTCTTCTTTTTGCCTGAATCCAACGACTCTCATCTGTGGAAGATGAATCTGAAGAATCTGTGTAAAGCTCCCTCCATCTGGGGCTTGAGATTTGAAGGTGAAAGTCATTTTTTCTTCCTCTTGTTTGTTCTTCTGCAGCATGCTCATATCTCTCAGAGGCTTTTCTCCTCCTCCTAGGTCTTTGTTTTACTGATTTCTTACCAGACTCCTTCCTAGCAGGGCTCAGCACCATGACAGGGGTGCAATACTCAAATGACTCTTCTGACATGTCATGCAAGATGGCAGATCTAGACAGAGCAGCAGGCAAAGGATGGGAAATGGGAATGGAGAGGAAAACCATGGAAAAACAGAGAGAGAGAATGATGAAAATGACAGCATGGACCAGAAGTAGATAAATAAAGAACAATTGAAGAAAATGAACTAAATGGAAAAAAATAAATAGCCAGTATAAATTTTCTATGGACCATGTAAAGCAGAAGCAAGAGACACACATTCGCAGAACAAAAAACAGGAATACAAATACTGATCCAAAGAATATTGATTAAGATAATTTGTTCAGCACTTACCTGCAGATGTCCTGAGTGGATGGACAGACAGACAACCTTGACTGGCTCCTGGGAGCTGTTCCTGTTGTTGGGCTGCTTGCCTGGAGAAACAAGTTAGATAATTTGGCATCTTGGTTAAGGTAATACATGGTTGATATCTTGCTTTTTTTCCACATATTTAAAAAATTACAACAAACGTGGCTGCTGGTCATGTTGCTTATAATGCAGAACAGAGAATATAGGAAGTTAGAGGTTCGTTTTGCAAAAGTAAAACTTATTTGAGGAACCTGGAACAGCTGAGACGCTGTGCTATTTCGCTGTGAGTTCATTTACGAGAGAGGAAGATGATTCCACAAGTTTCTATTCTATTTACTGTAATCATTTGAGTGAAATAGCTCAATTTGCTTTGGAAACAAATGAATAATACTTGAAGATCCTATGACATAAGGACTAAAGAACTATTCTGTGACAAGGATATTAACAGTCTGAGGAGTCTAATCAAATAGCCATTAGGTTGTTAGATACTTTCTGAAGCTAACATCAAGGCCCCATGATATAAGATATTTGAAAATACTTTGTGACATTAAAAAGCCTGAATTTATTGCTATTAAAATTTCATTAATGAAACTAATAAAATATATCCCTTGCAACACTATTGACCTTTCATATCTTTAACCCTATAACCACACTAAGTCTGAGAATAAGAAAGCCTGAAACATCAGATTATTAGCGTAAAGTTGAGTGCATTTCACTAAAGTCCTACCTTTGAAAGACAGTATTTTCTTCATTCTATTTGACTTTAACCTGTTGTGTTTAATATAGATTATGATGACAAATAAAAACCTAGAATGTAGGGATAGTTTTCTGTGTTCCAGACATTGTGCTGTAACTTTATTTACTGTCTCTTTAATCCTACAATAATCTCACAAATGGAAAGTAATAATAACAGTTTTGAGTGAATAATATGTGCTTATCACTGTCCTAAGTCATTTCCATATATTCATTAATACTCACAATAAATCTTTGTAGTAAATACTATCACTACATACATGTTACAGTTGAAGAAACGGAAAAATTGGTGCTGCTTCTCACTAATAGGTGGTAAAGCTGAGATCTGGACCAGGTATTTCGCTCTACTATCTGTGGAGATCTGGGTCCAGATTCAGGCCTGCTTGACTGCATAGATGAAATGCACAATTTCATCACCAAGAAAATAACAGTAAAGGTAGAAACATTACCCCAATTTCAAAGTCATTCTAAAAATTCTCATATTAGAAATATATAATTACTATTCTGAAATCCAGAGAATGAGGAACAAATGCTAACTCAAGAGATCAGGTAATATTTGAAGAGAAGGTATAGTAGGCTAAATAATGGTCCCCCAAAGATCTCAACATCCTAATCTTTGGATAGTAAATATTTTACCTTTTATGGTAAAAGGGACTCTACAGATGTGATTAAGTTAACTATCTTGAGTTGAGGAGATTTATGCAAATTATACTGGTAAACCCTATGCAATCATTAGGATCCTTATGAGAGGGAGGCAGTAGAGTTAAGGTCAGAGAAAGAAGATGAAGAATATGAATAGAGGTAAGAAAGGAGGGAAGATACTACACTGATGGCTTTCAAGGTGAAAAAAGGGGAACCCTGAGGAAGGTGGCATGGGGAAGCTTAAAAAGGCTAGAAAATGACTTCTAGAGTTTCCAGAAGGAATTCAGCCCTACTAACATGTTGATTTTAGCCCAGTGGGATCCCTATTTGGCTTCTAACCTCTAGAACTATAAGATGAAAAAGCCCCAAGGAAATGCAGATGCAGAGACTACTGAGTCCCAGGTCATGATGCATTCTGGTAGTGGCTCTGCTCTCAAAATGGTGCCATGTTGCAGCAGGTTAGGTCCCAGGAGGTGGGGGGGATCCCTATGACACTAGTTACAGGAAATTAATAAGGAGGTAACAATTTAGCTAATCTTAAAAGGCAAATAGGAATTATTTAAAAAGATTAAAAATATTCAAGGTAGAGGAAACCATTTGTTAAGAGACCTAAAGACACCACCAAAAAAACTCTTGGAACTGATAAACAGATTGAGTAAATTTGCAGGATACACATCAACATACAAAAGTCAATAGTATTTCTAAACCCTGGTGAAACAAAGTAGATGAGAAAGAAATCAAAAGAGAAATCACATTTCTAATGGTGACCAAAAAAAACCCCACTTAGGAATGAATTTAACTAAGAAGGTGAAAGACCTCTACAATGAAAACTATAAAACAGTAATGAAAGAAATTGAAGAGGAATTAAAAAATGAAAAGATTCTGTGCTCACGGAATGGAAGAATTAATATTGTTGAAATGACCATACTATCCAAAGCCATCTACAGTTTCAATGCAAACCCTACCAAAATATCAAGGAAATTATTTGAAGAAATAGAAAAAACAATACCCAAATTCACATAGAACCACGAAAGAGCAAAAATAACCAAAGCAATGTTGAGCAAAAAGAACTAAGCTAGAGGCATCACACTACTTGACTTCAAAATGTACTACAAAGTCATAGTAATCAAAAGAGCATGGCATTGGTATAAAAACAGACGCACAGAGCCATGGAACGCAACAGGGAATTCAGAAATTATCCATGTATTTATAGCCAACTGATTTTCAACAAAGGTGCCAAGAACTTACGTTGGAAAAAGGACATCTTCTTCAGTAAACAAAGCTTAGTAAACCGGATATCCATATATAGAAGAATGAAACTAGACTTCTATCTTTTACTATATATAAAAATCAACTCAAAATGAATTAAAGACTTAAATATAGACCCAAAACTAAAAGACTGTTAGAATAAACATGGAGAAATTGCTTCAGGACATTGATCTTTTAGAAAAGATTTTGTGGGAAAGACTTCAAAAGCACAGACAACAAAAAACAAAATAGACAAATGTGACTACATCAAACTAAAAGGCAAAGCTTTCTCCTTGCTTGTGCAAATGATTGTTTCCTCTGCACAACAAAGAAAACAATCAATGTAGTGAAGAGACAGTCTGTAGAATGGGAGAAAATATTTGCAAACCATACATCCAATGAGGAACTAATATACAGAATATACAAGGAACCTAAACAGCTTAACAGCAATAATAATAAGAATCTGATTGTAAAATGGGAAAATGATTTGAATAGACGTTTCTCAAAATAAGACATACAAATGGCCAATACATATATGAAAAAGTGCTCAATATCACTATAATTAGAGAACTGCAAATCAAAGCCACGGTGAGATATTATCTCACTATCCTTAGGATGTTTATTATCAAAAATATAGCAAATGGGCATGGTGGTGAATGCTTGTAGTCCGAGCTACTTGGGAGGATGTGGTGGAGGCTTCCTTGAGCCAAGGTGTTTGAAGCTAGCCTAGGCAACATAGTGAGACCCCTGTCTCTTAAAACACACACACACACACACACACACACACACACACACACACACAAGTAACAAAACAAAATTCACCAGAATTTGTGAGGATGAAAACAAATGGAAACTCACACAGTCTGGTGTAACCTGATAGCGCCCAATAATGGGGTTCTGATGAAGAAAGCACATCTAACGTAGAGTAGAACAGGGATTTAATGTCAGCTTCCCAGAGAAGGAGACGCCTGTCCAACACAAGGTGAGTGTGAGTCAAGTGGGGGATGGCAGTCCAGACAAGGACAAGGATGTGTCAAAACACACAGTAGAGAGAAGACGTCTTGGTATGGGATCTACAGAAAGTTTTGCAATGACTGGGAGAAAGGTGTTGAGTGAGGTAAGAAGTGGTACATAGTCAATATGAAAAAGTAGATGGAGGTTTTGAATGTTACATTGACATGTTGGGTTGCATCCTGAAGAGAATGAAAAGTTACTGCAAGTATTCCGCAGCAAATAGAACTGATTAAATCTGGGTACTAGAAAGCTCACTTTGGCAGCTGAGAATTGGAAGGTTCAGGGTTGGCTGAAAGCAAAGAGCAGAGTTAGGATTCCATATATTCAGGATGCAGTGAGGATAGAGAAAAGGGATAGTTGGAGCAATCAAATCCCAACAGGTTGTTTTATTTTAAAATATGGTAAAAATAATTTGAAAGATCAACCGAAAAAGTGACACAGGGGAAAAGATCCAGGAAAATTATTTAATAAAACTCAGTAGGTTCCAGAAATGAAAGTACTTTTACCAGACATCTAAATGTAGTATGAAGTATGATTCTAGAAATTAACAGAATATGAACATGGCACAGGGAAAGACACATCGTTAGAACAGAACTGAGAGGCCAGGAATCTATCTGTCTATCTGTATCTTTCTGTTTCTCGGTACAGACAAAGTTGCATTTCTAGTCAGTGGCAAAAGGTAGGTTATTAAAAAAATGGTGCTGAAAAAATGACTAGTCATTTGGAATAATGTAAACCTGAGTCTACTGCTTACAGTAAAGTTTAGGCAAATGTAAGATTTAAATACAGTAAAAAAAAAAAACCATCAAAGTATGAAAAAAACATAATTTATATTTAATTAATGTTTATAATATGGTGGAAAAATTCCTTTACTTATGATGATGCAAAACAAAATGTAATACAGGAAAACACAGATAAATATGATGATTTAAAAAATAAAAACTTCTGGGGGGTGAAGCAAGATGGCCGAATAGGAACAGCTCCAGTCTCCATCTCCCAGTGCGAGTGACACAGAAGACCGGTGATTTCTGCATTTTCAACTGAGGTACTGGGGTCATCTCACTCGGGAGTGCCGGACAATCCGTGCAGGTCAGCTGCTGCAGCCTGACCAGCGAGAGCTGAAGCAGGGCGAGGCATCGCCTCACCTGGGAAGCGCAAGGAGGAAGGGAGTCCCTTTTCCTAGCTAGGGGAACTGAGACACACAACACCTGGAAAATCGGGTAACTCCCACCCCAATACTGC